>NW_009648963.1:2265444-2297735 GCF_000708025.1 Charadrius vociferus | reverse complement strand
AGCCAGGGCGGGTGTTGGCCCTGCTGCGGCTGAGGAGAAGCGTCGGGCAAGAGGATTTCCAGACCGTGTGTTGGTGCAAAATAGTTGAATGAGGCTGATAAGCTCTGATACTCCCCTCAGTCGCTCTCCTAAAGTCCTTTCCGGACGCGGTCATTTGGAAAAATGAGTATAGTTGCATTTTGTAAACGGGAGCTTTACACCGAAGCAATTGGGGTAGCTTAGCCTGTGCTGAAAAGTAATAAAAGCCCTCTGGAGAATGGTCAACCGATGAGACAAAATACGCACAGCTAATGTATCTAGACGTAGATATATTTGCCTATTTTAAAGTTCGCTTTTGCCCATTTTAAAGATTTGGGTAACACAGGGGATTAAGTTGATTAGGTTAACCGGCTAAGTAAGTGGTTACTTAGTTCCCTGGGTGAACTACCTAAGCTGAATCTGACTTGCAGACTATTTCTTAGAGACATCCTTCTGTTTTCTGTCGGCTGTAAGGTGGGTTGAAAAGATGGATAGTATACATAACTCACTTGTTGGAGTGTCTTTTTGTGTTCCTTCCAGTCTGATTCTTTTACTAGTAGAAATTTCCACAAAATTTTCAAGTATTTGTTGTGAACCGAATGTTTTTACAGAAATCCTTTAACTTGAGGATAGTAATAAATTCTGTGTATCATTAAAAACAGGAAAGATAACTAAGCTCAAACTCCAGAGATGTGTTACAGGTTACAGAACATACTGTGAGACAGGAACTGATATTAAATGAGAAGCAAGGCTTCAATGATGATTAGCGGAGGGGAAGCATTCTAAGCATATATTAATTACAGTTATGGACAGCATTCAAATATATGAAAAGAAGTAGTTAACTATGGATAGTAGAAACTCAAGGTATTTGACATCTATATGTGTTTGGGCTTTTTAAAAAAAGTGGCTAATTACCTCAAGTGATGATAGTTATCTAGTAAGAACAGACAACATGCCATCAAATGACAGTAGGTCGAATAGGCAGAACCCATCCTGAAGAAGGGTCGGTTTTGGCTTTCTAAGAAAAAAAACACCTAACAACTAAAATAGATAAGCACTAGGGGTCAGTCTTGTTCCAGATCTGAATCTTCCCAGTGTTGCCTTTACGTAGCAGATTTTTATTGACAAAATAATGGAATGATTTTCCATTTACAATTGTGTCAAGGATTATGGAGTATATGAGCTGTATGTGGAAAGTGTTCTGCTTTATAGTTAAAAATAAATTTTTAAATCATTTATACATGTGGCAGAGAGGTTTTTTCCCTGAGGTATTGTATTACCATATATTTATGTATGTTTAAAACAAATACCTGCTTTCTCGTTTGTATTTTGTCTTAACTTTTAAAAGGTCTGGATCTGGCCCTTGTGCTCCTAGACAGCAGGAAATGGATTCTATATGCGCAACAGTAACATAGAATCATATAGATCAGCTTTTTCTTAAACTTTTTATTTTGTGTGGAAGAAATAATCACTCTACAAAAACACTATAATCAACAGTAAATCCTCAGTGAGTTGAGGTTTTTTTGAAGGTTATATTTTCTAGGGAAATACCATGTGTAACCATCTTTCTATTGAAGATATTTTTACTGGAAAATTAAATTAATCTAGCTTTTTTTCACTATAGGGAAAAAAAGACTATGGAAACAGGAAGAGAAGAGGATGGAAACAGGAAGAGAACAGCAGGTGGAACTTTGTGATTCTTGTGGCTCTAAAAACCCAGGACTTTTACTGTAAGTGAAACTAATAATGCGAACTGAATTATTTTTGATTCACATATGTTTGGCAGCCCATTTGTGCTTACCTGCCTCTCAGATCTACAGAGGAGGATTTTCCCTGGTGAATACCTTGCAGTCCCTTATGATGGATTTCAACCAGGATGTAAGATTTATTTCTTCCAGTCTGCTTTAAATATTTCTGCTAGGCTTTGTATTCCTAGGTGGAAATAGAAGTCAGGCTTCTGTTACGACAAACTGATGTCTAACCCAGTTAGACATGCTGGCTTTCAGGGTAAATATGCCACAGGGATCCAGATTCCCAGTATCATAATTGGTATTTCATGTGTAGGTATATAACAGGGTGAAGTAGGATCAGAAATGTTGGCCATTTAGGCTGTATTCCACGTAGAGTGTAATGGTCTCCCTGTGATATCAGATATTTTGTTCAACTGGTAGAGGTGTTTGCTGTCATAGTTTTTACAGGTTATGTTTCAAGGCCTTGACTGCACTAATAAGGCTCAATGGCCCCTGACCAGCTTCACCTGGGGCCTCCAGCCACACCCCTTGCCCATGGGCCCAGGAAGCCTATTTCAGCTCAGCCCTGGGCCTTCAGTCCTTTTCTGAGCTAAGTCTCAGGGCTCAGTAAGGGCCAGCTGCTTCCTGAGGGATGGAGACAGTGGCTGATTGGGAGGGCAAGGACCTCATTAGTGGTACAGGCCCAGAGGTTGTGGCCAGTGGGTTTCGCAGTCCTATCTGAAAAAGAAAGGAACTATGAAACTTAGAACCTTGGATGGTGCTCTAGAGGGAAGTGTGTTCTAATAAGTCAAGATTTTTTCCTTGACCTTTGAAATAGTGACCATATCAGTACAGGTTAGGGGTGGACCTGCTGGGGAGTAGTTCTGAGGAGAAGGATCTGGGGGTCCTGGTAGACAGTAAATTATCCATGAGCCAGCAGTGTGCCCTTGTCGCCAAAAAGGCCATTGGAATCCTGGGCTCCACAGCGAAGAATGCGGCCAGTAGGTCGAGGGAGGTCATTCTCCCCCTCTGCTCTGCACTGGTGAGGCCACAACTGGAATACTGTGTCTAGTTCTGGGCTCCCCAGTTCAAGAGGGACAGGGAACTACTGGAGAGGGTCCATCGTAGGGCAACCAAGATGATTGAGGGATTGGAGCATCTCCCTTATGAGGAAAGGCTGAGAGAGCTGGGTCTCTTTAGCCTGGAGAAGAGAAGGCTGAGGGGAGACCTTATTATGGCATACAAGTATCTAAAGGGTGAGTTGAAGGAGGATGGAGCCAGACTCTTTTCAGTGGTTCTGAGCGACAGGACAAGGGGCAATGGGTACAAGTTGGAACATAGGAAGTTCCATTCAAATACAAGGAGAAATTTCTTTACGGTTCGAGTGACAGAGCACTGGCACAGGCTGCCCAGGGAGGTTGTGGAGTCCCCTTCTCTGGGGATTTTCAAGACCTGCCTGGATGCAGTCCTGAGTAATGTGCTCTAGGCAGTCCTGCTTTAGCAGGGGAGTTGGACTAGATGATCTCTAGAGGTCCCTTCCAACTCTGAAAATTCTGTGATTCTGTGATCTGCTATGCCATGGTCTACTTCTGCGTGTCTCCCTACTTCTGACCTGTTCTAGATCCTTTCTCCTTCTTTTGTCAGTCCTGTTGTGTGAGCAAATATACCATGCCACGTGGTAAGCCAAACATGCTGCATGCCAATTACTTTGTGGTAATTTTAGATGTAGGTCACTGGGTAAAAAACAGGTAAAAAAAGCGAAGTTGTTGCTATCATATTTAGTAGGTGTTCGGGGGCTTTTATAACTGATGTATCTGGTTGGTTCCAGTTTCCATATTAAAAATATAAGTACAGTTATATTTCATCCATAGTTGGGCCATTATTATGCAGTAGTAATCAGAGGTTCTGTTCACCACATTCCTCCAAAACTTGTGTATATATGTCAGCTATAAAATTGTATATACATGTTTGAATAGTTACTGTTTTCAGTCAATGAGGGCATCAGCAGCACTCTGATGGTTTTTGAATTTGGACTCTCAAATCCTGTTTGCGTCATGAGGTGGGAGGAAATGAAAAGTATGAAGTAGTTATATACAGTATTTGTATATATATAATGTGTGTGATTACCCAAGATGTACCAGTGGCAGAACCACTTTATACTTGCCCTTTTTCTTGCATTCAATCCCACAGCAAGCTTTACTGGAAGTTGGATAGTGAATTAGGTGAGCAGGACAGTTGTTCTTACGAGTCTTCTGACTACTGTTTTTATCCTTACTTCCCCCCCATTAAGAAGGAAAAAAACAGTCGCTGAATTCTGTATTCTAGGGTCAAAAAGCTACTCTGGGACCAAAATGAATTTAAGTGGAGATCAATGAGGAGGATAGTGATTTATGAATTAAATTAGAATCTCATGTAGGGATGCATCTTCCTTTTTTGGGACACTAACTTGAGAAGTTTTAAACCTGTTTAATAAAACCTGTTACGGCTTTGTCATTTGAAACATAATGTGACAGTTACTGACTAACTGTATTGTTCCACCATTTTCAAATGCAAATTTTATTGGACTGCAAAACAGCAGTAGAGTGTAATCATAGAATGATAGAACTGTTAGGGTTGGAAGGGACTTTAAAGATCAATCCCCCTGCCATGGGCAGGGACACCCCCCACTGGACCAGGTTGCTCAAAGCCCCATCCAACCTGGCCTTCAACACTTCAGGGATGGGGCACCCACAACTTCCCTGGGTGGCCTGTTCCAGTGTCTCCCAACTCTCAGAGTAAAGAATTTCTTCCCAATATCTAATCTAAGTCTGCCCTTTTTCAGTTTAAAACCATTACCCCTTGTCCTATCACTACACTCCCTGATCAAGAGTCCCTCCCCATCTTTCCTGTAGGCCCCCTTTAGGTACTGGAAGGCTGCTGTAAGGTCTCCCCAGAGCCTTCTCTTCTCCAGGCTGAACAACCCCAACTCTCTCAGCCTGTCTCCATATGAGAGGGAGATGAGTTTAAGTTTGCATTCATGTATTAAAATAAATAACTAAATCCCACTCATTTCAGTAATAATGGTATTCAGACAAATAGCGGAATTGGGGTCTGTATTATTGTGTTTTGGGAAAGCTGTTTGTAATGTGTTAAAGGTGCAAACTTACATATTAAACATTTACAGCAGAAGTATCTTCCTCATGTCGTGGAATTTGGAGTGTATGGATATTTTAACAGTAGCTAGTCTGAAGATTTCAGAAGCTATATAGTCTGCATATTCAACAACAGGAGGTACCAAAAATGGAAGGCTTATAGTCTTTTAGTCATACATGACTTGTCTGTTATAATAAAAGGAAACCAGTTAATGCATCTGAGCAGTAAAGCTATCAACCAGTGTACAGTTACTTAGAGACTTATAAAGACTGTAGTGACGTGATCACATTCTCATAACTTACTTAAAACTAATGCAGCAATAATAATTCAAGATGTGTGTTTTCTGTTTGTACTTCTAATTTTTATTTTAACCTGTCTTTGCTATATACTGCCCCAAGTTCACGAACATTCTGTAATCTACTTGCATGTTCCGTGCGGTTCCCACAAAACCCACATTTGTACAGTACACAAAGAATGCTTTGTGACATCCTTACTTTGTTGTCTTATCTACAGGTGATCCCTATATCAATTAGAAGAAAAAAGTAGGTCAAATTCTCATTGAAAAGCTCTGGCAGTACTTGCTGAAATTCTGTAGTTGAAACCAAGTGGGTTTTTTGAGTGGTGGAACTAATGAACTTGAGTCACCTATGAATTTATGTTCTGTGGTTGCATTTTCTGGTGCATGAGATCTGATCAAAGCTTTTCCAATGTTTGAAGTATTGACTGACAGGTCTGGTCTGGGCTCAGAGTACTTTACCACTGACAAATTATGTTCTGCTAAAACACCATCTTGTACCAAAGCATCAAGTTTTTCCCTGTAGCCTCCCAAAACCAGCTTGCTTGAAAATCTCTCAGTGGTTTATTCCTTTCCCAGTGTACCTGAAGATCTGTGCTCCTCTGCTCCATCTGTGCCTGTTAAGTGTCTCAAGTCTCTGTCCAGCCGTGCATTCAGGTCCAGTGTGTCCTCTGCTGTTCAGCTGGAAAAACATGAATGTTATGGTCTGTCTAGTAGAGCAATAACACAGGTAACTTACTATAAGTACTTTTAAAACCTTTTGGATTTTTCTTAATTTGCTTTCTATTTTAACTCAGTTTTGTTCTTTTTCTGAGTAAACAAGGTACTAGGAAATTGCACTAGCCCTTTGTGTTCTCTTGATTGTCCTAATAAACGTGTCAATTTTATCAAAATTTTACATATAATTAAGTTCCTACACTTTTTTCTCAAATCGATGACCACATAGAGAAGATCCTATAACCGTATTAACTGAGTTAAACTTAAATATGAGTACATGTCTTATCAGACCCCAGACAATTGATGATGGCATGTCCTTATGCTCTAATCATAGAAAAAGTTTCAGTCACAGGCAGCAGCATCTTGGACACCAATGCCAGTGAATGAAGAAACTATACTTAGTCATTCCTGCGTGCAAGGCTCTGTTTCTTACCTTTTCTTAATAATGTTCTGTCTGGGCTAAACTTCTCTTCTGTGCTTAGCATCTCCCAGCAACTGTCATCATCTTCGTTTTCGTTCCTGGCCTTTCCCTTCTCCTACACTGCGTTTCTCAGTCTTCATTTCCCCGCACTCCTGGAGTGAAGATTATTTCTGTCTCCAGAGATTTAGAGTCACTTCTTTTCTCCCAGCAATTAAAGGGTTTGGTTTCTCTGTCCCAAGGTGTTCTCTTCTTACATCTTCTCACTCCTCCTTCTCCCCACTGCCTGCAGGCATTCTTCTTCTGCCCTGATCTTTTTCCTCCTGGAGTGTTTATTCTTAACAGTGCTTTATCTCTTTTTGCCCTCACCAAGAATTTCCTTTTTTCACTGAGGACTTTCCCTTTTTTACCTGCGCTTACCTGGCACAGGATAATCCTAATTCTGATAGCCCGGAGGAAGCTCTTTTTCAAACCCACCACTAGCAAAGTGGAAGCTTCTTGCCCGACAAAGACTGGAAGGGAAAGCTGCCTGACCTGGAGGGGGAAGAGGCAGCCTCAGAGGGGGGCTGTGAGCCAGTGTGAGCTGAGATGGGGTCCTCAGCCTGCTCCATGGGGTCTTCTGTACTGGCTGCAGTGGCACATCAAAGAGATGTTGAGCCGCTCTCAGCTTCTTTTACCTGTTCTTTCTCCCTTTTCCTCTTCTGCACCTCTTTGATTTCACCCTACTTTGCCTTCTCCTCCTTCCTCTTTCTCTTCTAGACTTGTTTAAACGTGTCCACTAACCATTTTCTTCTTGCACACTACTTTACTGAAGTATTCATCTTTTAAAATCCCATTATCTCAATAGTTTGCCTTTTTTTATGTGCTTTTTTATGCCTTTTCTTTCCTTTTATTTATTTTTACATGTAGAAACCTGGTCTCTGATGAGAGGGAATGTCTTGCAGATGAAAAAGAAAAGACCTGTAATATTGTCAGTTTTCTTCTAGCACCTTTCCAGTGCCTTTCATGTAACTGAGGGGAGCTGACCAGTCTCTTTGGATCAGGCGGGCTGAATCCTGGACACTACTCCGGGGCTCAGCTGTGCTCAAGTGTGCTTCTTAGCTGGAAGAACTGCTTCATTCTGCTTTCAGCTGAGCAGCAAAAATTGAACAAGGTTTTCTTCATCTCTTTATTGGTCCTTCCGGACTTAGAGAGGATCGCCAAAATAACAGAGCTTATGAAAGGTTCCAACACCTTACTTTCTGATGACCTCTGCAACCCTTTGGCAGCCCAAGAAGGCAACGTGATTTAATCTCTATAACAGATCGCCGGCAACGCCTGTGCTGCTGCCTGTATGGCTGGCTCAGCGTCCCCTATGGGGAATTCGTAGCATCCAGGCACTGGCATCTTCTCCTGGCGGAAGCTCAACCATTTGAAGAGAAGAGGAGGGGAAAAAAAAAAACCACAACAACCAAAACGATCAGGATGTTTGCACATGCTGTTCTCTGCCTCCTCGCCTGGGTGTTCTGCTGAAGGACTGGGACATCTGCACAGAAGGGAGAGCGGCGGCTGCTGGAGCTTGTCTTGTTTGGGGCTGAAGTTCCTCCAGCGCTCTGGGGGTTTGAGTGTGCGCAGCGCGCCGGGGGAGGCTAGCAGCAGGGACAGGATCGAACTACCCGGAGCGTACGCAGACAGACTTGATTAAAATTCAAGCCTAATGGCCTCTGGCATAAACAAGATTCATCAGCCCGGGACTTGCAATGGTTCTAAAGCCGCTCGAAGCAGCTCGGCAGAGGAATGCAATCAGGAAATGCACGTGAAAATGTGCAAGAAGATTGCCCAGCTCACTAAGGTAAGTCTCGCTGTTGCAGCCTTCCCAGGGAGGTGAGGCTGCCCTGGCCGGGGGCGGCAGGGCTGGCTCCGAGCTGCCTGCTCTGATGGCCCCTGGCTGAGAAGGAGGGGAGAGAAACCGGTCCTCTGTTACAAGGCGGTTCCTGAAAACATCGGTGTGCACAAACTTCCTTTCAAACAGTTCCCCCGCGGGTGCTACAGACCAACCGTAGCGGGTTGCCTTTGTGGCTGACGATCGACGTCTCGCACTTAACTGCTCCAAGTAGCGTGCAACAATAGCGAGATGAGCTCAGTCTCTGCGAAGGCATAGGGTTTGTCAGTGTGCTCCTCGGAGGGATTGACGGTATTCGCTTTTTTCGCTAAATTACGAAAACAGCAAGTCATTTGCGTTTTATGGGCTCTCGAGTAATATTGTTGCAGAACTGCAGCCGAACTGTGGTACTAAAGCACAGTATTACTTGTTGTCTTGTGCTTAATTGTTCCTGGTGTGCATAAGTATGAAAGTCATTTAAAGTATCTCTAAAAGACAGGAGTTGGAAGAGAGGCAGGACTAAATTAAGTAGTATATTGTAGTAAAACTTTTAGTCAATACCGAGCTATACTACTAAATATTTTGAACATTTTCTACACCCGTTAAGAAATAAGAGGAAATCTGTCGGAGGTGGCAGTTAACCTTTTAAGCTATTCTTATGCTGCACCTTTCTCAGTGAGAAAAAGCTGTTTCCTACCCTTGCTTGCTAATCCAGATTTTTGGTGTTCTGCAACCTCACTGCAATTGGTAAAGACATTTTAGCAATCAAAAACCACTGACAATGAAAAAACACTGACTAAAAATACATGTCAAACAATAGGAAATAATTAAGATGTTCAAGTTAGAATGGCTTAGTAGTTACTGTGCCATTATTCTCATCAAATGATGACTGTATGTGATAATTTATATCGTGTATGAATACATACACAAGTGCTACCTATATTTACACATATACTTGCTATATTATACTTAGTGTACGATACCAATACTTGCTTTACCAGTGCTTTGATTGTATGCTTGTATAATAGTATTTGTACACAATCCGATCCCTACATTTTGCACATGAATGCACATATTACTCTTCAAGGTACACTTTCATTCTGTAGTAATTGAAAGAAGACTATCCAAATAAACATCAGATGTTTTTATTATTTTGAACGTAGATATGTTTGAGCAATTAAGTGTCAAAATTCTTAGACAGAAGCACTTTCTGTTTATTGATAACATCCCTGATTCCTTAACCATAGTGAAATGTACATGTATCACAGCATTGGTCGAGCTCTGCTTGTGCCAATACCTCAAACCAGGACAACATGAAAGATGACTGCAAATTAGATTAAGTTGTCGTGAGTTGTTCCCGTGTTTTCTGTCTGGTCCTCACTTGCTATCTTTGATCAATTTTGCACACTAAGTAAAATCTGATCATAAGTATCACTCAAAAAAAAAATCACAGTATTACCTTTTCTAATAGAAAAGCAATACTTGCATCTCTGTTAATAGATAGCCTGTACTTCACAGTAACAACAGTTGAGGAATCACCAGCTCCCTCTTTCTGGGTGATCCATTTCTCAGCAGCAGACTTAGAGCATATTGATGAGATTTTTGCAAAGAAACACTTTTTCAAAATTTTCAATGCTCAAGCTGAACTCATTTGCTGTAGATTTCTGTGCCTTTGTTTTTATATAAAATGTTTCTTTTAAAAGTCTCTCTAATCACAACTAAATTTTGAGGAAAAAATATCTCATTCCTTTCTGAAAACTGTTATATTACTTTATAAAGCTTATCTTTGGGTTGGGGAAGAAAGTTCTGCTATTTTAGCAGCAAAAGGGGGAGAAAAAATCACCCCAATGCAAAGGATCATGGCAAAATTTTATTGCAGTGGGGTTTTTTTTTCAGACGCTTTTGTGAAATTTCTATTGATAAAATGTGAGTGGGGTGATTTCTTTTTATAAAATTCCCCCTCTGGATACTTTTCAGTCATCAGAAATAAAGATGACTTGTACCGGAAGCTCAGAAAAGTACTTCTGAAAAGCAAATCATTCTATTTTGGAATGTGGCCTTTAAGAACCAATTTTCTCTGCAATAACACTACACTTGCAAAAAACTCGTGGCACAATTGGAATTTTATTCATAAGCTTTCACTTCTAAATTCTGGTTAGACTAATGCTGTACCAACAGCAAACATCTGAGAAGCAAAATTTGAGACCATGTTAGCCAAAAAATGACTATATGGAAAATTTGTTATAATAATTTTTGGCCTAGGAACTTTGAGAGCTCCCTTTCGAATCGCTGTTTTCTTGGCTATATTACAGTCAGGAAAATTATAATAAAGTCCCTCTTAACTTTAAATTGCCTATAGTGAGTGCTTTCCTTTCCCGTTTCAAACCTAGTATGCAATACTGCTGTCTGTTCTTATGCTGATACAATTTCCTGTCCCAGTGATGTTAAATCTTCATTGATGGGGAGATAATAATCTAATTACTCATCCTCTCCACATTATGCCAGGAGAAATGAATACAGAATGTTTAAATTAGGTGTAGGATACAGAGCTTGGCTTACATGCTGTTTCTTTGTTACATAGTCAGTAGTGGCCCCCTCCTACTCTCAAAGGCAGAGGAGGGGTGTGCAAAGGCATCAACAGCAGAACCGAACTGGGTCAGGTGATTGAGTTTACATTGTTGCATGAAGTGCTGATTAAATTGTAAGACGTGGGTTGGTACAGGGAACCCCCACAGGTAATCAGAACACAGATCCTGAAAGCTTTTCCCATTCTACAGCCCTGCTATTTCTGCTTTTGGAGAGGTAGAATATAGTAAGTTTTCATACCTTCAGTCGTGCGTTTTTCTGTTCTGCGCCTTTGTGGTAGTAGCAGCAAAAATGCAAACCTTTAGAAATGTTTCATTTTCTTTGGGCAGCAAACTACTCCTTTTTGTAGCCCATTTATCATTATTTTTAGATGCCCGGCCATCTTCACAAAGATTGACTTTTTCCACTGTTGACATGTAGAACATACGTTGTTTTTCTACATTGAGCTATTGCAATGAGCAAAACCAATGAGTGTCTTTGTAAGCTCAGTCAGGCTCCCTGTTCTGGTCTGTCCCGCTCTTTACCCAAAAGTAAGGTGGCCTTTGCATTTCAAGGCAGAATTTGCCACAGATCCTTGTTCACCATTAGACATCTGTCTGCCCACGTTTGAAGTACATGAATGAAAATACAGCAGGGTTTTATTTTTAATTGTGCAGTTGGGGTTTTGCTTTTAAAGCCTGATCTCACAGTGCTAAATGAATATGTGGGACAACCAGGCTTTGTTTGAAATATATATATATATTAAAAAAGGGGGTGGGTATATTAAAAACTGCAAACTGTTGGTGGGTTTGTTTTTTTTTTTTGTTCCCATGGATGCAGGTAAAAATTTCAAAAGGCCTGGTAAGATTAGTGAGTTTGGATGAGAGCTGTCTAGGCCTTCAGAATTTTGACCTTAAAATCAGATAACATTGCAGCTATTTCCAGATGAGCCATGCTTTGATTTATGAACTTACAGAAATTAAAATGGAAACATTCTGCTTGCAAATGGGCATGGCCATCTGTAGTTGTCATTCACATATACAAATCACACATTTAGTTGGTAGGTACCTTTCTGCAACACTAGTGCATTCAATTAATAGGCACTTGAAGTTAGTGTATTCTTATGATTATAGCAGAATGCATGACTTTGTACCAGTAATTAGACTTCTCCATCAGACATTGGACCCTTGGCATGCTGTTTTCTGCTTGCCACGTTTTTATATTTCTGATCTGTTTAGCAAGAACAGGGAGTTTAAAACGCATGGTGACTTCTATAAGACACTTTGGGTGTCACCTCCTGCTGCCTCAAGCTACGGATTTCTAACATCCATTTGACACTTTGGGTGTCACCCCCTGCTGCCTCAAGCTACGGATTTCTAACATCCATTTGCTATTACATGATTTTCATGTGCTTATGGATTCTCAGGACAGTCCTTTTTACTTGAGATAGGATTAGAAATTCAAGTGAAGTCTTGAAGATGAGAAGATGAGTGCTGAGGAGAGTGGATCAGCTTTCACTGAAAAGGCAGTTTGGGCAGGGCTTACAAGAACTAGATACACTGTAGATATCCATGTTATTCAGGCTTCTTTTCAGACCTCTGCTAGTGGGGCTCAAACCAAACCTGCTGTTCTGGACTGTAGTTCTGGAACCAAGCCCGATACAAATAACTAGGATGGTGACATTACCTGGTGATCAGAGAGCTACCAAAGCCACAAAACGGTTCTGTTTCCTTCTTAGAGACAAATTCCTGGATACCAATGGAGGAATGTTTTCAATGAGAGTAGATAGTTACCCTCAAACTCATTTTCCCTAGAGGTTCATCTGACTATATTGGGAATTTGGCAGCC
This sequence comes from Charadrius vociferus, assembly GCF_000708025.1. Lineage (NCBI taxonomy): Eukaryota > Metazoa > Chordata > Aves > Charadriiformes > Charadriidae > Charadrius > Charadrius vociferus. Next base: position 2,285,151 of record NW_009648963.1, on the reverse strand, counting down.
TTGATAATTAAGATGTTCAAGTTAGAATGGCTTAGTAGTTACTGTGCCATTATTCTCATCAAATGATGACTGTATGTGATAATTTATATCGTGTATGAATACATACACAAGTGCTACCTATATTTACACATATACTTGCTATATTATACTTAGTGTACGATACCAATACTTGCTTTACCAGTGCTTTGATTGTATGCTTGTATAATAGTATTTGTACACAATCCGATCCCTACATTTTGCACATGAATGCACATATTACTCTTCAAGGTACACTTTCATTCTGTAGTAATTGAAAGAAGACTATCCAAATAAACATCAGATGTTTTTATTATTTTGAACGTAGATATGTTTGAGCAATTAAGTGTCAAAATTCTTAGACAGAAGCACTTTCTGTTTATTGATAACATCCCTGATTCCTTAACCATAGTGAAATGTACATGTATCACAGCATTGGTCGAGCTCTGCTTGTGCCAATACCTCAAACCAGGACAACATGAAAGATGACTGCAAATTAGATTAAGTTGTCGTGAGTTGTTCCCTTGTTTTCTGTCTGGTCCTCACTTGCTATCTTTGATCAATTTTGCACACTAAGTAAAATCTGATCATAAGTATCACTCAAAAAAAAAAATCACAGTATTACCTTTTCTAATAGAAAAGCAATACTTGCATCTCTGTTAATAGATAGCCTGTACTTCACAGTAACAACAGTTGAGGAATCACCAGCTCCCTCTTTCCGGGTGATCCATTTCTCAGCAGCAGACTTAGAGCATATTGATGAGATTTTTGCAAAGAAACACTTTTTCAAAATTTTCAATGCTCAAGCTGAACTCATTTGCTGTAGATTTCTGTGCCTTTGTTTTTATATAAAATGTTTCTTTTAAAAGTCTCTCTAATCACAACTAAATTTTGAGGAAAAAATATCTCATTCCTTTCTGAAAACTGTTATATTACTTTATAAAGCTTATCTTTGGGTTGGGGAAGAAAGTTCTGCTATAGGTAATCAGAACACAGATCCTGAAAGCTTTTCCCATTCTCCAGCCCTGCTATTTCTGCTTTTGGAGAGGTAGAATATAGTAAGTTTTCATACCTTCAGTCGTGCATTTTTCTGTTCTGCGCCTTTGTGGTAGTAGCAGCAAAAATGCAAACCTTTAGAAATGTTTCATTTTCTTTGGGCAGCAAACTACTCCTTTTTGTAGCCCATTTATCATTATTTTTAGATGCCCGGCCATCTTCACAAAGATTGACTTTTTCCACTGTTGACATGTAGAACATACGTTGTTTTTCTACATTGAGCTATTGCAATGAGCAAAACCAATGAGTGTCTTTGTAAGCTCAGTCAGGCTCCCTGTTCTGGTCTGTCCCGCTCTTTACCCAAAAGTAAGGTGGCCTTTGCATTTCAAGGCAGAATTTGCCACAGATCCTTGTTCACCATTAGACATCTGTCTGCCCACGTTTGAAGTACATGAATGAAAATACAGCAGGGTTTTATTTTTAATTGTGCAGTTGGGGTTTTGCTTTTAAAGCCTGATCTCACAGTGCTAAATGAATATGTGGGACAACCAGGCTTTGTTTGAAATATATATATATATTAAAAAAGGGGGTGGGTATATTAAAAACTGCAAACTGTTGGTGGGTTTGTTTTTTTTTTTTTGTTCCCATGGATGCAGGTAAAAATTTCAAAAGGCCTGGTAAGATTAGTGAGTTTGGATGAGAGCTGTCTAGGCTTTCAGAATTTTGACCTTAAAATCAGATAACATTGCAGCTATTTCCAGATGAGCCATGCTTTGATTTATGAACTTACAGAAATTAAAATGGAAACATTCTGCTTGCAAATGGGCATGGCCATCTGTAGTTGTCATTCACATATACAAATCACACATTTAGTTGGTAGGTACCTTTCTGCAACACTAGTGCATTCAATTAATAGGCACTTGAAGTTAGTGTATTCTTATGATTATAGCAGAATGCATGACTTTGTACCAGTAATTAGACTTCTCCATCAGACATTGGACCCTTGGCATGCTGTTTTCTGCTTGCCACGTTTTTATATTTCTGATCTGTTTAGCAAGAACAGGGAGTTTAAAACGCATGGTGACTTCTATAAGACACTTTGGGTGTCACCTCCTGCTGCCTCAAGCTACGGATTTCTAACATCCATTTGACACTTTGGGTGTCACCCCCTGCTGCCTCAAGCTACGGATTTCTAACATCCATTTGCTATTACATGATTTTCATGTGCTTATGGATTCTCAGGACAGTCCTTTTTACTTGAGATAGGATTAGAAATTCAAGTGAAGTCTTGAAGATGAGAAGATGAGTGCTGAGGAGAGTGGATCAGCTTTCACTGAAAAGGCAGTTTGGGCAGGGCTTACAAGAACTAGATACACTGTAGATATCCATGTTATTCAGGCTTCTTTTCAGACCTCTGCTAGTGGGGCTCAAACCAAACCTGCTGTTCTGGACTGTAGTTCTGGAACCAAGCCCGATACAAATAACTAGGATGGTGACATTACCTGGTGATCAGAGAGCTACCGAAGCCACAAAACGGTTCTGTTTCCTTCTTAGAGACAAATTCCTGGATACCAATGGAGGAATGTTTTCAATGAGAGTAGATAGTTACCCTCAAACTCATTTTCCCTAGAGGTTCATCTGACTATATTGGGAATTTGGCAGCCTTGTTGTAAGAAGCACATTTTAAATTCCAGTATTTCTGGTGAAGTAGATTGTTAGTGAAAAAAAGCAAGCAGTCTGGCAAAAATTTTGTGTATGTATGTTGAATACTGCAAGTCTTAACAGAGGAAGAGAGTCCAATGCAGGGAAAAGTTAATTGCTGGTAAAACACAATTAAGAACACTTTTTTCCTTCAGGGGAAAGAAATGTCAAAGGGGAGTAAGTGTGTTCCTCTCCTAGAAGCAGCAGCATAGGCAGATGTTCCTTAATGACTCTATGTGGAGTAGTTGAAAAAGCTTCAAACTCTGGCTTCTTATCACCACCAGTCACCCAGGAGGTTTATTGCCGCTCAGCAGGGTAGAAAATATGAACTTTATTTAATAAGCTTCAGTGCAAAATCAGCCAGATAAGCCAACCCCACTTGTATTAGTTATTTAAGGAAGGATGTCTGACTTTTGCACCGAAATGTATGAGAGAGATGCTCATATTTAGTTCTATTAGCTTCACTCTACGGGTGGAAATTTATAGAAGAATTAGCAAGTGTCCTGGTATGTGTGTGAGGGCATAGACTGTTTACACCACTCCAGTGTCTTGCAGCATGGCTGTATGTTAGAACTTTTAACCTTTCCTGTTTTATTTGCCATTACAAAAAATGGCTGATAGGTTTAGGAATGAAATATGATCAAATTCTAATGACTTAATTTGGAAGCACCTGTCAGCTAAGCAACTGTAATGGAGCACTCCTGCTGTCTACTCATGTTCCTAGTTGAAATATATTGCCTTTTTCACATAGTTTAAGCTAAGTTTATTGACCTTATATACTGTGACGTTTTAACAATACTCAGTAACCAATGCTTGCAGTGGCTTAGCTGATGTGCACTGAGTTGTTATGCTACCAGAGCTCTCCTGTGTGCTTGAGGCTTTTTGATCTCAGTTCTCTAGAGAGGTATTCAATATTCTACAGAAATGAAGCAAAATGGAACAGCATAAAAACTAGGATCATGCTGTTGGAGCAACAATAATTTTCCTTTGGGCAAGGAATATAAAAACTGATTTCCATGTAGGCAAAGAGAGAGAATCTTTTTATAATGCTGCTTAAATTATGTACTAACAAGATGAATAAAGTCATCTATCAATATCCCCCATGTACTTTACTTTATGATGTATTTGTTTTCATTATTTTTATGTACAATTTTCTATCAGGATTTCAAAGCTAGCATTATTTTTGCCTACCAGCTGACAAAAATGTGCAGACTAAGATTTCTTAACTTGTCATCACGTTTTCCTTACAGAACTAAAAGGAAACTCCTGGATCATAAAATCCATATGCCATGTCATATAAATTTGTGTTCATCAACTAGTCAAAAGCAGTATTAAAGCCACTATTTCTATTAGGAAGGAACTCAGAATCTTATTATTTGGATGGCTAGAAATTGTCATTTAAATTAATTCAAGGTATAAGAATGACATCTATGTATTGGAATTACCGTCTCACCATACAAACTTGTCCCTGACTATACCATGTTTGCAGAAAATCTGACAGCCTTAGTAATTGACAACTGAAAGCTACTTTATAATGGAAAATACATACTAAATTCAGGTCACTCTTTCAAGGAACCCTGTTTAATGTTTATATACAAAATGTTGTGCATTTTATTAATATGTGCATTACGGGCAATAGGTAATAAAATATTTAGCAATCCATTAATTGCAAAAAAGAAAATTGCAAGGTTTTTGTTTTTTCATGTTCTGCCTTTTCTTTGTGAGTAATGTATAAAAGTACCCTTTTCAGTGACACTATAACTGTACCTCGCTCCTAACATTTTCTTTAAGTAGTATGTAGATGCCAATATTTTACAATTGAGAAAATTATACCCAAGTTAGAAGTCAATGCCAGCTCAGCTTAAGACATTCTCACTTAAATTTTCTAAACATGTGTATTTAGACTTTTGAGCACTTCAGCTTTGTGTATGGTATATAAAATACTTTTTTCCGTAAAGTATCCTGTTCTTTTTTCCCCAAAGTCGCACCTTTGTTAGGTAAAAGAGTGTTTATGTTTTATTAAAAGAGCTGTTAGACTGGGGTAGAAATACCTCTGTTGCCACCTCTACAGTCAAATCTTAAACACATTAGCTGTCTCACTGTAACAATTCACTTATTTTTCCTGCATGTACTTGACTAGAGTGTCTCTATGTGGTGCTGAAGACCAGGAACAGATAGGCATGTGAGTTTCTCTTGCTTGTGCCTAAAGACATTAGAAAATGTGTGAATGTAGTTGGTCCAGTTCCAAAGCTGAGTTAATTTATCCTGCCTCCCAGTGGGGCATGGTAGCTCAGCCTCAGCTGTGCTGGTTCAGACTTGACATTTTGCTTTATGTATATTCACTTGTCTTCCAAAGGGCTTGGAGGAACAAGCAGCAGAACACATATAACCTTATTACTGAGGAAGTACTGTCTTTATTTCATAATCAGGATTTTTCAAATAGGAATCTTTTCCTTAAGTTAGTGACTTAAGTAAAATTCATCTGAAGTAAGATTGTACCTTTTTAATGTAGTTGTCATTCAGAATGTTGTATGACTTGGACTTCAGGCACTTAAACACGGTTTAAACTTAAATCAGGTTACTACCAGAGAAGTCTGCTGTTTTAATTATCTTTGGAAGCTACGGCATTTCATTGTGACTATGCACTGACATTTAAAGGGTTATGTAAGAGCTACCTTTAGACGTAAATATGAGATTATAGTTTAATATTTTGCTTTTTTCATTCAGGAGGAGAGAACTACTAGACTTTGGTAACAGGGCTGTTAAGAACTATAGCTGGTACTTTAAAATTTTTTTACTAAGATGCCGATATACCTTAGTATCGCCTAAAAATAATGAATTGTCTCAAAACTACAGGACAGGCACTCTTGGCAGTGCACCTTATAGTCCTTGTCCCCTGATTTTTGAGATGGGGACTGTGTATTGGAGAATGGTACAGCTCCCTGCCTGCTTGTGCACCCAGATGTGTGAATGCAGTCAGGGTCTGGCCAGGGAGTATGGTCAAGTCAGAGTAGTGACAAGTGCCTCTTGTTCATCCAGTGCAGTCATTGTTCACAATATAAATGTAGTGCTATCAGAGACTTGTGGCGCTTAAAGCTTCTCATTTTAAAGCTTATAAATTTAAAATTAAAGCATGATTAAAAATTAATGTAAACATTAATATTGGGACTAGGCCCTTATCATAGAACCATAGCATCATAGAATAGTTTGGGTTGGGAGGGACCTTTAAAGGTCATCTAGTCCAATCCCCCTCCAGTGAGCAGAGGCATCTTGAACTAGATCAGGTGGCTCTGAGACCTGCTCTGTTTATTCAGTCTGGTTTAAATTTCCCAGACTGTTTCCCCTTTTTCTGTTCATGTCCTGGTTCCGGCAGGGATGGGGTTAATCTCCCCAGGAGCCGGCAGGGGGCAGGTATTCCATACCACGTGACCCATGCCCGCAGTCTGTTTTAAATTTCCGAGACTGTTTACCCTTTTTCTGTTCACTAAATTGTCTTGGGTTTATGATCATTGATGCAATATCAGGAGGTGCGCAGCATGTGCTTAAGAAGAATGTCTTCCTGAAATGGGAATGTGAGTAGTGACTGTATTCAGTCTAGCTCCATGGGGTAAAAATTACATGGGTACATGAGTAATAGTGTGATATCATGATGTGTATTATTATGTAGCCCTTTAACTACATAATTATATGTTGATTGTAGCTCCTATGATACTACTTTGAAAGGGAGGAGAGAAACTGAAAGGAAAATATATTTTAAAAAATATTGTATGCTGAGGTCCGTCTGAGCCAGTAGCTTGTCTTTCATGGTGCCCAGAGAGTTACAGGACTATGGCATGCCTCTAGTGCACTTGTATAAGTTATTCTCCGTGCCTCCAGTGATTTGTGCAAGTTTTTCAGAGACTGACGAAGTGTCTTAGTACTTAACAGCGTTGACTGGATTTTTACTGAATAAATTTGTCCAGTCACTTACTGAATCCATGTGACCTTTTAGTGTTACAGACTCCTGTGACATGACATCTGTACTTAGTTGAATATAACCCCATACATTGTTTTCTGTTTACCTGCTGCCTTCTAGCTGTTTTGTAGTTCATATGTTGAAAAAGGCGATGAGTGATCATTTGGTATTTACCTTCTCCATTATACTTTTGACTGTAGGGATGGCACAGATGAGGTTCAGTTTGAGATAGGGATACTTTAATTTAACGTTCTTCATTTGTACTCTATGTCCAAGCTGCCAATGTAAAATCAGTAAAGCCTAGAGACTAATTTAATAGACCTACCATTAGGGATTGAATGCAGTTTCATCAGCTACCTAAAACTGCTGTCATTTGAGATATGAGCATAATCTACCTGGATTCAGAAAAGCATAGTTATCCTGCAAAGCCTATGGCATATTTGTCAACTCCTGTGTGGATGTTTCAGGTGCCTAGGGCATCTTAAATGGCAGCATATCTCTGAGATTAGACAAGTGAGTTGGGACATCAGTGTCTACCTCAGTGAGCTGAATCGCTCTTAGGTCTCTGTCAGCTTTACTGAATGGACCTCTGTTGAAGGACTGTAGAGGAGTTTACACAAATGGCACACCAGTGAACACCTAAATCCCAGTATTTTAATCTCTAACAAAGTTATCTCATGTTCCCTTCTTAGCTGTGTCTCTTTCAGAGTTGGAGGCTCATACTTTATTGTGTTAATTCATGCATAGAAGCTTTCATCATAATTGATTATTCTTGTTGCTTTTTAGTATACCTTTTTTCAGTTCACTGAGGTTCTTCTGCATCTCCTGTAGTCAACTATCACTTTTGATTTTTTATTTTATTTTATTTTTCAAAATTTTAATTGAAGTCTTCAGTAGGATAGCTGTACAGCACTCTAGAGCCTCTATTCATGGTCTCTATTCTGAAAACTTACTATTCTCTAGGAGCAGAGAATATATTTAGTCATAACAAAATAAGAGTATTAACTGCATATTATTAGGAGGAGAAAACTGCAAGGCAACTGAAATCTCCACAGCCCCTAGAATACTGTGCTTTTATTTTTTAAAAGTGTATACATAATAAACTGGGAAGAAAAAAGCAACAACCCTTTTGTCAACATAGCAGCAGCAGCACTGGGTCTGTGAAACTTTCACATGCATTCCCACTGTTAAATTTGCTTACAGCAGCAAAGAACTTAGATTTTTGTACCTGCAATAGTAGAAACTGGTATTATTAATTCATGGATACCTGAGGGTTTCGATGGTTTCTTTTCTTAATTAGCAAAGTGTTTGGAACATATAAGGAAAACTTTTTAAATTTTAAAAATTCCTCTATCAGAATTTCACCTGCAAACTACAAGAGAGTAAGAATTTGATCCAATCTGTATAATACTTTAGTCTGGATTAGGAAGAAACAGGCTTCATTTTATCTGTGCTTATCACAGGTTTACATCGAAGGCAAAACCTGCAATAAACATTGTGTTTTAAATAAATTATAATATTTGTCTCCACAAAAAGATGTATTTGGTTGGGAAAATCTGTTTCACCCTGGGCTGTAATTAACTCACTGATTCTACAGTTTATATTTGCAAGATTTCGAAATGCTACTGTATTTAAAGTAAGGAAATACTTTGAAAAACAGGAATCAAGCAAGAACTTACTTGATGAAATTGTTCGTTTGCTGCATTTATTGTAAGGTTGGAAAATGTTGTTTTATCATAATGTGTAACAAGATCTTAAAAGATATTTTGGAAGGATAAAGTTTCAGACAAATATCTAGAATCATTAAAAAAATCCCAACGCCTTTGAAAGCACTGAACATATATCTGCAATTTTAGACTCCTTAAAGATCTTTAAAAAAATCTAATGAAACATTTTCACAAAATTGAGTGTTAATTTGGCAAATTAATTCTTTCATCACTGCATTTAGATCTGGTTAATGAGATGCATTAGCTCATATTTTTGAAGCGTAATAAAGATCAAACTTCTGGGATATAAACCTATTGAGCTCTCCTATAAGTTTTCGATATATAATAAAAAAACAGCTAAATTTTCATTGAATTACATGGAAATGAGACCTTTTTTATTCTTTCTGTTGACACAGAATTGTTGACTTCAATTCTGCACTAAAAAATTCACTTGGACTACAATGAACTTAAAATGGACAGTCAGAGGACACATACAAATGTGGCTTGTGTTGAACAAATCTTCTATTTCTTGCATGTTATCTATCTGAAACAGCTTCATAAGGTGGATTTTAACTCATCCAAGACTGTAAAAGCCGAAGATTTATGGGGGTATTCCAGATCTTAAGGAGTTATGCAAGAATTTCACCAAGACAGAGATTACAAAAGGTGAACAGAAAGGACTCTGAAATCAAAGAGTTTGGCCTTTCTGCTTGTCTACATTTGTGTGTATATTGATTTACTGTATCAACGAATAAGCATAATTTTTCAAAGTGTTTTCATCTAGTTATGTGGGTTTTAATAGACAGAAAATTTACCTAATTTAACATTTACTGAAAAATAATGTGATCCTCTCTGACAGCATTTGCATAGAGCTTAACCTGGTAAATATGCTCAGGATGAATTTGATTCACCTCAGGGAGAACAAAGAAGAAGAAATATATTTCAGGTAAATGTCATGCTGACTGATTTTATTCATTCTAGTTTTCTATTGCATACAAAATCTACAAAAAATAATAGTGCTTTTGATATTTAAGTTTTGCAAATTTATTTTAAAGTTATGGAGTAAAGGGTTTTGGCAAATAAGATACAACATGAATCAGGAACTGTAAACAAAGGGTTTGTAGCATGTTGTAGGGAGGCAGATGCTACAAAGATCTGGGTTAGAGCTTGAAGTATTTCACATATTAATTAATGATCTGGAAGTGAAAATAAGCAACATATTAAAATTAACAGATGATACTAATTCAAAGGGAATCATAAAAACCTAAACAAGATGGAAAGAAAAAAGGAGTATAGATGGAAGACAAAATAAACTTCATTCAGTTTGGAAAAAAACTTGTTTTTCCAAAATCCTGCATCAAAGCAGATGTGCATGGTAGCTGTATGCCCAAAATCTGTTTTGGTTTGTGAAGTATTGGTGAAAGAAGATGAAGTGGGTCTACAGAAATGAAGGCAATACGAAGTGAAACATTGGTGCAGGATGGAAAGAAGCCCCAGAGAATAGAGAATTAGAGGAAAAATAATCCATTTTTGCCTTTGGGGATTAAAACTAGTCTCTTTCCTCTGTATGGGACTCTGCAGAGGAAGGAAGAGCTGGGAAGTTTGCTATGCAGAAGAAGCAGTAACGAAAATACAGTCAAACACCTGAAGCAATTCACTTCTATTACCTGATTTGGTATTGGAAAGGGAAACATAGTAAAGGAGAAGGAGACATGATAAATGAGGGACATCTGGATGTCTCTAGTCAAATTTAGGCCAGGGCTAATTTTATGTTCGATTGCACTTGAGAGATCAAGTGCATACATAGGCCACAAAATTAGGGGTTTGTATGTTCAGTATTGTACCGCGCAGAGCAGAAAAATAAAAAAGTAAAAAGTGGGAATAAATAAATGTGCCCGCGGGATTTCCTGGTATAAAATTTAAACTAAAAGGAGAAAAAACAAAGGGAGAAGCAGAAGGAGGCAAAAAACATGCTGAAAAAATATTAGAAACCTGTAGACATTTTATGCTTATAATGCCTTGATACATTTTAGGGTCTCGGTGTATTTTTGGACTGACTGTAATACATGGTACATGTAGGAAAAGGGCAATAAGTTCAAATTTTAAGAATGTAAGACCAACTATGGATAGATAGAAGTTTGAGGTTTGGGGAGTTTTGGAAAAATATTTTTAATAATTTGCTGACAGTGAAAGGCTTGGAAGAAGGTATTTATATTGTTTTATAAGTGACAGTCGACACTAGGTCTGTGTTGATTCAAGGTACCGTCATAGTGACTGGATAAATAAATCATGAACTATATATTTATTATAAAAAGAAATCTACTTTATAGCATTTTTCTAATGAATGGGATGGTAGTAGGCTCTGTAATATGAAACGTCGCAAAATAAACTTTTTGGTATTTCTTCCCTCAACTTCAGCTTTTGAAAACAGTTATTTCAGCTGGAGCTGAGCTTTCATTTCAGAGGAAAATAAATTACTTTAGGTTGTGATTTTGCAAGGTGCTGAAGGCACACCTGAGATACTAAAAAATCATAAGGCAAATTAAAAAAACCCCAAACTTAAAAATATAAATAGAATTCCTTGTGATTTTAAAGATATGTTTGTAATTTTAGGTTCTGAAACACTTCTGGATGTTTGGAGTGCCAGTTTTTTTAAGGCTTCTCTCATATAAACACATCAATGGGTAATGTTATCAACAGTTGCTCCAACTATTTGGATGCATAAAATCATTCTTGTGTTTTCCGGAAGCCACAGAGGACACAAGAAGAGATTTGAGACTTAGTTCATGAGGCCCCTGATCATATGTTACAGTGGTATCATTCAGTTGAAATCAGCATAGGTGTAAAATTGTAGCACTGTAGCTAATCATAGCCTAGGCCTGTACCTTAATTAAAAGACATTTTTCCTTATTCAGTGTTAGAAAGAACAAAAGATACGTATTAAAGTATTAACTAATAAATTGTGGGAGTTGGTTTTATTTTCTAGTCTCAATAGTTACAGTGACAGAGCAGGCTAAAGGATATTGAGCCATTTCTTTCAGTAACTGAACTTACTTTTAATAATTTCTCTGTCCTTTTCTTTAAAAGACACCCTTTTAAGGTTGACGTGTTTAGATACCTCACTCTGCTCTGGTCTGCTTAGGAAGTAGACAAGACAGAATTCATAGAAACAAACTCACCTGATAGTGAAGATACTGCTGCTAGTGAAAAAGAGGTGATGCAGTCACCTGGCCTCAGTGAGCCTGAAGCAAGCTAATTAGCAATCCCAACTTGTCTCCTTCCCTTTCTTGTTTAGGGTGCTGCCAGAAGTACCCTGTTTGGCACTCTCCTCCAGGGCCTTTTCTCATTCTTTTTTTTTTTCTTTCTCCGTCATTAAGGATCTGTACTGACTAGCTTGGGCCTGAAGGAAGAACACTTATAATCTTTTGCTTTTCTTTGATTCTTCTTATCATCCTCAGTCCTCACCTTCCATACCAAACTGTCTCAGTTATTCAGCTAGTAAAGCAACCTGCTAGAACCATTTTTTTCATTATGATAGTCAGGATGCTACAAGAGTAATGTTTAACACTACTGTAGGAAGATAAAACCGTTTTTTTTTGTTTGAATGCTTTAGCTTTGTCTTCGCTAATGAAATGCAGTTGAATGTTTTCTTTTTTGTTATTGTATATCACCATAAAAAAAAAAAAAGCAGAAGGGAAATAGCATTTAGATTTACAGCATTTGGAGGATAAAATAAGACTAGCATTCATATTCGCTGCATGTTAATGTTCAAGTATATGTGTGTAATACAGGCTGGGCAGAGAATAGATTGAGAGCAGCCCTGAGGAGAAGGACTTGGGATGTTGGTTGATGAGATGCCATCAGCATCCTGGGCTGCATCAAAAGAATTGTGGCCAGCAGGTCAAGAGAGGTGATTCTGCCCCTCTACTCCACTCTGGTGAGACGCCACCTGGAGTACTGCATCCAGCTTTGGAGCTTCCAACATAAGAAGGACATGGTCCTGCTCGAGCAGGTCCAGAGGAGGGACACGAAGATGATCCGAGCACTGGAGCGCCTCTCATATGAAGTCAGGATGAGGGGGGTTGGGGTTGTTCAGCCTGGAGAAGAGAAGGCTCTGGGGAGATCTTATAGCAGCCTTCCAGGGCCTACAAGAAAGCTGGAGAAGGACTTTTTACAAGGATGTGTAGTGATAGGATGAGAGGTAATGGCTTCAAACTGGAAGAGGGTAGATTTAGATAAGATATTAGGAAAAAATTGGTTACTCTGAGGGTGATGGGGCACTAGAACAGGTTGCCCAGGGAAGTTGTGGATACCCCATCCCTGGAGGTGTTGAAGGCCAGGTTGGATGGGGCTTTGAGCAGCCTGGTCTAGCGGGATGTGTCCCGGCCCATGGCAGGGGGGTTGGAACTGGATGATCTTTATGGTCCTTTCCAACTTAAACCATTCTATGATTCTATGAATGGTATTTTTTACCAACCTGTCATGTAACTCTCAGTTGCTCTAAAATCAGTACAATGTTTCCCAATGCATTCAGTTTTGGAGAACTGTAAGGAGGCAGTAGCCATTGGTATTATGTCAGTAACTCAAAGAGTAATGCAGTGCTCTCTTCATTTGAAAGCAATTCTGTCTGTATTGTCAAACTGATCAATTGTAGAGCTGCTTGTAAAAAGCTGTTTATGAACACAACTGTTAACAGGTTTATACCACATTAGCTAGCAGTACATACACTTGCAGAGTACAGATGCTGAAATAATTTTTCAGTATTTTTCCTTCCAGAACATAAAGTCCCAGATTCATCTTGCATAACTCCATTTTTTTAAATGAGGTATCTGGAATAGGAATATAGTAGCTATATTCAGTAGGGGGTGAAAGGCTGTGAGGGGCTTAAATTTCCTAAGGTGCAGCAGCAGCAGCCCTCTAAAAATTAAATCTCTTAAGAAGGTTAAGATACTGAGGAATCAGTTTCAGCTGTCAAGCTTGAAGATTAAATTTGAGGGCGTGCATTTTCAAGTTAAAATTTTTCATTGTGGTACTAGCCACATGTAGGAATAATAAAGCAGGGAAGCCAGTTTCTTCCATTCTTTTAGATAGCTCGCTCAAGATGTTGGTGATGGTGTAATGCTTAGTGGAATTTGGGAAACCTCTACAACGAAGTCAGACTTTAGAGGAACTGAAATTCCACCGTCAGCCTGAACACAGCATAGTATGAGACAGGCAGTGCTGATTTACTAGATAAATTAGTCATTAATAGTGGGTCTTTGAGTCACAAAGGCTGGATGTTCATCTCTCTTTTGCTGGTGAAATGAAACACAGAAATGGGATCATCAACATCTGACCTACTTAATTGAAGATTTGCACAAACTAATTACTGGTCATTCTAAACCCGTGGGCAAAATTAATCTTCTTGTAGATTTTATGTCTGTCTCCTAAACAGTTAAGAAAGGTTCATAGAATGATTTTAGTTAGACGGGAGAAGGAATCTGCTTGGTATCCTTCAACTATTTCTGTTTCAAAGCAAAAATGATTAAAAATAACAGAGAAGAATTAACAGCATATAATCTAAGGCTGAAAAATGTCCTTATCTAAATGTAGACAATGACTTCTTGTCTGCTTGTCTTCTGGAATATGATTCTGTTATCCTCTTTTGTCACATACTTATCCAGAAGTGTATCCAGACCATATTTTGCATTGGTGACTTTTTAAGATTTCTGTACTTAATTCATTACTGCCAGGGAGAAAATTGACTACACACAAGATGTATTTGTGTTTTGCTTTCATTTATGGATGACTGAAATTCAATATGTAATTCATATACAGATAGCACAAAAATGGTTAGACACAGCTAAGCAAACTCAATAATTCTGGAGATATCTTCAGGGCTTATGCAACACAGTGTACAGACTTCTGACACTTACTGTGGTCAAGACACCTATTGGTCTCTCAATTGAGGCTTTTCCTGGGGAAGGATTGAAGATTGCAGGGCCAAAATTCTAGTATAATTAAATAATTAGTTGTGACCTTGCTTCTGTATTTATTTATGTACTTAAGACTATTATTTTCTCAAACGTTGTCTAGGAATCTTTTGATTAACCTCTATGGGCTCAGGCCAGACTGTAAGTATCTGTCGTAACTTGTATGCAAATTCCAAACCTAGTTGTGTAGAGCAATTACTTCTCTCCAAAAACAAAACAGCCCAAACAACCAAACAAGTGGAAAACCTCCACACGTGTTAATACAGAATGTGTTGTTCTCCTTGAGTTAGATAACTGTCCAGTAGTAACTGGATCAGCCCCCATGTGTCTTTTCAAGGCAGTTACTATTTTTTGCAATTATATGTAACTGTCTTGTAACCTTAACATGCACATTTACTAGTTTTGACAATGAAATCTTCATTTCAGTCTACTATGGGCTTCTAATAGCATTTTCTCTTCAGAACAATAGTAGAGGGCTTGTACAACAGCTTCTGTGAGAGGTCTTTGGTGTATGTCACGGGTAAGGGATGAAGCCTGCTTGGGATAATAATTTGTCTTTTATAGTCACGAGAATTATTATTTTGTAGAAGGTCACAAAACATCAAAAGGTTTAAATCAATTGTTTGAAAAAATTGCTTATTGTCATCAGAGGCTCACTCGAATCTGCTAAAATCTGGTTCCTGAGATTTATAGCTGTTACTGAGATGAGGAAAAATAAACATTGCCCGAACACTTCTCAGAATCAAGCCAAAAGGTGCTTGCAGTCAAGTAATAGCTGTCTTGAAATGCTGACCAACCAAACTTGCCAGGCATATGGCTTCCAGGAGTGCATCTTCAGTGGTGTTTTAGTTTGAGACAGGAGTGCAAAATTTAATCCTCCTTACAAACTTTCCTTTCATTTACATCACAGAGTGATTTTGGTCCACATAAACTGGATGTCAGTACTTCAGGTTTCACTCAACAGATTTGCCACTACTGGTCCCCAGCACTTGCTAATGCTAAAGGCAACATGGCAGGCAGTCCTCCTGCACTGAAGGCTAGGTCAACTGGGCTACAGAGTCAATTAGCTAGACAAGGGGCCATATTTCATTCCTTGTATTAGAGATCAAACTAGGGTCATTAAGTGACAACTTGCCAAGAATAAAAAAGGAAATTTCTGGCAAAAAGTGAAAAAAAAAAAAAATTCTTGCAGTGTAATCTTTCTTCCCAATAAGGTTTTGCAGTTTATAATTGTCCCTTGCGTTCCTAGTGAAAAAAAAAAACAACACAAAGAAACGACAAGATTTAGCAGTGATTTTTTTTGCATTTAACACCTTGATAAAGACTGAATTCATGACTACCATTCACCAAATACTTTAATTTCCTATTATTTTTCTTGTTCAATAGGTGATATATGCCCTGAACGCTAAGAATGATGAACACGAGGCTAGTATACAGGCTCTGAGAGAGGCTCATGAAGAAGAAATTCAGCACATTCTTGCCGAGACAAGGGAAACGATTCTCCAGTGTAAAAGCAAAGTTGAAGAAGAACAATTGCTGAGGAAACGTATTCAGGCCCTTGAAATTGCCGTAGAACAACACAAGAGACTAAAGGAAGAAGCCTTGGCAGAGTTAACATTGTGCAAGAAGCAGGTTGAAAAGAAGGAGCTGACAACAGAAGCAAGACAAGAACAGGCAATCCTTTCTACAGACATGGTAGATACCAGTGCAGACTTTGAAAAGCTTCTACATTTAAGTCACAAGTCTGATGGACTGTTAAATGAATGCAAAGAATCTAGGAGAAAAAATTTAGATAAAAAAGTACTTTTAGATGAAAAGTACAGTGTGGAAGGACAAGCTCTAGTGAATGAGATGGGAAACCTGAAGAGTGAGAACCAGAGAGTAACTGAAGACTATACTCAGAAAACAAGCAAACGGCAAGCCTCTTACGAGAGAGAAGAAGAGACTTTGAAAAAGGCTACGCAGCAATCTATGATAGAAACAAAGAAGAGTTGTCAGCAAAGAGAAATGGAGCAAAAGAAGAGCTCAGAGGCTAAAGAAAGTTTTTTGCTGCAGCAGGTAAAGAAGCTGGAGGCAGACCTAGAGGAGAAAAGCCAGAAGATAAGTGAGAGGAAGAAGCATTCCCAGAAGCTGAAGGAGAGAATACAGGTAGAGTATGAGGCTGTGATCCCTATCTTTGCCTATAAAAGTGCAAATTATCAATTCTTCAAAATTTGAGAGAGGAAGGGTCTTTTAAATATCATATTGAGTCAAATGCTTTGTAGGCGCTAAAGCAATTTTAGAGGCATAGAAGAGAAATAAGAGGGATATAGCGCTGAGAGTTTTAAAGAGATAAGATGATTAGTAACTCATTAGAACTCTTTGAACACTAGACTTTGTATTCCCTGAGGGAGGAGTGAGGTAAAATTTGACTGTTGACTGAACAGAGCTTCACGTTTCCTGCCCAGAAATGTGAAAAGAACAGCAAGCTGGCGGTAATGTAGTAATGAGTATTTACAGAGTACATTCTCCTTTTCCCCTGTGGTTGCCAACAACTCAGTGCATGGATATGAACAGGGTTAGATAAGAGACCTGACCTGGCAGGTTAGGAATCAAATGCTTTGTATTATGATTCTTGCAACAGTGACTTGTACGAAGTGACATTTAATGAAGTGTCCTTTACACCTGTGAAGTTCTATGTGCTGAGCCATGAGACTTTCACCATTAGTTCTCACCTCATGCTTTAGCTGTCTACCCTAGCTGGTGCAGATTTCATACATATATTTGCCACACAGCTCTGCAACCCCTGTTTAATTGTATCCTGTTAGATGCAGTTTCAGAGATTGGTACATCATAGGCAGTCTGCCAACCAGCTGCATTTGGTACATGAGGTCAGGGTGTGGGACAGACCCTGATGAACTGTGCTGAAGCCGAAGCACCCAGCCATGCTCTGTGCTCAACAGTTCCACTTCCTTTTCATACTATTGGTGCTTCCCATCACATAAACTTACCTACCAGACCTGTCTCCAGCCCTATGACAGCAATCTTGCACGCTAGATAAGAGAACACCTTGAAGGTCTAGGCTTGGAGTATTTCAGAATAAAAATAATTGTTTCCTGATGTGAAAGATTTATCTCCTTCAGACTCAGAGAACCCCAGAATCCTGTAGAGAGCAGGGTCACCCCAGTCAGCTGCATTCCTCCAAGTCAACTCTGACCTCCAAGACACCATCTGCCTTCACATCTTGCCTGTCAGTATCATTTTGCTGATGGTGCAGAGTTCTGGGCCTCTTCTTTGAGGATGTTCTTTGAGGGAGTTCAGCCTTCAGTACAGTCACTGCCTTTTTGTTTTCACAAGATCAGAGGGTGAATTGAATACACCTTCCCCAGCATTATTCAGACTCCATTCTCTTAGTGTGTAGATCTGTAGCAGAACAACCTCTGTCTTCTGCAGAAAAGTTGAGAGGATATAATGAATGGCGGAGATGCAGATAGGACTTTTTTTTTTTTTTCAAATTGAGTCAGGGAAATCCATAATACCTGTTTCAGTAAGGAAAAGTGTCCTGGCTCTGTAAAAGTTTGAAGTGGTAGTGGGGAAGAGGGAAAGTAAGATTCTGATTTCTTGTGGGTGCTTGAAGTAACATTCAGGAGAAATGAAGAATGGAAATGTGAAAATTTATGCACATGGTTTACTGTTCTGATTTATCGTATAAGAAATGCAGTTTTTTAGGAATAAGTAATGTGAAACATGATAGGAACTGGAAATAAGGTGGTGTCATTAGCAATTTAATTTCTAAATTCAGTATCAGCTGGCTAAAACTGAAATATTTTCTGAGGGATGTATGCTCTGTTTGTATATTTCAGATCCTCTAAGTCTATGGAATGAGGTCGATTTACATACCACCAGAGCATACTGCCTTGAATCTTTAATGTGATAGCCTTAGACTAGGATAAATCTGGAAGAAGGAAAACAGACACAATGTTATTTTCTGTTTCTTTCCAGTTTAAATAAGGAAGTAGAAGTTTCTCCTTTCTGAATTGTCTATTTCTGATGCCATTAAATACTACATTTTTTTTTCTAATCCTGGGGACAATGGCAGACTGGGAAACAGAAACATTTCTTTAATCAGTAATACCTCTGATCATTAGTAAGTACTAGCAAGAAAAGCTATTGTAAGGCTTGAAAGATAAAAGGACTGATGTTTAAGCAAGATGAATTTTCTGTTTTCTCCTTAGTGTATGCCAGGAGGTTTGAGACCTTTGTAGATGAAAGGAATTACATTAGTGCATGTTTATTATTATTATTACTGTGGAAGAGAGAATACAAAGGATGACAAGTCATTAAGTCTGATCTGTTCAGTCTAGTTTTGGAAGAATTTTGGCATATGCCAGAGGAACAAGTTTACCTTTAAGTTTTCAACTACAGAGAGTGTTAAATGCAAGTTAGTTTTAACCCATGAGGTTTTACTCAACATTCATATAGGAACAAACGGCAATTTTGTCTGAGTGAATATTGCAGTGTTGTGTTAGATATCTGGAGTCTGAGACTAGAACATCCAGAAATAGAACATTAAATATGGTTCAAATTTTTGCCCTTATTTATGGACAGGTAATTCCCAGCAAAGTCTGTAGGAGCTGATTTTTCTCTTTTTAGGCATCTGTATTATGGGTTATGTTACAAACTATTGTACTTCAGCAACTGGAAATAAAACAAAACTAATATTCACTACCTTTTAGCATAAGCTGTTGTGAAATTAACGGACGTATATCCTGTTCCAAGTTTAGGATAATGTCAGATGTCTTTGAGATGGTAACTTTTGATGAGTGTTGACTTTACCATGATGCCTTCTATATCTCAGGGAATGACTCCACATTACAAACATTCTAGCAGCAGAGACAGTTTAAGGGTATTGAAGAGCAAAAAATGCAATTAAACCAGCTCTGTAGGTGAAAGATTTCTATCACGGAACTACACCAAGAGAGAAAATAACCATTTCTTTCAGATGACAAAAAAAAAAAAGAACATATGTAATAAATGTAGAAGTAATGTCATAAATATTTTAGGATTTGGAAGTGTAGCTTATGGGAACACAACAAGAAATTCTGGAATCAAAAGGTATAGTGAAAAGAGTGGAGGAAGATCTAAGTGTAGTCAAAGAGAGAAATACAATTCAAGAGAAGGAAATCCTGCAAAAAGCAGGTAAGTTGCTCATTAATGTCATTCTGAAGTATTTCGCTTGTTAGTAGATACTCACACTGGAAATTCCGCAAGTTATTTATGCTATTTGAAATGTAAATTTTTATACCACAGAAGATATGGAAACTATGTTGAATTCTCAGAGCAAAGCTGTTAATAAAGTAGATGCACTGAAACATCAAATAAC
>NW_009648963.1:2258530-2265409 GCF_000708025.1 Charadrius vociferus | reverse complement strand
ACAGGTGGTTTGCTCTCAAATATTCAAAGGCATGTCATGCCAAAAGTACTGAAATCAATGTCAATTTTCTTTTAAGATTAATGGATTTGGAGTTATTCTACAGCAGTCAATACTGTAAAATTTCCAGATTTATGACCAGTGGAACACTGACTCATGTTCATAATAGGAAGTACCTGAGTTGCTGCAATGACAGCAAAGAAACTGCTGACATCCTTGGGCTAGAACAAGGAAGACTATTCAACTTCTGTAACTAAAACATTAAAGAAAAAAGGTCCAAGGCATACTTTCTCTGTTAAGGTCAAATTGGAATACTGATATATTTTTTTTTTTAATATAGAAAACAGTTCTTCTGAGATGCTATGCAGAAATAATACCAGGAATAAACTCAGTACAATGAGGAACGTATGTATCCTGAGAGTTCCCTCTGTACAATGTCTCCCCTTAAACAATTGTCTAGTGTTGAATCTTTTCAATATTTTTTGTTCTCCTAGAACATTGTTATGCTAGCATTCTGGAAAATTAGACCTGACATCAGAGACATAAGAAAAAACAAATTGTCCTTTGTACTTTTTCACAGAACTAAGGTTGTCCTTGAGGAAGCCTGCATGGTTGGCAGTGAGTTACACACCCAAACGCAAGTCAGAACAGCAAAACCCCCACATTCCTAGACTGCAGAAGAGGCATACAGCCCTGAATCACTGCAGTTCTACATTGTTAATTAAAATAAAGCCAGTATTTGTCAATGGAGTATATCCACTTAAATAGCGTATTCACTACAAAATAGACTACTGTGACCCTAGAATTCTACCCTGGTTTTCTCATATTGAATAGCTAGTGTGTTTTATAGACTATGTAAACTGTACCTATTTAAAAAGAGGGTATGAATAAAAGACACAGAGAACTTGCTTTGTAAAGCAAGCATCAGTCCCATAAGGAAAAGATTTGTCTGAAGGAATAGCTGTGAAAGGGTCTGGAAGATCTTGTAATGAAGCATACAAAGGAAATCAAGCCAGTCTAAAACTTCATGGAAGCTTAAAGAAAAAAATGCAGAAGGTAGGAATGTGCTTCTATTTATAGATGCTCTAATTCATCTGGTTTTAATCTTATTGGTCACAGTGACATCATTTGAATTATCCTCACTGGAGGCACTTTGAATTAACATAAAACGCAAGGATTTTCTCGCTACGGTCTTACTGAAAAAAAAAAAAATCAAACTGATGTATTTCTGTGAAAAGCTCCACAGGCAGGAAGGTGAATTTAGCCTTCATGTGATAAACTGCCTTCTTAGCAACACTTATCCTTGCATGCTTTGCATGTGACGGTTGGAGTGATTAATACAAGGTCCGTCCTGAAGAAAAATGTATCGTAGGTGTATTCCAATTTCTGACTTAAGTTTCCATGTATTGCTGCTGTGAAATAATCAGATACATTGATGTAATCAAAATTTTGCATTGTTTAGGCGGAGGATCTGATTCTGCAAAGTGTTGGTAAATGGATTCAGAGTGGAGGTGTCACCAATGAAACGATGACTAGTTACGAGCAAATACATGCATATCTATGTCCTTATTTAGCTTTAATCAGAAAGAATACTTACCTTTGCATGGATCCAGACACGTTGCCTGAGTAATACCTTCTCTCAATGTGGTTTGAGGGGCTGAGCTGTAATTTTTGTTCTCGGTACGCGTTAGCAGTAATTGGCTTAAGAGGTTCTTCACAGAATTTCACTTTCAGGAGAACTGTTGTCTGTGGCTGAATCCTTTGGCTTCAGGAAATTTGCAATCTGTAATGTTTCTGTGCAGTAGGAAAACAAATGTGAGTTGAAATCTATTCAAATGGAGGAAAACCTTGAAACATGTTTTAAGCACATGCTTTAATGCTTAGTGAAGCTTACAACTGAGTGCATGCCCAAGTGGTTTGCCAAATTTGAGCATAAATGAAGGAGGAATTTAATTTCTGTCTCCTAATGTACTGATGTGTTTGTCAGACATCTTCTAGACAAAAAAAAAATAAATAAATTGATTAGAACATTTTGTAGAATTGCACAATCAGGTCAAGTGTTCTTTTACCCTTCTTGATGTGAAGAATGTACTTCTACCCATTTTCCCCAGTTTTAATGCTGCTATACCTTTCTGAGTTCAACATTTACTTGAGAATAATCAAATTGCTTGCTGACAAGTTGTGAAGTCATAAAAAGCGTGTAGCTCCTATCACTAAATGCTGAGCTTCATAGTACCTTCTAGATTTTGGAGACTAGGAATTGTGTCAAGTGCTTGTCAGAAGAACTAATTTCTGCCTATGAAACTGCTGGAGTTTATACATTTATGCAATCTCATTTCTCAAAAAGGAACCTGTGTGAGTAAATTATTTTATCTGATTGTGAAAGTGCTCACATTTGATCAGTATGTGAAGTTGCAGTGCTTCAAGGTACGCAGTTACACTATCAGGTATAAGCCTTATGAAAGGACTTTGCCTTTTATATAGTGTATTCTTTTATGTGAATAAGTTTGTACAGGTATACTTAAAATTATTTTTACTGCCTCATTGGGATTTTCCTTATGGATGCTATAAGATAGTGCCTCCTTTGATTCCCTTTTTCACTAATTGCTCAGTAGTTAGTAATCTGGCTATTTGTATGGTCCATGTATATTTGTGTTGTTTTCAGATCTTGCAGGTGACTCTTGCATGCTAAATTATTTTGAACACTAACACCACTCAAAACAAAACAGTCTGACTCTTCATGCTGTACAGTTTTCCACCTCAGGGAAGCTTTCGGTAGAAGATTAGGATTATGTGAGCTGTATTGTCTAACACTAGTATTAGAAAGTACCAGAACAAACTGTTAATACTTATTTGATTGAATAATACATGGGTGACATTAAAAGACAGTAGCATGTATTGAGTAGAGAATAGCAAGTATTACTGTGTAAACTGCTCTATTATCTAGGTTAATATAGAAGTAATGTTCTTTTTCATGCTGCATGTTTTGTCCTGGCTATTGCATGCTTTTTGTTTGTTTGTTTGTTTTTAACTTTAGGAGCTTCAGACACAGCTAGAGGAATTTAAAAGAAATTCAGAGTGTGAACTAAAGCAACTAGAGAAAGAGAAAGAAGTCCTAACTGGAAAACTTCAAAACTCTTCACTTGAGGTAAACTGGGCATAAATGTAACCCAGTAATAAAAGGGCTCTTCATTTTTCCTCTCATCTGAGAGATTCTTGATTAGATTTTAATCATATTTGCTGTGACTATCATTGAAGAAAATATGCAAGGACTCTAGATAGAAATAACAGAAATGTGTGCTCCTGAACTTTTATGAGGAGTTTGACAAGCCTATTTATTTCAATAAATTTCATATATCATTCTTTGGAGGTATATTAAGGCTTTTTGGTGAGGAGTTTGGCTATATCAGAGATGGATGCTGACTCTGACTCCTTGTATACAGAGCTAAGTGAGACTAGAATCTTCCTTACAGCTCTTGTTGACTTTCTGATTGTTTCGTGTGTGTGTGTAGACATGTAAAAGGGTCTGCTTGCTTGCTCCCTTGAGCAAAGGTCAAATAGATCATTATTTCTGTTCCACCTACTTGATGGTAAGGGTGGTAAATGAAGCAGATTGGAATGTGCAGTAATTTAGTATATATTAGTAGTTAGGTATGCCTCGCTCTGTTCTCAAGATCAGGAATGAAATAGAGAAAGCACTGTGACCTCAAAGTAGCTTTAAGGATGTCATAGCTTATCTACTGTTGCCCACTGTGATTACACCTAAGTCATAATGCAAATCTGCTGACATGGATTAATCTGGAAATAAATACCTGAGATGTGTTAGTATTAGGTTATCCACCTGTTACAGCTGCAATGATAGTCAGTTGCAGGCCAAGTGATGCAAATTTTCCAGATCAGTACATCTGCCAAAATATTTATACAGGAGAGTGTCATTATTTGAAAAGTCATAACAGGTGGGATAAATAATTTTCTGCCAAAACAAAAGCAGAACCCCTACAAGGCAGTTATTTACCCAGGTAAACACTGTGCCTTTAAAATTTCTGACAACTCTGAATGCACCTTTTCTTCCTCTCAGGTGTTCCCCTTTTGTGGTGTTCAGTTCTTTTCAGCAAATACTGTCTGCTTTAAAATGTTACGTACAGGATATTTCCTTTTCTTCAGTGTGATCATGTGAAGTTTTTGGCTGTGAACATTTTGATACTTTTATCTCATGGATAAGCTATAAAACAACTGCCTTAACAGAACTGAAATCAGTGCCCTAATGAAAAGTTCTGATGATGCTCAGTGCAGCATTTATTTGTCTACCCCAAGTATGTCATTGCATTTGGTGCCTTTTTCAGAAGAACAACAAAATGATTTGTGATTGTCCCTTCTGGGAGATTATGGGTGAATGAACATGTTTTCACCATGTGAATTTGTCATCCATTTCTTTGTTTTTTTCCTGCCAATCCAGGTTTTGAGACTCCAAGATTTTATTAAGCAAAATGAGGATATTCCCAAATATACAAAATTTCTTCAGTCTAGTTCAAGAAAAAGTAAACAACAGGAATTAGGTAGCTCAAGTTATTCTTCAGGTTTTGAAGATGGAAAAAGTAAGGTAGTGAGTAATCAAATTACTTTTCTTGAAGTCACACGTTCAGGACAGAAAAATAGGAAAGAAACTTGTGCTTCCTAACTGCTAGATCTTGTATCATGAGATCATGGTAAATGCAAGTGGTGGCAGGAAATTATTGCCACTATAAATATAAACAGAAATAAATAATATAAAATAGTATATATCATGCCATATGTTATGTTCACAACACCATAGTAAGTATGAACGGATACACCAAGAAATGTTTTGTAGTATCTTAGAATCTAGCAATGCTCCCAAAAAAGGAGGAAATACTCCCTCTGAAGAGAAATTCTGCATTTTTCTTTGTACTCTATGAGTTACTTTCTGAACCAATTACTTGGCAGTATTGCCAGGGAAGTGAATTCATTTCAACTTACAATACTTTCCATCTATAAATATGTGAATATTCACAGCCAAGAAACCACCATTTAATCTACAGCATTATGTTTCACTGAGGGCATGATTCCCAGCTGGGAACCTTTGCAATGGCTCAGCCCAGAGCTTCCGCCTCAAAGGTTAGGCAATGTGCTGTTACTAATCCAGTTCTAACCTGGATACAATTTCAGATCTAAAAATAGCTTCCTTGGCTGCATAAGACACATTTTTGGTTGGGCTGACATAGCTAGAGCACTATGCAGAGTAGACATAATTATGATAATTTCATCTCTCTGGGGATGCACGTCAATGTGGCAGTATTTCTGTATTAATGAGATTTTTCTGGATAAAGAAATCTGATTCACACCAATTTGGTCCTTTGAAAGGAAGGATGTAAGATTCAGTGTGGGTCAAATGCTAATTCATTAAAGTCCTCCACTTCCTTGCTTTTGCACTAGGAGATCTCTTCAACATGTGTTAAAGGGGCTATTCTGGAATTAGAAGGTGCGTGAAATGGAAGCGCAGGCATCACCTTATGATATATATTTGAACAATGCTAGCACAGCAATGCCCAGAGCCTTGATGGACCTTGGAGGCACCACCAAATAGCAGCAGTAGAGGTGCGCCTAATATGGTCACACCTGTCCCTCCGGTCCGGAATTGCCATAAGTTTAGGAAGGAGCTTAACTGTGAACTTAACTGAAGTAACTGTGAAATAAGCCTCAAGACAACAGTAAAATACAATTTCATTATTTTGTTGTTACTTCTTGTACTGTGTTACTGTTTTGATGTAATAGCATCATAGTATGTGTAAAGCCCTGTAGCATTTGGTGCCTTATTTTGACTCTGAACAAATTCTCAATTGTGCTGACTCTTCAAAAATACATAAAAAGGTGGTTTAAGGACTTTTATATAAATTCATCCCTTAGCAATGTATTGAGAAGCTCAGATCTTTCTACTTAAAAGATACAGGAAGTCAAAATATTCTCTCTGATTCCAACTTTAGATCTTGCCTTTGAGATTTCACACTTCTTACATATGATAAATAAAAGAAGGGGAGAGCAGACATAAGATAGACTTCAAGTATTCATAGTGCTTGCAAGCACAGTGAATTAAAATAATCAAAGCAGAAGTCAAACAGGGGAGCCAACCATGATGGCATGCACAGCCTTATACATGCCCAGTATTTTTACCCATGGGCTATCAAAATCTGAGAGGTACTTCTTCAAAAGAATCAAGCCATCCTTCCCAGGAGAAGGACAGTAATTACGGTTAGAAAAGAATGAAACTTGAAAGACTTGAAATGTTGCAAAACTTACCTGTCATCTTTTAGTGCTAGTTGTTCATTTTTAATTTACTTGGAAGACTGTGGGAGGCAGAATCAGCTGTTCTAAGAAAGGGCATGTGCAAACATAACCCTGAAATTTGAAAAGAATTCAGCAGAGCCTAGAAGAATACTGTTGCCTAGAGTTTATACTGTGGATAGGTATTGTTTGCATCTTTAAGACCACTTTAGGCAATTCTGGTGGATAAAAGTGAATGAATGAGTGAATGAAGTTCTTTCAAGAGGTTTTGTTTTGCAGCAGGAAGACATTATAAAACACAAAATCACACTATGTTGCTGGCATGTTAATAGTAAAAGGAGCCAAATAGATTCTGGACTGATGTGAGTTGGCATAGTTTCATTGGCTTAAATGTTGCTTTACCAATTTAAACAAATTGAGGCTCTGGCTATCAATTTTGAAGTAATGAGACATAATAAAATGCCTGGGCACTGCAAAATATTCTAGAGAAGAATTTGCGCGGGTGGATTTGACAGACCTTTTAATTGAAAGACAGGAGGAGAAAACCTGATAGGATGGAAATGTTTGTTTCTTAACCTCTAATAT
>NW_009648963.1:2239656-2258492 GCF_000708025.1 Charadrius vociferus | reverse complement strand
TGATATATTTGTGTAGATATTTTCCCCTAAATTACTGAAAAATAATGTTTTTAGAAATACTTTTCCATCTGATTTCTTACTACATTATGTTCTTTGTTGCTGCCAATTTTCTGCTTAGTCTGTTTCTAGTTAGTATGATCTTATGTTTCATGTTAGTAGTGCTTTGAACCAGTAATTGTCTATGAAGAGAGTCTGGAAGGTTAATAATGTCACCACAGCTGAACTTTATATACACCTCTTTTCCTTAGAAAATATACAACCTACTTTTCTGGCACATCCATGTTACTCACTGGCTTACTTTCAGGAAGCCAAGAACAAAAATGCATGCTTGAGCATAGTAATGCTAATGAATACTACATCAGATGATACAGGGGACAGCATTAAGTGTTTCGCATCTAAATTTAAGTACCTAAAATCTTCAGTGTTTCCTTTCTTTATATAGAAAAACATTGGCTTGAGTTCCGTAGGTATTAAGACAAAGTAAATATTTTACCTGTAACCAAAAGTCAAAGTGCCCCTTTGTTAAGTCTTATGATTTACCACTTGTTTTTTGTTTGGGTTTTTTTGTTTGTTTGTTTTTAAAATCCCAAAAATTGCAGCAGCTTTGGAAACAAAGGTATGGTTGGCAAGTGACTTTGGCATTTGCCTGTTCTTTGGAGTGTATCCAGGCCACATATAGATCCCATCACACAGACAAAGGCAATTAATGTTTTTCATTAAGAACAATATTTAGCAATTATTCTTCACTAGTTTGTTCAGACAGATAGTTTTCTTTGTGTTTAATTGGATGGCACAATGGAAGAAGCCAAGAAACAACTGGATGATTAGTTAACTTAAACTCTGTTTGGGGCAGCTGAAGCTAGGTGCCCTTTCAATTTTGTTAACTCAAATCCATTTGGTTGGATAGCTTCAGCAAAATTCAAATGTACCATGTTAGTTTGAAATTGTTCAAGAAGTGGTAAAACTAATCTTTCATTTTCTGGCACTTGATAAAGAACAAAATAACTTGATTCGCAAAACACTGAGTGAAGGAATGTTTTTTTTCTTCTTATCTACCAACTTAGCATTCCAGTGATGTGTGGGAGACTTGGGCCTGGGTTTTTTTGGTTTTGGGTTTTTGGTTGATTTTTTTTTTTTTCTTTTTCTTCTGTCAGCTTGCTTACCATTTAAAGAGTCCCCTTGTCACTGTGTTCTGGGATAAAACAGGGTGAGCTAAAGTGTGTCACTGTAGCCTGTTGCCACTTCTTCACTTGTATATTAAGTTGTCACTGCACAGCTTAGGCCTTCATTTCTAGGGTAAATCTCCCGGTTATCTTCATATGCACCTGTATGTACTCTCTTGTTCTTCCTTTGCCTCCATGCTTGCTTTCTCCATCTCACACACACAAAGCAGAACCACCACTCCCATCTCTTCTTCCCCTGTGTTCTGTGAATGAAGTCACTTGTCTTCTTGCAAATGATGAAATAACTTAAGCTTTAAAAACATTAAATTCAGTCTGGAGGAAATATTTTAATTTTTCATTTTGATAAGTACATTCAAAAATGTTTCCTTTGGATTATTTGACTAAAAGCTTTTTTGGTTACTTGGTTTGGGAGGAAGTCAACTGCCCAAACTGGTAGCTTTTAACAAGGTTCATCTCTGCTTGCAGATTTCTGTCATGTTTAAATTACAGATACTGTTGTAGATTTCAGAACATGTGAAATATCAGTAATAAAGCTGAGGAACTTTGAAGTTCAAACATAGTGCAATGTTCTATCTGGTAAAGGAAATCCACGTTAATTACAATAGTAGTATGGCCCTTTGTGAGCAAGCTGTTGGAAGTGGTTCAGAGGGACGCTGAAGTACAAGATCAGTAATGATCACCACTTGTTAATTGGAGAAAAAGAACCTGACTTGTGGACTTGAAGGAGAAACTCTATTTAAATGGAAGGAACACAGTATACTGACTTGTGTATAGGAACAGCAGTTCTGCAGCCATAAACCTACTCAAAAATGGAACAGTGATTCCTTCTTGTGGCTGCTTACAGAGGTACAGAAACCAGATTTACTAAATGAAGTTTTGTCATTCTCATGATACATGCATGTGTTCAAGTAACAGGTTTTGAGTTATCTCCACAGCACATGAAGTCCATGAACATTCGTGTTTCACATGAATATGACTTAGACAGAAGCAAATCATCTTCATCTGATATTCTGTGAACATAAACTTTTTACTCAAAATGATAAACTACCAACAGACCAAAAAGAGCAAGTTTTTACAATGTTTCCAGGCCCTTATTTAGTTTCTCTGTAGAAAAAAACAATAAAAATAGGACAAATTGATCAAGTACAAAGAACTCTTTCTAAGCTGTGAGTGTCTCCAAAAAATAAGGTTCACGTTCATTTTTCTTCTTTAATATCAGGATTCATTTCTGGGACATTAAGACTTGTATAAATTCTAGAGAGAAGGAAGCAGATGCCAAGAAATGGTAAAAGCAGAAATCACGACTAGAATTTAAAGCAAGTCAAGGTGCAATGTAGTTGAAGGTTGTGGTCATAAAGTGGGGGTACAGAATGTCTTTTCTCTGAAAGGAGTTGAAGCCCTGGGAACTGGTACAAGCTCTGTGGTTTGCTCACTTTGAGCCTTCAGAGTACAGTTCTGTGCTGGGAAGCTATGAGAACAGTAGAGAGTACTTGGGTAAGAGCTGTGATCCATCTGGGAATGGAGAAGGGCCTCAGGAGAGGGAAAAGAGAAAACACATCCTTTGGAGGAGAGAAGCCAGCATGGTCAACCAATGTGAGAAAGAACAGAGCCAGGAGTACATTTAGCCATCATCAGAAAGGATTCCTATGATTTGGAGAGATCTGGCGTAACTTATTAGTACCTGCCTTGGGAGAGTGCAATGCTGACTGTGGCCATGAAGTTAATGAGAAGTAAGGCCTTTGCACAGCGTGTCTCCTTTTCTCTTCTGTAACACAAAATATACCAGAAAGTGCTATGAGAATGAAATGTGGAAGGATATAGGCACCTTAGCCCAATTTGTGAATCTTGATCCAGCTTTTGTGGTGCTGCATCAGAAAGAACCACCTGTGTGCAGTTGAAGTTACAAGCAACTATTTAGCTAGATAAAGCTACGGTGCTTCCTCAACTAACAAACTGTCTGCAGTATGCATGGAAAGAAATTAAGGCAACACTGAAGAAGAGAAAAAGAAGATATATTAGTGTAGAGGAAAGGATAGGATGGAGTCACAGGTTATAATCTGTATCATATCCAATTTTCAGGTGTGTGCAGCATCATTTGAATCATTTAAAGTCACATGAAGTTCTAAGGAAGCCAACTTCTACCTTTCATAGTTTGAATTCTGTTTCTCTAAGGCTGGAAAGTACAAGTATATAAAAATTGGAAAACAGACACCCTCTTTCATATGCTCCCAGAAAAAATAGGCAAGAGACATAAAGATTTTGCAGGAGGCATGGCGCAGCAAAAAAGCAGACTTGGAAGCCCAGATACAGCAGCAAAAATGCAAATTTGCCTTACTAATTATGCATGATCCTTCTATGCAGAAGGCAGTTTTTCAGAATTTCACAGCTATTATGTTTGGAATGGCAAATTTAAGAAGAAGAGCAAGTACAATTTTTTGCTGAAAGTTTAGAAAACCTACCAAATAGGAAAGAGAACAGACTATTCCTTCCTTCCCCAACAGAAAAAAAACCACCAAGTTATTCTTATAAATGGGTATTTTTTTGTTACGTTTGTGTCAGCCATTATAGACATGTCTACTGTATTTAGTAATTAAGCTAAGAGGGGGGAGAAAGTAAAACAAATCTGAAGCATGATGTTTCCATTGGTTCTAATCTACTGCTTTTATATAAATGGACTCTGCAGTGTTACATCTCCAGGATGACAATAAGCGCAGCCTTAGGCCTGCCTCCTGGTTTGTGCCATAGTTATTGTGCAAGTTGAACTATGGATTGTACATATGAGAGCGAGACGATTTGAAAAGAAATAATTTAAGAGAAGTACTCAATGGGCAACAGACTGTATATGCAAAAGGGATGTCATTCTTTGCTGAAAAAAGGGTTCCTTGCGTGAAACAAGCATCTTGCTGTTTTTCATAGAGTAACACAAGTTCATAAAATGTACTCAAATTTACATAATTCCTCTCCATTGTGAATGCAGCCATTAATCCTATCCTGCTGACTTACTTTTCTGGAAGGTGGCTCAGCTGAAGCAAATATTAGACCAACAAGCAAATAATTTCAAGGAGTCACTGAAGAAACATAATCTACAGTCCAACAAAGAAAAAGAGAAGCTTTTGCAGGATCTTCAAAACACTGTTAAAGAAAGCCAGAACGTTAAACTGCAGCTGGAGGCATCTCATCAAAAAGTCTTAAAAATGTTGGAGAAGAGTAAAAATCAGGAACTCAAGGTCAGTTTGCAACATATTACTGTAAAAAAAAAAATTGCATTTGTGGGATAAACTATATTAGCTAGAGTCGATTATTAAAACCCAGTTATCTCCAGATATCTTAATCATGATGGATTTATTTCAGTGACAAAACGTTAATGCAATATATTGAGGTTCTAAAAAATGTTGCTGTTTGAGAAAAAAGATCAACTTAAAAAATCTACATGTGATTGTGACATGGAGTTCAGATGCCCCTATTGATATCGCACACCTTAGGGAAAACCTTCTAATAAAGCATATGTAGTAAAGCCATCCTAAGTAGAATTTAATATCTTGTTTATATATTCAGAATAAAATCCCAGCTTTCACAAAGCCAAGCTGAAGGCAGTAAGCTGGTAAAAGTGAAACTGAGGACAGGAGTTTGCATTCAGAGCCACTGCAGAGCAACTGCTTCATCATTTACAGCCTATCAGCAGCACTTCTAGCGGCAGTGAAAATTTTAGCCAAGAACAATACAAGGAAAGATAGAAGCCTCTGTCTGACACACTGTGATAAGTAATGATGTACAGGTCAAATCTGGGGGACTTTGTATGTTGAATAATAAAACACCTTTCCAATGTCAAATAGTGCAAAGATGTCAGTGTATTATTTCATGATGTACAACAAATCTGATAGCCGGTATCTTGAAAATTTCTCTTGTCTTATTAATTTTTATTTTTTAACTTCAGCTCATTTTTGTTCTTGTGTTGATGAGGTGTCATGTAAAGTGGTGATGAAAATAAAAATTCTACAGTGAAAGACCAGGTTCATCCTGGCATTACAAGTAAAACAACAAGTGATAAATAGGCTCCAACTACTTTGTTTTTTGGGGGGGGGCGCTTTTGCTTACAGGAGGCAGAAGAACGTTTGAAAAAAGAATTTAATGAGACTTTGAAGATCCAACATCAGTCTTATAGGCTGGAAATACAAACCTTGGAAGAGAAAGCAAAGAAAGAATTACATGATGAAGTCGAGCAGATACAGAAGCAGCAAACCCTGTTGTTAGGTATAATGTCTCATGTCATGCACAGCTCCTACTGCTTGATTGTACGCTGAAAAGCACTGACTTTCCTCCCATTCATTTTCTTTCCCATCTTCTGGGAACTCAGGTCTTTGTCAATCTCCTTTTCCATACCCTGCAATTTCAGCAATACGCACCTACTGTTCTTTGTTAACCTAGCTCTCAGCTGTCAGCAGCAGAATGTTGCTAGGAGAGTGGTATGGTGTGTGACATTTAAGTATACATAATCAGGTATATTAAATTGGAATATTTTAGTCAGTGTATATGACTTTCCTCTTTTTTTCTATGATGTGAGGAATTGTTATATGTGGTTCAAGTCTGTTCTATTGAGTTCAGCAGTGGTGATCAGTTGCTCCATACATATTGTTCAGTTAGTATAGAAAGATCCCTAAGCTGTTCAGAACTAAACAGAACACTGCATTAGGAGGACCTATACTATATCCGTGTTTGAACTCAGGTTATTAAAATTTATCTATAAAAGGCTTTATAATTGAAGAAAGAATAATTTGAAAGTACTTTAAGTATAAACTGAATGTTCTTGTGGGTTTTTTTTTTCAGTAATTCAAATTTGCTAGAAAGATTTGTTGCTCTCTAAAGTTTCTATGTTCAATAGGTAAATTCTGTTCTTCAAGAAAAATTGTAGGGAGACAATAGAGAGAGAAAAACTTCTTTCTGCTTGTACTTGATCCATCCCAAAACTTGTACCCAATCTATAAAAAAAGTTGCGTATATGACAGATCTGCTTACATAAGTGTTGTACTTCTCTAACAAAACTAGAGTTCTCCTCAGTCTGCCTTATGGCCTTCTGTAAAACACCAGTGGAGTAAACAGGGAAGCTCAGGGGTGCTCCAGTAAAGTTCAGGGTTAGAAGCAGCAATTATAGTGATTTAGTCTGCAGAACAACTGCCACAGAATTACTTCTCTGATTCCAATGATGAATCATTGCTGTTATAGCTCCATATCTTCTTACCATTGCTCAAATGAGTTACTTCTTTAGTAACAGGAGGCCTGTCTTTTACCAGAGTGTTTATTATGGCAGGGGGGTTGGAACTCGATGATCTTCAAGGTCCCTTCCAACCTAAACCATTCTATGATATGATTCTATCATACTTAATGGTAAAGGAGTTGAGGGACAAAGCAAAGATGTAATGTGTCAATGTTTTCATCTGCATTATCTATATCTACCTTCCCCATCCAGCTGGCCTCTGACTGCCTTAATGATTGTCTGATTGTTACTAGGATCTCTAAGGACGGAACTCTCCGAGCAACAGACATTGTGCACTAATCTCAAGAAACAAATAGAAGAACTCCAAATGGAGCTGAGGAGTGTGAGGACACTGAAAAAACAACAGGCAAGAATCCAGTTCCTACTTCGTTGCCATGTTGTGTTTTGCAAAAGAAATAGTATCAAATTTCTCTCTTCAGAGATAATAAAAGTTACAGTCTCTTACAGAAATGGGTTTCCTTCCCTTATGTCCCACTTTAAAATATTAGTGTCGTTTATCATCTCTACAACGCAAGTGAATGAATGTTACAATAAAATTAATTTTAAGGAGGCTATAAAATACGTTCAGGATTTTTTGATCACAGATTTTGTCTTGCAGATAGAATTGCACACATAATTGAAAAATCAGTTCACAAAAATTCCATGCACGCAATTCCAGTAAGATCTTTACATTAAATAAGAAGAAGCTGTGAATAACTGAATTTGGCTTTTTTCTTAGGAAGGAAGTAGCCAGAGCCAGATCAGATCTCTTCGTGATGAACTGGAAAAATGTCAGAGTGAAATTTCTGAACTCAAGAAAGAGAATTTACTTTTGAAGGACACAATGGAGCTACTCAGTGCTGAGTTGGAGTCACAGAAGCAAGAAGCTGCACAGCTTCAGGATAGGGAGAAACAGCACAGAAGGTTTGCCTTAAATTCACACTTCACAGTGCTATCTAGAGAACCAATAATAATACCAGCATCCGAGGTGTTCTAAATGTGATGAGTGTCAGAATCTCTCTAAAGTGCTAATTGTAGAAGTTACGAGTGTTCTAATAGCAGTGGTTCATTTCACATTTCTCTCCAGCCATAACAAAAGCATTTGAACTAATTGTTCATTATATGTCACAGAGAAATATGTCCAGTGTAGCCCCATAGGAGTGACCTGAGAAAATCTGCATACCATCTGCCTTTGAAAGGCACTGGAAGACATAAACAAATCCTAAACTCACCCAAGAGCTATTAAAAAAAAAAAAAAAAAGTAGAAGTCTCTGAGAATAAATACCAGGTTTTTATACATGCACTCTGTAGGTGAAACCAATGGGTGGTTAACTCAAAAGGAGACACTTGAGAAGGCTGTATGTGCTCTGTGAGACTTTGCTTTGGCTGTAACAGCCAACTTTGCACTAGGGGAGTAAGAGCAGTGATAGTGGACACTGACAGTGCCTCTGGGCTGATGGAAGCCTGGAGCTGTAATATGCTGTCAGGGGACAGGAAGGCCAAGCTGACTTGTAGTCTTGGGTGTCTTGTAAAAGGTGGACTGCATCCTCTTAGCGTAGCCACAGGCCCGGAGCTCTTGTTGCATTCCAGTAATAGCAGTCTTCCTGTTTGCCTACAGAAAAAGTGCAGGACTTACCTTTTACAAGGGGGACAAGACTGGTGTTAACTGTCCAGTGCATCTGTATGGCCGTTGAATCCTTTGAAATTTCTGGATGATCATACTTAATACTTTCTCTTTGCAGAGAGACTGAGGGATCTGGTGCATGGGTACCTTTCAATTCATTTCTGCAATGATGTAGAATGTATGCCCCTAACTACTCGAGCTGTATATATAAAGGATTTCTGAAGAGTATACCCTTAAAGGAATCTTTAAAATTATGTCCTATATAGTCTAGAAAAAAAACACTCAAGGGATACAGTTTCTCTCAGCAGACTGTCAGAGTGGCCAGAGTAATTCCATTGCTGTCTACCAGTCAGTAGATATTTAAAGAATGAGAAAGAAACTTTCTTTTTTTTCTTTTCCTTTGCACTCTTTGGAGAGTTACTTGAAAGTGACTTTCATTTCAAGCTTTTGAAGCAAGATCAACAGAAAGAATTGCAAACCAGAGAGTTTCATCGGTGCCCTCCAGCTACCTTGAAGGAATTTAGAGCCTCTGTTCATGAAGAGACAAATTATTCACATGTCAGTGATGAGGTCTAAAAGGCCTCAAATACTAAAGCTGCTGGGCTGGAGGATAATCTTTACAGGGGATAGATGATGTAGCTCTACTACAGTATACATTTGAGAAGGAAGCATTAATGGAAATTATGTAAGGAGAAATCCTTCAAATAACAGGAGGTAGAACCAAAAAGCTCAAATGGGCCTAGGCACCTGGTACAGGCTGCTCTGAAATTAACCCGTGGAAGATCTGGAACATTAACTTGCAGCTCTTGTTTTGCTTTTGCAGGACCAGTAATTTGGGTAGGAGAATAGTTAAATTGGTGAGTGCATACAAATAACAGCTTTTTTTACTGTTACTTTAACAACAGTGAACTTGTCTTATGCTATATAGTTGTTTCTGATTTGAAAGATGATAGTGGCTTGTTATTTGCATGTGCCAGTTTTTTATAACCAATTGTTTAAAATTTCTACTGTTGCCAAGTAAGTGAAACCAGCAATCTGCTTGAAGTAGTCATTCCCGTTTCCGTTCTCTTGAATTGTGTGAATTCCACCTCCAGTACAGAAACCTTTTGCAATGAGTAGGATGAGAGCAGACAATGGTGTTTTTATGGGAAGAGAACACAAGTCCCAAAATGGCTATTCTGAAGCAAAGCTTTTATTCTGCCCCTGAAGATCCATTCCAGGGATTCTGCTCCCATTTTTACTCTTATTCTTCTGCTTCTTATTTTGTGCCAAGTGCCAAATCAATCACTCCCATGGCTGCGCTCTAATTTCAAGGGCAGAACCCTTTTGTGGGCCTTTTGGCCTTCCCTGAAGCATTTCAGAAACAAGTGAAAGGGGCTTAGAAATACATTAAAAAGAAAAAGGTAAACGGAATATGTTTTCTGAAAATTATAATTGTTAATCTGCTGAGTTTGATCTCTCTATTTTTAGACAACAGAACATGGGCTCTGCATTGAGTTAATGAAAAAGTTTCTCAAAGGTTTAACAAAACGTTAGCAAACAAAAGGTAACAAGATAACAGTGATTCTTCAGTAGATGTCTGTTGATTTTGGGGTTGGTATCAGAAAGCAATGTTATGGCCAGGCTTGAAAAAATGTTAGGCAATTTTTAGTTTTCAGTTGATGGTGTTAATCAAATAGCAGTATCTTTCAAATATATTATCTATTAAATAAAATATTGTAGTTAAAGGCATTGTTATAACAGTTCTTACCTTCACTTTTAAAAAAAATATATTTTTAGAATGGTGGTAGGCAGTACTAAATGTTTCTGGTGCCATGATGTGATGAAATGTAGCATGACAACCTGATGTCAAAATCCCAGAAATTTCAAAATCATTTTGTTTAATACACGTGAGTTCCTATGGTTCTTTATTGTCATGTTTGACCATCAAGATTGCTGTACAAACTAACCATAGACAGAATATTAACAGCATCATTATATAGAATAGACCCTCCATTTCCCGAAGGCTGAAGGTCAAGTACATCTTCAAATAATTTTCATCTTCCTCAGTGTTAGTGTGGTTCTGCTTCAGATTGCAACCGAAGCGTCAAAGTCAAGTCAGTAAGCAGAAGCCCAGAACTGTGCCCAGTTAATTACCTTTGTAGTCAGTGAAAGACCTCAAAACTGCATGCTTTGGTCAGTGACAATAAACAAGTATTGAAATGTGAGCAATCAGACATATTTTAATACCAATGGAAGGCTACTGGTAGAAGACCTCAATATCAAGCTAAAAAAAGCACTGGACATACTGAAACAAGATCACTGAAAGGAAGGTGAAAACACATTATCTGATTTCGGCAGCACTCAGGCACTTCTCTAAGCAAAGATTTTCTCCTTAGAAACTAAGTCATTGAAATGAACTCTGGCTCATTCTGGCAATGAGTTCTGTTTGAAATTATTATTCTTCATATATATATATATATTTTTATTACTCATAGGTAGAATATTCTAAGCACTGAAATAGAAGTGTATAGGTATTTCCTTTGCAAACACGAAGACCCAGATAAATTGTAATAAACTCTGAATATTGTTTAATGTAAAGCACTATACATAAAGTTTTACAATGCTAAATTAAAACCTGCACTTAGCATCTTGCAATTTTATGAAGTGTAAAATCATCTTTGTCAGAGGTGATACCAGAGGCCTTGATCCATGATCTCGTACTTCATTTTGTTCAGCAGAGCAGCATCTTTGAGGTTAAGCTGTTGCTCATTCTCACTCCCTTACAAATTTCCCAGAACAGCCCCTGCTAACTCATGTAAATAAATGCACTTTGCAGCTCCTTGTGGAGTTAAGTAGTTCTGTAGTGCTTCAGACTGTACAGGAGAGGCCCCTCAGAAGTAATCCTTGTGATTCCATATATCCCTTGTCCTTTTCTCTTGTCCCAACTGTGCAGCCTAGGTCCAGAAGAGAGACCGACTTGCATGCAAGCAGGTCTCAAACCATTCAGATGTTATCTTTTCATCAAAACTCTGAGATACACTAAAGTAAGAGTATAAGATGGGGGAGAGGGGGGTGTCCTCTCAAAAATGTTTACCCTAACAAAAAAAACCCCACAAAATGGTGGTTTGTATTCTGTAATACATTTCTCAGTATGGCAGGTGAACTTCTTAGCACTCAGTTTCTCAAGCAGCAAAATTAATGAACTTGGCTGACGAATGTCTTCTCATGGGTCAATCAAATGTATGTTTCCACACCATCTCTAAGAGGGTCTAAGTTTTTATTTGAATCTTTTCCCCTGATAAAGGTATTTAAAGAGCTGAATTCACGCTACAGGTTTTGACTGAGAGGGTTCACTAAAGCAGGATGTATATCCAAGCCTTTCTTTTCATGCAGCTTATAGCAATTGGGTATTTCTGAGGCCTCTATCAAATATGGTTGGAATTAGCCTGTGGATTCTAAAGTTATTGGGTCAGAAAAGAGAACAAATAGATGAATACAGACATGCATAGATACTGCGACACAGATTTTTTTTCTTTAGGAAACTAGACGAGCAATGTGATGTGCAAGCTTGTTAGTATTTTATACCACGTGCTTGATTTTACACTGGACAGGTGTTGTAAGTTAACCATGGTGTCAATTTATTTTGGAACTCCACAACATTCTGTACTTACATGTAATCCATATACAGATGCCTTTTTAAAAAATGGTGGTTTATGAGAAAGACCTGACTACCTCCCTGTATTTTAAGCTCGAAATTTAGGGCAGAGTGCAGCCCAAGTACTTCTTGAACCTGGTCTGAAGAAGTTTTTTCCGGTCTGCGTTTTTTTGATACAGACTTAAAGAATTAGAAGAAAAGTCAAGAAAGTGGGAGCCCACATCAGAAGATACACACCTTATCAGCAGTCTGCAAGACCAATTAAGTGAGAGAGAAGAGATTATCAAGCAGCTGGTGGTAAGATTTCCTTTTTTACAGACATACGTATTTTGGAACCTGTTGGAAGGCTCTATTCAGTGTTTCACACATTGCTTCAGACTGGTACTTTCTTTCTGTTCCGGAATACTTTGACAAATATATGTTTCAATACCAACTTCCAACAAATAGATGTCTCCATACACATAACTTTTCTTTCCTCTCAGGAAGGAAGAAAATTTCAGCATTCACTTTTAGCCAACACTGAATCTTACAGGAATCGATCATTTTCTTTCAACCCAAATACAGGATGCTTGACTTCTTCCATGAAGGTAAGATGGGCAATGCAATTAAAATACTAAGTCACGAAGTTTTACTTGTGTTTGAATCATACAGATGATCAGGACAGTAAAGGTCTTATTAATTTTTTATGGTAATGTTATTCAGTAGAATTCTTTCCAGTAAGCAAACCTTCAGTCTGAGTATAACACAAATTCAGTAGAAGTATATATGCACATAGATACAGGTGTTTAAGCAAATATAAAACACTAGAACTCCAAAGATGTCCATCTGCCACTGGGATAAGCACAGCCGTTGCTTGCAGATTTGGGAGCTGCTATTTGGGATATTGCATGCATCAAGGAAATTTATGAATTGGGTTTGGGCTGCTTAGGATTTGCCCTTTGGCATTCCCCCCACCTCTGTATGATACTGTCTGTAAATATTCATGGAAGGAAGGGAGGTCAAGTTGGTGGAAAGCACCTAAATGAGCTCTGCAAAACTATCAGCTTTGATATATCTAAAACCTCAAGGTCAAACACACAAGTTGCTTTAATTGGACTACCAAATCCGTGGATCCTCAAAACATACCCTGAGAATTTTATGCCTATAGAAAAAGATGAGAATCTCCTCACAAGATATCTATGCATGAGGTATTGTTGAGGTTTTATAGTATAAAGTGTAAAAAAATCTGTATGTAATGAAGTTTTCTGTTACAATAAAAAGCAGCAGAAGAAAACGGTTGAGGTGCCCAGTCGTGTTGTCAGTGTTCCGAATTTAGCTTCCTACGCAAAGAACTTTTTGAGCTGTGACTTGAGATCAAAAAGAAGCGCTCCTCAAATAACAAAATCTACGAGCTTAGACCGGAGTCCTGGCTGCCTCAGGGTGGGCTCTCCATCAACACAGTCCTCAGACAGCAGTGCTGCCACAAGGTATTTGTCTGTTTTGTAGTGACTTGTAAGATGATAAATGAATTAGTATTCAGAATCTTGTAGACAATTCAAACACATTAGACATTTGGAAATAAACAATGACGTAAGGTTCCTGTTGTGCAGTGAACTCCATGTGTTCAGTTCTCTGCAGATAGACCCAGAACTTTACTGTAGAAGTAGGCTATAATCACTGCCCAGCGGAGCTTACGATTTCACTAAGAACGTAGTTAATAGCAAATATGGCTGTTTAAAACTTTGGGCACGTATCAGTAGTTTTGTTAAGGATGTGTTTTCCTTCTTACTTTTGTTTCCTCACTTTGCACTTGGTAGATGTAGATGGCATATTTTTATTTTAGGAGATATTTGAAGCAGATACTTAACTAAAAACTTCTTAGTTTGATGTTTTTTCCTCTGAAAAGCTTGAATTTTTCTTCAAATTTATGAGTTATTATTTAAACAACGTTTAGCGTTTTATAAATATGATTGAACTATCTCTTCAAGAAATAGTTAAAAATTTATCTAGTTAACATTATAGTTATAATGACAAATATTTAAAAAAAACAACCCTACCACTATACTTCAGGACAAAAGCCAGCCTTCTCACCTATCTCCTAGTGGAGATTAGTTGTCCCATAAATTGTGTGCTAGAGAGTTCTTTCCTTGAAGGCAGATGGTGCTGACTGCTGCCAAAGACGATAGCCTGGGAAATGGGCTTGGATCCAGTTTGGCAATTCCTACATCTTAAAGATAACAGCATTCTGTGTCATGCCAGATGACTGCCAAGGCAAATCAGATTTATATTTTAAAGGGAATGTACAGGAAGACTAACGGTAGCGTGGCTGCTACTTACTACTTCTTAAATCAATCACAAGTGAAGCCATATTTGCTACTATAAGCTAACTGAAATTAATGCAAATGTTAAAAAAGCACCCTGAATGCTGAAAAATCAGGGACTATGTAATAGGATTGGTTATAAAAGCCAGTTAATGTTCAGATAAATCTTTCAGTTCTATATAAAACTTTTACCCAACATTTTTAATGCATAAATTTTATTTCATAGTTTTAAGAGTTAATTGCAGCTGCCACTTTCTGATTTTCAAGACTTCATATTCTGGAAGCATCTTTTTTTTTTATTTTTTGAGATGTCAAGTCAACAATTATGTTGAAACATTCCTCCATAGCTGTTTAGTAATCCTTCACGCTTTCCTTTGGGTTACTACCAGTGCTGTTAGCCCAGTTACCTGGCTGGCACAGATCCCACTAGAAATTGTAGCTGGCACCTTTTGGCCTCATCCAGTTCATGTGAGCACAGATCCATTCATAGGATCATGAGTTTTTCCATGAGTTTTTAAAAAGTATTAAATATTGGTAAGTGATGCTAATGCTTATTTGTTTGCACAGGACACATGGCAATGAACCACCACAAACCAAAGACGACCAAAACCAAGATCCTCAGCACCAAGAATGGTTTACTAAGTATTTTTCATTTTAAAGCAAACAATTTCCATACTACTCAGAATTATTAGAAAAGCTGTTCCAGTTTTCTTTTAGGGAACAATAATCCAATATATGATTTATGAAAAAAAAAAAAAAAGATGTAATTTCCAAGTAAATAATTAGGAACAACTGTACTCTCTTACATCTAATTACTATGGCTTTATAGGCATGGATTTCAGGAAAATGCTTTTTTTTTTAACAAACTGTAAAAAATTAAGAAAAAGCAAAATTCTGGATACTGTTATGTGAAGAGACTTTTTAATCCAGAGACTGTACCATTCCACAATTACATTAAATATGCAATTTGTTCTCTAATATGTCCTGTCAATTAGGCTCCAGCTGAAAAAAAGATCTTACTTCTGTAGGTTTATATATTTGCTTCACCAGCTGTTTAAAATAATTCCTGCATATAGTAATGTAATTTTTAAAGTTTTTAATAGGTTTTTGTTAAACTTATTTTAAGCTGTACAGCATGTGGTATACCGCCAAGAATAGCATGTTTATAGCAGGCTGGTTTATAAACTTTCTGATTTGCTTAATAAACTGTTTTGTATAGTCAGCATTGCAATACAATATTCCTGTAACAATCAGCCTGATAAACTAGGGTAATATGTAAGTATTAGCATTAAAACTTGCTTGTAAATCATCCATCTCTATGTTTTGCAAAATAGCGCGTTATGCTGAAGTGTGAGTCAGATACACTGAGTTCCAGATTTATGAGAACTGCATATTTGTACATTTTATCTCAATATTGTTCTTATGCCCACCAAAATGCAATGTGGGTGCATGACTGCATTTATCAGGTCATGCTAGCTAACTCATGACTGGGAGGAAAGACACCCATGAGGAAATTAACCCTCAGGTGATTCATCAACAAATGTGAAAGGCTGTGAATTGTGCAACCAGCAGCCTAGTGTTTTAAGATAGGATAGTTCAACTGCTGTACAATTTGAATCCCCATTTAATTTCAACCAGCAGGGCTCAGCTATGTAACAAATTTCACGTGTGCAGAGGCATACCTTCCGCCTAACCTCTTCTTGTATCAAACAGCCCACAAGAACTGTACCAACAGCTGCAAGCACTTAGTACGCAACAGCCACCGCACCTCACCAGCGGTGAAAAGGTGGCATAAGGGGCAGAATGCTTCTACAGGCCAATACTTTCATCCTGGCTGTTTAGTCTTTTTTCCAAGACGAACTGCTTGATTTGGAAGGAGACTTTAGCATCGGATTTACGGATTTGGCAAAAAGACACTTTTTATACGTGCAGTCAAGAAGGGGATAAAATGGTGTACACTAAGTAACACTGAGAAGTGCCTTACTATCTGTGAGAAGATCAGAAATATTAAGACTGAGGTTTTCATCCACTCTGCCCCAAAAACTTTTAAAGCACAGTAGGAAGTTCAGTACACAATTACTAATTCTAATTTCCAGGGTTACAATATTCTAATTAATTCTGTCACCAAAATGGTGTCCCTAGAAAGTGGCTTTCCCAGCTATATGGATGAATTAAGCTTGTGGCCGAGTAATACAGAGACAGAATTCCTTTGCTATTTCTACCTCCGAACTCTTTTTTTGGCTACATTTAAATTACTAAATAGTGCACCCCAGCAGAAGCTAATTCTGTAGGCTGGACAGTGCTCATGACTCACCATCCACAATGAGTGCTCTTTATTTTGGGGGTAGGTATTTTGGACCATTTCTACACTAGCCTGACAGACAGAACACCATTAACACTGGGCCTGCAT
The DNA here is from genome assembly GCF_000708025.1 of Charadrius vociferus. NCBI lineage: Eukaryota > Metazoa > Chordata > Aves > Charadriiformes > Charadriidae > Charadrius > Charadrius vociferus. The sequence goes on along the minus strand of NW_009648963.1, from coordinate 2,242,086 downwards.
TACATACCCCCCCAGGGGTATGCATTTTGCAGTTTCATTTCATCCTCTAAGAATCAAATTTGTATATCCTGAGACCCCTTCATGAGATGAGCAGAAGTCCTCCGGAGAAGAACAATTCATTTCAAAAAAAAGTACACTCTTGATCTGACCTAGATAGAGACAATTCTAAGGGTGCTTCTACACTGATACTTATGGATAATTACTGCATCACAAAACATTTAAATCTTCCAGTAAAACCAAACAGTAATCTTTGCAAGTATTTTCATCATACCAGCAAAGATACAGTTAGGGGAAAGCTAGGACCACCTCTTCTATAAGAAACAGGATGCATTCTGGAAAATACAGTTCTACCAGAAAGCATCCTGAATAGCAACTCTGTATATTTTCCATTGAAATATAAAACCAATCCACATTTTTGCAACAACAACAACAAAAAAGTAAGTACTTGTCTTAACTATTTATATTTGTGGTACAAATTACATTATACAAAAAGCATACAAAGTAAAAAGAACACCGCTTCTTTGCATTGTTGAAAATAGATATGTAAAATCAGAGATCACGTTTGCTTCATTGGAGCAGGAATATTAGCAGATGCTTGTTCTAGGTAAGCTAATGGACCTTGAGGCATTTCTGCAGGCTTTTTGTGCTGTACACTGATATCTTCCAGGACCTGTTGCCAGTGTCGCAGTTTACCCAAATGCTTCTGAATTAGCGCTTCTTTTCTCTGCAATTCATTTCTTAATTCTGAAACATCCTATGGATGAAAAAATGTGTATTAGTAAATAGACAGTATTCACAAGAATAACCACCTCACATAAAAAGCATGTAATTTTTTTAGCATGAGTTCTTCAAGCTGGTCTTTACAGGGATTCTAATAATGGAAAAGCATCCAATGAAACAGAGGGAAAGCACTGTGAATGCATTAGGTCCATTCCCCTAGGTCACCTATTTCAGAGATCATTATTATGTCCAGCAAAATTTGACTGACTAGTTTGTTTCTTCCAATGAAACTATCAATCAACTGTGTTCCAATACTCCACAGAGCAGCAGGCATCCGGCTTCTACAGGTTCACGGCAAGAGCAATGGGTCAACTGCTAAGTTCTGCCAACTTAAGATAGAGCACCATGTTCAGAAACCCAAAATGAATGTGAACGAGGCGATTAACAGGTGCTGGTGCACAGCTTATCCAATACAGAACAACACAGGTCTCCTGGTTTCCAAGACAACAGGTAAATTAATTTGAACATACCTCTTTAATTACTTGCTCTGGTTTCTGGACTGATAGCTGCAGTCGTTTTTGTAGAAAAAAGCATTCAGTTTGTCTTGCAACATCCAGAAACTTCTGGATGCACTGATCAACACCTAAACATAAAATAACAACGCAGAAAGAACAGATTCCAAAAAACAAATTACTGGGCTGATACTGATAGTTATCTGTATCCTATTAAAACCACTTTTCACAGTACTTTCTAGAAAGAAAATCTTCAGATTTAGTAAAATGACTTATTTATAAAACCAGGATTTGCATTAAGTCTCTATAAAACGTTGCTTTGCAAACTTTCAAAACTTCCTTTAAAGGTGCAAAACAGCAACTCTTTTCCCCAGTTTTATTATATTTTTAACAATGACTAAGAGTGATAAAGTAATTTGTGGAACTTCGCTGTTCACTGCACTCCCAAGCAACAAGCTCAATAGAAGATTCTAAAATACGGGGATATTTAGGAAAATATTCTGCCTTTGTGTTTTATACACTACTGTTTTAATAACAAAAGCTGTCCCATTCCAGCGTATGAATATGGCCTGATATCCAGAAAGAAGTTTTCAAAAGCATTTATGCTCTTTTCAAAACAACGCTTGAAAGTCAGGCTTCAGAAAATTTTGGGGGAAAAGCAGACCTCTTAACAGTTGTCAAGGGCCATTTTTTACCTTCCTGTTTATATCGATTCAATATTAATTACACCTCCCACAGAGGTGCCTGGCACACAACTCTTAAATCCCTGCTACTAAGCACTCCAGGCTTCCCTTTCCCACCTTTTATTACTGCTCCGTATCGCTTCGTAAGTCCATCTCCTTAGCGTCCTCCTTTGTGCGCGGCGTCTGCCTGCACGTTAATGCAATGCCACACAGCCCCCGGCGCCCGCCGGCACTCGGGCCCTTCGCGGGACCCCGATCATTCCCGGGGGGTTCTTTCCGTGTCCACTCTCCCACGCAAACCTCTTTCGGCCCCTAACGAGGAGGCACACACCGCCCCAGCGAAGCCCAAACGCGCCGCCAGAACTTCTCAAGAAGTTTCGGGGGACGTTCGTCACAGACTGGCAACCCTCGCCGTCCCCTCAGCCCTGCAGAACAAGGCCCGGGCGCACCCTGGGCTTGTGTCAGGCCGGGCCGGTCTACCCTCCCCACCTCCCCGGGGCCTCACCGGTGCGGAT
>NW_009648963.1:2223569-2239312 GCF_000708025.1 Charadrius vociferus | reverse complement strand
TACCGCCGCCCCGGGCCGGGGCAGCCCCAGCTGCTGGGTATCGCCCGCCCCGTGTCAAACGGCAAAGAGACGCAGGGGAAACACAGCCATCCTTCTCCAGCCTCTGCCCTCCCGCCTGGGTAAGCACCCGCTCAGCCCCCTCACGCCCCCAAAAACACCCCAAAACCACCCTCTAGGCCTTCATCCCACAACTGCCCAGGAAAATACCTCACCCCACGCTGTAAGCGTTAAGGCTGTTTGATGTTTGAACTGATTCTGGGACTCCTGTCCCTGCTGGGAGCCTGACAGCCTCACACCGGTAAGGGGCGGGGGGGGGAGGGGGGACAGCAGCAGGATGACAGAAATCATGTCATCCCCCAAAAAAACCTACCAAACATTCCTAGCATTCATCAGTTTTTGTAAAACAGTTACAAGATACACTGTTGTGGGCACTCGTTTAAGACTTTGCTACATAAGTTACTGCTGAAGCCATGCTAATCACACTAATTGCAACAGCTTAAAAAAAAAAAAACCCTGACAGTGCAGTTTTAGTTTCTCTGAGGAAAAATGTTAAAATGGCATTTTTATAAACAACTTGGCAAAGTTACCTTTCACAGCACCTATCTTTCACCCAAAACCGAGGTACAGCTGTGGTCTCCATCTACTGTTAATTCTCTCTCGATCAAAATACACACCCGAATGAGAAATTTATTGTTTGCAATAGTTACATTTACTTTACATATAAAATAGGAGTTCAGATGTTTTCCATCATCATGTTTTGGTACTGAATATCCCAATAGTTCAAAACAGAGTATTTTTTATTTTAAACTGCATAATATGGGATGACAAATCTCAAAGGTAAAACATTCTTACCCAAGTAATGATTTATAAAATGCATTTGTAGTTCCTTGCCACAGTGAAAGTACGCTTGGGGCATTCATTTATGAAGAAAAAAAATCTTTAAAAGGATTATTAAGGCAGAGTGGATGATTTTAGAGTACTTCATTTGGTATTGTGACTGTCTTGACTTAATCGAGCCGCAAACTCCACTAGCGTTCTTGTAGGCCGCCCTGCCATGCCTTTTCGAAGATAGGGCACCTCATCTTTATTCGACATCACACCAGCTATATCTAAATGAGCCCAGTGAGAAGCAGTGACAAATTCCTTCAGGAATGCAGCAGCTGTGCATGCTCCTCCAGCTCTGTGGGAAGCAGAAAAATTGTGTTGTTTCTAAAGCCACACCAACAGCACAAACTTTAAACAAATACACTGAAAGAAAGGGGCACCTGAAAGATATTGGTACATCTCACCTGCTGTACTTTCCAATGTTACTCAGATCTGCAAGAGGACAGTCTGTTACTTGTTTTGTGTAATGTTCAAAAAGAGGCATTCTCCAAACTCTGTCTCCTGTCAGAACGCTAGCCTGAAACAGAAACAGTGATAGTTTTGGCAAATTTTTCTTTTTTTTTTTTTAAAAAAACTGCTTTTATAAGCCCTGGTATTGTCCATGCTTATTTTTGTTTAGCTTATCATTCTAAAAATCTTCAGCTAAATATAATACTAGGTATTTAGAAATACACTGCAAAATACACACAAACCAGTGAATCCTACTTTTTAGTACTTTAGTGTTAGTCAAGAGGCAAAATCTAAAGACTGCTTTCCCCCTCCTCCCATTTTTCTCCCCTGACAACACAAATCCTTCCCTTCAGAGACTTCCTTTAACCATCACACTTCAGCAACTCAAGAGGCCTCTCTGAATTTCTATCAGTGTTGTTAAGCATGACCAATTATGTTTTTAACATGAACTAATTACTGTCAGAAGTCCAGAGTTTATGCATCCGCAGTAAGTTATCAGAACATGCAGATCCTTGACATGATCTGCATGTTGTTTGCTGAATATTAAACCTCACTAAAGAGCTAATTTTTTCAATTAAATGCAGTACTGACAACTCCTATGAGATTTCAAAATGTAGTAACTTTTAGATTTGCATAAAGTAAGACTTTCAGTAATGCACTAACTTTTCAATAACAACTGAGATTTTACTGAATTATTATTATAATTTAATAATAATGCAGATGGCCTACCTCATAAAGGTGAGTCCAAAGCCAAGATGAGTTTGTGAACACTCCAGTTGCAGCAGACCCCAATGCAACATCCATGGCACCTACAGAAACACACCTTCAAGGTTATACAACAACAGGTGGACCTGAGCTATTCCTCTGCATCCTGGCTTCTCACAGAACTTTCCATTTTTAATTTCCCATTATCAGTAATTTCTAAAAAGCCTGCAAAACCTAAAGATTTTTAGTACACTTGCATTTTTAAAAGTTTAAACGTTAAAACATTTATACAGTCTAACAGGACAAGAATTCATAATAACTATATTCTGTATTTCATGAAACTAGATTTTCTGTTTTCAGCACAATGTTTCTTAGCAATATTTCTAGTATAACATTTTCAGCAATAACAGTGTCTTCTCAAAAAGAAATCTCTAAATTTTGTTTCCAAATAGAAAATAAGTGAGTTAACTTTTTTCAAATTTATAGAGCTCTGCAGTTTTCAAGCTGATACTTTCCCTTTTGTGAATTCCACTTGCACAGATTTTTGCACAGCATATGTGAATTTATTTTAAATGAAAATAATCCTTATCAAAATACTAAACCATGCCTAAAACAGAGGAATTACATAAACTTTTATTTATTTGATGCCACAGAACTGCTTCTCTAATGCCAACACTCAACCCTCACTGAGATTTAAAAAAAAAAAAAAAAAAAAGTAGTTTAACAAAATGGTACATCAAACAAATTTCTACAGGAGCTCTCCTCCTTCCTGCTTGGTGCCCAAGGATCCCAAACACAGAATAATCTACAGTGGGAGTAAACTACTTCTGTCACGCCCTTTATAAGAGAATAGCTGTATGGAAGCCAACAATCATAAAATTGGCATCTCTTCTGCCTATTGAATTTTTCCACAGCATTTGAACTGGTAAAACTGATGGAACATAGGTTAAAGCACTAGTAGAGAATATATGGAAAGATAATTATTTTGCTTAGCATATTCATAAGCAACACAGTGGACTCCTGTCTGAACTACTCTTCCATGTTTGCTCTCATTTCAGCTATAGTCACTTCACCTGTGACAGCTTGTTACTGCAGTTCATTAGATGCATACACAATACTGGTTTTAAATTTAAAATTATAACCTTATTCATATACAACTGCAGAGATAAAACAATTAGAGCACATTTCATTATGCCTGAAAGTATGCTAACTGCACATAAGAGATACTTCACCCAAATGAATTCTTGGGAAGATGATAATGGCTCTCCTAGAATCATGGAAACCTGAGCTAGCTCACGTAATGGAAGAACTGGTGCTGACTAGGTCAGAACTCAGGAAGCCATTCACAAAGAAGCTATTTTGGGTCCAGCATGGCCAGTGCCACATGGACGTGGCAGGATTTTTCCACAACCACAGCAGTTATCTGTGCATCACACAGCCCCAGGAGATGGGAAGCCCCAGGTGCTTGGCTCAGAAATGGAAGCACTGGAAACCATTGTGCAGAAACACCGAAGTCTGTGTAGGCTTTCTCGTTCTTAGTTCCAGCTCAGCTGGGCTGGCCCAAATTTACCTACATTGCTGAGCAGGTACCCTGCATGCCAGTACCCTTCCCAGTCCCAGAGACACAGTGCAGCCGTACAAGTTGTTAGAGCATAAACTGTGCTAGCTGTTGTCCTACAACACGTAACATCATCTCAGTTGCTTTCCAATTCAGGTTGGCTTTATATACATAGTGCAACTCATCCACAGCCCAATTAATGAGAGTAACAAAGAACTGACTTGCAATATGAGCAGGGGAGATTGCTTACCTGTTAATGTTGCAGCATTCACAATAGCCCTTGCGTTAAAATTGTGGGCATAACAGAGAGCGTCAGCTAACAGCAGTCTTCCTTCTGCATCTGTGTTATCTACCTTCAGGTGCAAAATTATTAAAACCAGGTTAACTACTGAAAACATCCCTTTCACTGACTTCTTTCTTACATATTATCTTAAATAGCTGTCAGATTGTGAATGCACTGTCGCAGGCCCTAGGAACTTCAGGTAATCAAAATTTACTCAAACTAAACTAAAAAAAAAAAAAAAAAGAAAAGGGATAGTACTGATATAGTTATGTTAATAAAAATAAAAGCATATCTGTAGCTAAGGTCAAGTCATCTTTCAGCACTGCAAGCTCCTCTGCATGCTGGGCCTCTGTGCTCCTGGCTCCTCAGAAGAGCCTGGAGGCTGGAGAGGCGTCCTGGTGGCGTGCAGGGGGGCTGGTTACCAGTCCCAGCAAAGCCCCAGGAATCCCAGGGGCTGCTTCTGAGCAAGCACAGGGATGTGGCCCACAGAAACCGCAAAGAAGAGGGTACCACAAAGAAGCACAGATGCATGCCTGGAAACAGTTCCTTGTTATACTGCCTTCTCTTGGGATCTTGAAACTTTTTCCCTCTAAAAAAAAATAATCAATAGCCCCATTGCTCCTTCACCTCTCAGGGAAAATTCATGATGAATTCTGCAAGATTAATTGCATCGTGTGCTCTGAGCTACTAGCACTTTCTTGCGAATTTTTCCTTGGTGTGTAATATGTTCTCAGTCTTCTCCCTCAAAGCCGAGGGTGACTGACCTCAGTTTTGGGAGAACCACCCCAAGGAACTGGAAGGTTCAGCAAGTCAAAGGTGGCAGAACCGCAGAAATCCAGAGACAAATACTGATTAAGCCATCTACTCCTGCAGGAAATCAGTGGTCTACAGCACAATGACTTTCAGTACCATTTAATCTTAGATGAATACAGAACAGTTTGGATTAAATAAGGAATAGATATTTTGGGTAATGATTTGGCAAGCTCCTTTGAACCAACAGCCCCTATGACTCAGAGTTCTGATTGTACAGAGCAGCTTGGCAGGGTAAAGACCTTGGTTATGTCAGGAGGAAACTAATACTCTTATGTCTTACTCCAGACAGCAGGGAAGTGTCCTGAAGGGTCTGCTGGAAGCAATTAATGCTACTCATTCTGACTGAGAACCTGTATTTATGAGCATTGTAATAACCCCTTGTGCTAAAACAAGACTTTCTAGCCTGTTCAGTAAATGACCATACTTTTCAGCTTTTCCTAGAATTTATAAAACATGTCTAATCTCTTCAATCTATATTTATATTTGAAAGAATCCTATGATAGCAATTTCTAATTATTAACATGCTTCTTACATTTTTAAAAACACTACATTTGCACTGCTTATCTTTGTAAAGGGTCTTTTCAAACACATACTCTGACTGCAGTCATATAACTCAATTGATTACACCAATTCACTACAAGTATTCAAAAATCCAAGTTTCACATGCATACCTGTATTGTTTTTCCATTCTTTGCTCTAACTACATCCCCAGGCTTGTTTGCCTTACCACTGGGCATATTTTCACAGAGGGGCGCCAAACCTCAGAGAGAAAAAGAAAAGTACATTACTAGTTTCTTTGTCAGAAAAAAATGTAGAAAAAACACTTAGAAAGAAACCAAACACCTCCTTAAGTACTGTTCTCATCTTGAATTTATGCCGAAAATCCAAATTTTCCTGGTTACTGAAAGACGCATGGTCCAGCTTTTGATATGGGAAATTCCTCTGCATGTTGCATCACCATATTCTCTCACCTTCACCATTTTACTACTAGAATTTACTTCTACTTTATGCCTAGACAAGTGAGATCAGAGCAGCAGCGAATATCATCTTATCTCTTCCATACGTGAATAAGTCACATGTAAAGGGATTTCTTTCTTTCTGAAATTAAAAACTTCTCACATTAACACTCTGAGCCATTCAAGCTCTGCTCATTGTAAATAAACATTGTGTAATGCCAAGAGGGGTCCAAGGACTCGCCATAGAACTTCAACCATAAGAAGAGCAAGTAGAGGTGACAAAAAAGAAACCAAAAAGAGCGTCAGCTTCAAAACTCCAACAACTGGCATAATCAGATGAATTCCACCATTCCAAGGAAAAACGTGCTCCTGGCATAAGGAATAAGCAAATTGTGTCCCACCACTTTTCAGTGGAATTACGTACACAGACTCTTGCTCCACTGATTTAGCCTTTCCCATTGTATCCTTTTAAATGAGGAATGTCGTGAGGATGTATGTTTCGCTGCCCTCTACTGGTTGAATCATAAAAGTGACCAAAATACTAGTTTCCTGAAAGTCAAGGTTCTCAAACATAAAACTTATCTTAGAACGGATTACAAGTCATCAGCAACTCATTTTGCCACGATTCCTGAATCAGCTCATTTAATTTTATCTGTGCTACATTTGCACAGAAAAATATAAGCATTGCTTATACTTAAAAATAGTATGAGTAGACAGGGTTTTTTTGTTTGTTTGTTTTAGATTTCTGCTGAGATATTCACCTAAAGAAACAAAAGCTGATCTCTCCTCCTGTTCAGCTGTGGCAAACACTCATGGAGGTAGCTCAGCTAACTCCTTTTCATTTTTAATTGCTTTTACAGATATCCACATTCCTTCTTGTAATGAAGGATCAGAACTTCTGAAAAAAATCATTGAAAATAAGATTATCGACAATCATTTCTCACTTAAGATCTAAAAATCATGCCTTCAAAATCTTAATTCAATGTTGAAATATTTTATTCAAGCAAAACTAATACTTTTTTACAAGCAAGTAAAAATGGAAGAGAAGCGGAGGCAAACACGTCTGCAAGAATCCACGGCATTTCTGTAAGACTGTTACCAGTGCCGATACCAGAAAATTACTTTGTCAAAAAGAGATCTTGTAAAATTAAGATTTTTGGATTCTTACACAAACAGACTTACCAATTATGTTAAGAGGTAAATTTAAAGCTGCTGCTGTCACAATGGCTGAACAGATAGTTGCTGCCCCTCCCATATCTGCTCTCATCGCATCCATACCTGATGACGGCTTCAGTGAAATGCCACCACTGGAACAAACAGCACAAGTATCACCCAACATGTAGGAGTTTGAAGTTGCATACACTGATAATATTCTGTCCATCAGTATGTTTTAGCACCAAGTATCAGTAAACATGTTTTCAAGTGTTCCTGCAACACCCTAAAAAGCACACTGAAAGCAAGGTATCTGGGTTTTCATTTCAGGTAAAAGATGTCCCTGAAATATTTCCTCAGAATTAGGATGCCATAAAACCCCAGGTAATCTGCAGCAGACTAACTCAATGGTCTTCCTAATAGCAGAAGAGCACAAAACAAGAAAATAGTACACTTGGTAAAATCAGCATATGGAAGGGGAACAGACTGATAAATTCTTCAGTAATTATGTCACATGAAAAGCAGTTACAAGGACCTGCTGCAAAGAATGAATTCTTTTCTCTTTCCTTAAGCATGATCTAGATGTCCAGTGATAGACTGCAATTCTCAACATGTAAATTCTTCGTCCAGAGATTTGCTCAGGATGAAAAAAGGAAAAAAAATATCAAGTCCTTTGGGTTTTTTTTTCTCCCTGAATTTCCATTTTCCCCATACAAGACAAGGGCATATCAATTCCTACTGTGTCCCACCACTCAAGCTTGTCTTCTCCCCAGAAAAGGCAGCACAGTCTACTATATAGGGCAAGTTCACTGGAATGGCATTGAAAGATACGCTGAGCAAAGAAAGCATCTCCCCGTGGAACGCGAACAGCAGGAAGGCATTTTCCCCCGTTTAGTCATTAAAATGTTAGCATACATACCTGTCAAATGTGACTCCCTTCCCTACAAATACCAGTGGGGAGTCATTTGTATTAGCACCACCTAAGTAGTGAATCTCCAGAAAGATGGGAGGTTCCGATGAACCCTTAGCTACGCTCAGGAACGCTCCCATCTGTTGTGTTGCTATCCAAGACTCCGGTCTGGAATAGAAATATATTTTTTTTTTTTTTTTGGTAATTGAACACTTGACTAAGGTGATTTATTTTGTTTGTTTAGAGATCACAATTCTTGAAGGTTTATACACAAACTATTAATTCCATTTTAGTTAGTTATTTTGGAAACCATCATTTAAATCCAACCATTATTACGTTTTTTTGTGAAACAGAAAAATAGTGCCTCAGAGTTGCTGCTTGGTTTTTGTTTTGCCTCATTTAAAAACAAAACAAAAACCAACAACAACAAAACAAACAAAAACCAGTCTACACTTTCTGCATAAGAAACATTAAACTTTCACTTGCCCATCAGGCTGTAGTCTCTGAAGGCACATGGAGTAACAATATTGCAGCAGGTTACAGTTTAGCTTTCTGCTATCAAGATGGTTAACTATAAGCAAAGTTGATTTCCCTCAGTCCTTTGCATTTCAACTAAACAGCTTCCAACACTTGCACAACCAGTTAGCCCATATCCACTGCACTGCAGTAACTAGAAATGCCAAGGCAAGAAGCATTATCTGTGCCAATTCAACTGCAAGGGCTTTTATGATTCCATCCAACGTTTTTAAAAAGCTAAATAAGCCCAAACATAACAGCAATAAATAGAGGATGTTTAATTATCACATCCAAACCAAAAAGCAAAGGCATGTATAAAATCCACTTGGGAAAAAACCTAAAAGGTATTAGATAAAAGGTACCCGGTATTTGCCCTCTATTCACTGAGTCTTCATCAGGCTTCCTCTTTCACAGCACATGTATCAATTAAGCAGTAATTGACTGCATGACTAATTGACAGTTAATCATTTTACTGTGTCACAGTATCTTGCTTACTCTGCAAACTAGAACTAATACTGAGAGTAGCTTGCTTTCCGAGCACCTCTCATACCTTTTTGCCAAATGCCTCCCCTGCTTTTGTCATTTGAAGTGGCAGAGTGAAAATGAGAGCATATTGCATATTTGAATAGCCTGGAAGGTATCTTACCCTATAGAGGAATCATTTCAGTGGAATTTACCTTATATGGACCTTCACATTGCTGAAACTTCTGAGCTTCTGTTCAATATGTTCAGCAAATTTGATTGGAGTTATATAATTAGCTGGAGCCTCCATAAGATACCGAGCAAGGTTCTGACCCTCAGCGTAGAGAACACCTTTTTGCCAGGCTTCGCTTTCAGCACTAAATAACACCATACAATAATCAGGTTCATAAACATTTGCAAAAGTAAGATGTTATCAGCATCCATCTGTTCTCTCCTGTTTGAAAATGCAATTTGGAGCAATTAAGGATATCATAGTAATCTTACTATGAGGAATTTAGTATGAAATCCAAGGTGCATCTAGTCTAGTAGCTCATCTTTGGTTCTAGTCACTGCCAAATGCTTCACAGAAGGCTAGAAGAATCCTACAGCAGACAGATGTAAAATTATCCGTCTAATACATTAGGTCTTGTCCTAATCCTTACTAGTCAGAGACTGGCTTAAATCTTTAAGCACGAGGTTTAATACCCCTTCCAAAATTTGTAATCGCATTAATTATAACAGCCCTGAAAGTTTTTATTTACCATGTAAAGCCTCCAATTCTGTTTTTCACTTTACTGAAATATGATTATGTGGTAAGAGTAGAATTTGGATCTCATTTCACAGTACACTCAAGGCACTTCACTAATGAATGACAAAGCAAACATTCGAAAAGCTGCCTGCATAGGAAATGGAGATGCCTCTCTGCTTACTTTGCAATCCCACCAGCACAAAACCTTTCATTTTACTGAGACAGGACCAAAAGACTTATTCGCTTTAAAAGATATCACAAAACAGGACATTAAGCTCAATTCTGCCTCTCAAAAGAGCAACACAGTGAAGAAGGAATCCAGGAGGAATATATAAACATTGCCTGGATATGGTGGGATGGAATTAAGGTGACAAATCTCAGCTGACACTGAAACTGGCAAGAAGTGGGAAAGGCAACAAGATGACTTCAACAGGTACCTCATCAGCAAAAGGCAGGTCAGAAATAATGCTGTCCCCTTGATAAATCAGGCAGGCAGTCTAGTGAACACTGAGAAGACTGAAGTTAATGCCTGCTTTGTGTCAGCCTTCATCATTATTAAGATCTGCTTCCAGATTCCCCAGGTCTTTGTGCTTAGTAACAGAGTTTGGGGAAGAAAGGTACTACGTACGGAAGAAGATAGACTTAGGACTGCTTAAGAAAGCTGAACATACACAAGTCCTTGATAGCAGGCAGAATATATCCGAGAGTGCTGATGGAGCTGGCTGGCATCATTGCAAGTAGTCTCTTTCAGTTTGAAAGGTCACAGTAACTGAATATGGTCCCTGACGATTGGAAAAGGACAAATCCTTTAAGAATGGCAAGGAGGATATAGGGAATGACAAGCCAGTTATCCTACACTAATCCCCTAAAAGTTTATGGAGAAAGTAATCTTGGAAGCCATTTCCAGGTACATGAAGGACAAAAGGGTCACTGGGAACGGTCACTATAAGTTTATCTGGGACAAATCATGCCTGACCAACTTGACTGACTTTTATGATGAGAGGGTTGGCACAAGAAGACCCACAGTGGATGTCACTTATCTTGGCTTTAGCAAGGTTTTCATATAGCATCCTTGCAAGACAAATTGAGAAAACATGAACTGGAGGGGTAAGACTACAAAATAGGTGAAACACTGGAAGAACTGTTGGGCTCAGAAGATAGTAGACAACAGTTGAATGGTCTAGCTGGCAGTTAGTTACGTGTGATGCTCCTCAAGGGTTGACAGTGAAGCCGATACCTTCATCAACAATTTGGACAATGAAATGTACCCTCAGAAGTTCATGACCTGCATTGCATTGTGGGGAGCAGCTGAAATGAGGAGGGTAGGGCCACCATTCGAGAAGACTTGACAAGCTGGAGCAATGCAGCAAAGGGGAACACCATGAAGTTTAACGAAGACTGGCATACAGCCCCGTACCTGGGACAGAACGGTTCTATGCAATAGTCAGGCTGGACACTGACGAGGCAGAAAGCAATGTTGCAGAAAAGAGCCTGGGGATCCTGGTGCACAAGTTGAACAGGAGTAAGCAGCGCATTATTGCAGTGACAAAGGCCAACCACATACTGGGTTGGATTAGGGCACAGCCAGCATGTTAAGGAAAATAATTATTTACTTCCTTGGTATTTGTGAGGCTGCATCTAGCTACATCCACCTTTGAGTTCCTGAATACAAAACCAATTCTGATAAACTGAAGAAAATCCAAAGGATTTTATCCTGGGCCTTCCTTCTATGAAGCAGCATTTATTAACCTTCAACCTCAGACAGGGCATACTAACAAAACACACGGAGCAAACACTATAAATAATTGAGATGTAAAATACTTCAGAAAATTCAAAGGAGTAGGAAGAGTTAAGAGGGATATTGCTGCTAGCCCTATTCTTTCAGTTTTGTGTTTTTCTCAAGCATGCACCAGTTTTATAAATAAACAAACAGATAAATAAATAGGCAAGCTTTCCTTTTGTTATCACCTTCCATGAAGCTGAGGAGTAACTACAGGTTTCTTCTTTTGCTTCAGCTCATTATATTCATGCAATCCAAGAACAGCGCCTTCTGCAGCTGCTTGAGCATCTCCACAGGGGTCTACTTCAACACAAGGGATCTCCAGGTCTTGGATCTGTCTACAGCCAACTGAAAAATACAGTACAGAACAAGCAGGCTGAGTATTGCACAGAACAGCAAAACTGGTGTCTGAAGCGATCAATATGACATTTCAAGGAAAAAATAATTTTAACTCAAGATATCAGAGTTTTAAGTAAATCAATTAAAAAGATCATGCAGTAGAATAATTAAAAATGCTAATGACTATATACTGACAAATTCCAACTAAAAATGTCTCTTGATGAATTGTAATAATTAAGACATTTCCCAAGAAGAAAAATTGAAGTCTACAGTTGTTCTGATTCCTTTAAGCTCACTCTATATCAAGAAAGGCTCTACCATTCTGTAGTGCTATGGACTGTGACTATCAGAATACTATATGACTATAATATCAGAAATTTGCTGTAATTTAGTTTTTTGCTAAGACTATATGACTGCTCTTTTCTTCCAAATGAGTTTATACACACTTTAATAAACAAACAAAAATAATAATATATTCCATAAATTCTATTTTGTACTCAAATAATTTAACTATGTTTTGGCAGCTGGTGAGACAACGTAAGGTAGCACTTTGTACACACAACTGTCATACATCTGTGACAGACCTCTAGTCTCAGATTATGAACTGCAGTGAGAACTCTTTTTACTCGTTTTATACACACTTAGATGCAGCAGTCATCCTTGATTAAGACAGAGAGGCCTCCTCTGCCTAAGACAGATAATATACTGAATCATACTACTGATGTTGTGAAAGATACCAGTTTATAACACAAATAGCTCAGTTACAAACTAAGTGGCAAAAGTAAACATATGTGCATACTTAAGTACAGCATGAGCGTAAAGTGAATTGGTGATGCTTTCAGGCTTCAAAATAGTAATAATTAAACAAGTGCCTTTTCAATATCACATTGTTTGGGAAAGTTATTTGATATAACTAACTGCAGTTACCTGTCTACAGATTGATTTACATGCACTGTAACTTCTTCCTCACTGAGCAAAGGCTTACATGAATATCAGTGACAAGTAAACACATTTACCAAACCATACAGTAGGTTGTGCATTTCAAAACAAAATCATATCTAGACCCACTCTTCAAAAGTGGAACATGCTGCACCATTGCGATAGTTTTATAGACAAAATGCTTAAGAAAAATTAAAAATAGTTAACCTGCAACAGCTGCACGAATGTTTTCTTTGCCTTCATTCCAGTTTTCTTGGTCGTTTACTCCAGCATTCTTCTTACCCAAGCCAACTACAACCACACTTGGAAAGTCCTAGATGAAGCCAATACACAAATGGATTCACTTTCCTCATTGTTACAGACACAGCAGAGAGTTGTTAAAGACTTTACTTTCCAAATCAAATCAAGCACAGCATTAAAATACTTTCAGTACTTCAGTACTTTCTCTACATTATGCACATTTCTACACTGAGTGCCAGTATTGTGCCACCGTCTTGCACTTCCAATCATTCACTACAGGCACGCAACCAGTTGTTCTGCTTTCCAGTTAATAGTTAATTATGTATGTTGCAGCAGACAGGGCTTGATGCTCAACACATAGCAAACTTGGTACTTCTAAGGGCAAGTCTAAGAGTCCTTTGAAAGCAGATCCAGCTTTCCAGCTGCAACAAATGCCAGAACTGAGCTGGAGAAGTATAAACTTTTTTGGCTCAGTTCATGGAAATAAAATCACTTCAAAGGCTGAGGCTATTAGCTCAGCTCAGGAGCTGAGCTGGCATGATTGGCCAGGTAACAGACCAAAGCTATACAGAGGTACCCAGCTCCAGAACTCAGGAAAGCAATGCAGCACAGCAAACGAAATGCTTGCCTTATAGGCTGCAAGTGGAAGGCAAAAAGGAGGAAATAACGAAGACTAATGGAGCATTTTAAGAATGAAGTCAAATTTGTATAAAACTCAAGGTTATGTATGTGAACAGATTTCCCAATGCTCTGAAGAAAAACGAAGTTAATCTTGGGTTTTCCCATCCATCACAAATAGCTGCTCTGTCCAATTCTAGCAATCAGCTTTCAAACTGCTACACCCTAGTAAAGTCTTTTAGTCCACAAGATGCTGAAACTAGTGTTAGCTTTCCAGAAAATCAGTTATTCAAGTTGATCTAAAATGTTTTTGAGGTTTTTTTTGTTATCATTATTTTTATACACTTAGAAGAGTGCGTAAGGCCAAATTCTACTGCCTTCTCTTGCAGAGGTTTGCTACTCACTTCAGAGGCCGTCCTGGATGCAGAACTGGGATAATGGGACCTTCGGTGGATTCAACTTCCATGAAATTTCTGAGCGCCTTTCTACTGAGTCCAGCATCACCTGTGTGGGGTCTCCGCACAGGAATTTATACGTGGTAGGGAATACTCACTACAAATTGTTTTATTTAAAATCATTTAAATAGCCCTAGTGTAAGATTCAGTTACCTATACAGGGACACCTAGTGTCATGTTACATGGCTGCCTAGCCTCTAGCTACTACTCCAAAAAGGCACAATCATACTGTATTTGCCAGCTCCACGTAGGTGCGTTAGATGTATTAGGGCTTCTCAAATGGCACCAAAAGACTAACTTTAAGCAGATGAATCCCCATGTTATACCCTTGTGATATATGACATCTGCGCAGACAAAAGTCCCACCCGAAGAACAGTCCCACGTCTTGTTTTCAGAAGTTTCTAACACACGACTTTAAAACCTCTGGTTAAAGCCCATGATGGGACTACCCTGTGTTAGAACTGCCACGTCTGGAAGGTTTTTGCACATATGAGTACACACTCGCACACTCACTCCTCCCGAATACAGAAGGCACAGTAGAAGTCTGATCCAAAACTGTTGTGATTCAGCTCGTTCAGTAAGCAGTTATTCAGAGTGCGCCACCTTTGGAGCAGACTCGTTTATATCTTCTCAATTTGCAGCACAGTGGAGGGGGTACAGGATTACGCAAAAGGCCGTGCAAACATGGGGAGTGCAGAACAGGTTTCAGTAAGAACCACATCTTTTGTTGGGGGGCGGGGGGAGCAGAGCATTTATAGAAGCACAGCAGTGAACCCAGCTTAAAATAGGACATAAAGGCAAACCTCACACATTAATGAATATGTACACAAAAAGCCAAAATTCATACCTGATGCAAACCATGGAATATGCGTGTTTTGCCTTTCTTCAAAGGTGGCCCACATCTAGGACACAAAAAGATTTTTTCAATTAAGAAGTCTTTCTTGGTGATAAATCTTACGGGACTACATTCACTCCACAACCACACACTGCTCCTCAACACCCCACTGGGACACCTGGCTCAGTGCCCATTCACAGAGAAGGACAGTCCTGTGAACGTTTTGCATTCGTCTCCTCAGTGTTTGGTTTTTGCACAGGAGTTGCCCTCCAAACTGCTCAGACCGGTAAAAGCAACTATCAGCCTGAAAAGTGGTATGGATACTAACACTAATAATGATGAAAGAGATCATTCTTATTGGTGTTTATAGGTACTTTAATCCATTTCACAAGTTTATCACATACTTACACAGACAGAAGTTCTCTCAGCTTTCCAGACACAAGTCTATCGAAAGCGTCTCCTGCACTCGTGAACTGGGCAGCACCTTCATCCTTTTCACTTGAGTAGGTTCCCAGAACAAGACCCTAAAAAAGGACACGCATTAATGTAAACAACACGAAATTTAGAGGCCCATCTGCAAGGCAGCAAGCACAGTGTTCAAACCATAGCTACTGCTGGATATGTTCATCTCAGTTTATACATTCATCTAACGTGATCCACAGAGCAACGCTTCGCTAAACCAGGATAAACTACTTTTAAGTGTGAAAAAGAAACTAGAGACAGTATAACTAAAGTTATCATCATTTTGCCTAACATGCAGAGACAAAAACTCTTTCACTCTGTAATTTTAAGTACAAAAGAGCTTCCCTCCCTTCCCGCCCCAAGGCGGGCCCCCAGCCCGATGCACCCGGGAGGAGCAGAGGGACCGGCACCGCTCCCGACCCGGGCCCGGGGGAGGGCCGCCAGGGGCCGGGGCAGGAAGGCGGCTCGGCCCGGACAGGGACCTTCTCCAGGGCGCGGCGCCCACCCAGCCAGCGCCGCAGGCTTGCGAGCTAAAGCCCCAGGCTGGCCCCGGGGCGGGGGGCACGGACACCCCGGAGCTGGGCGCCGGGCACGCTCAGCCATGAGCTGCCGAAGGAGGGAGACCCGAGCGAGGGAC
>NW_009648963.1:2211936-2223308 GCF_000708025.1 Charadrius vociferus | reverse complement strand
AGCGACAGGCCGGGCGGGGCGTGGGGAGGGTTTACAACCGGTGTGTTAAGGGCCGCGAGGTGGTGTTCGGTTGTTGACTTGCGGACCGCGGCTTCGTATCGCGAGGGACGGGGGGTGACTTGGTTTCGCGGTGGGTTTTTGCCTTCTTGGGGTATGGTCGAGATAAGCATCCGCGCGTGCTGCTGAGGATGAAACGCCCTCTCTTGTGGGCTTGTCGCAAACTAAAAAAACCCAGTCCTGGTGTGCATACAGTATATTGAATTTGCACATGAAGATTAAAATGTAAATGGTTTATGAAAAAATAATCAAAGCTTTATTGCAAATGCAAAGACAACAAATTTACATTATTTTCCATGTAGGACGGTGGTTTACTTGTATAATATCACCATGACTGTCCAGGAAGAGTTGATTACATTGTAAGAGAAAGCAGGAACAATCCCAGGGTGACGTTAAAAAAAATAAAATATGGTAAGTGAAAATAAAGGACCCATGAGAAAGATTATGGTTATATTTTATCAGGAGAATTCACAACAGAATACTGGATCATCAGTGTAATGTTAGAAGTAAATTTATGCTTCTCTAGCAAAAGCACTGTATGGAAAAGAACTGTTTGGAGTTTGCTGACATTTATTGTATCGTCAGTATGAAAAGACAGTTTCAGTGGCACTGAACACGCACTGGATTTTAATGTCAAGTGACCCAGGGTTTTTTTTGTTTCTTTTCTTTTTGTTTCTTTCTTTTTTTTTTAATTTTTCCAGAAATGTGAAACATAGTTTATAAGTAATTTGCTTTTATATGTGAGAATCTGACATGATACTATGTATAACAATTAGTTTGCTTTTCCATACATCTGTAACTGGACTTACACTGTTACATCAGCAGAACATGATGAAGCTGGGCCTGTTCTCCTCTAGCAGTATATTGCAGTTCCTATGGAACCACTTTTTCCACTAACTGGTACAGAGAGAAATAATATGTCTTATTAAGGACAGTAGCACTCAGAGACAATGACTGAGGGAAATTGGATGCATTTTGATCTATCTTGTAGAATTACATTTTCTAACATTAAATCATAACATTATTTAAAGAATCAAAGTGGTAATTAGTTTTTAGCTTCATTTATTTTGGAAAGGCTCTTAGATACAATAAATAGTTTCTTAGTTCTTTGAAGAATGGCTCCATCACTTCTCTACGTCCTGCATGGAGCTTCTATCTATTCTGCATGTAGAAATTAAGTGAGTATTTTCAGGGTATATGAAGTTGCCTTTAATTTTATGGAAAGATAGGATTTAACCTGTCATCTCTTCAAAGCTTTGGGCAGATATTGCTCATAAATGTTCTCATTTGGGATTTCAAATCTTCCGAAGTAAAAAATACCCCCAAAGAAATCTTCATTTCCACGCTGAGCATGCATGTGATCAGATACACTATGTGAAGTATAACTAAAATAAAAATGTTTAAATAAAGTAGATCAAACTTACATCAAGTTCCATATTTTCTTAAAGTATTTCATGATGTACAAGGGAAAGCTGAAAAGGTCTAAGTGATAGACTTACTTATTGTTAACCTAAAGGTGTGCTTTGTAATTGTACATCTTAACTATGTGTGATTGCATTTAACATTTTTGTCCCAGACAAAATTTCCCAGGGCAAATATTCTATGCATTGTCCCATTGATTTGTCTTAGCAATGCTTAAACTGAGACAACCTGGGCAGCTGAAAGGTTACTTTAGCCTTGTATCTGTTTTGTTCAGTTTATTTCATGCCTGGTAATACTTCTGTTCACTCTAAAGTCAACTGAAAATATTGTTTTCTCACAAGTCACAAAACAGTCATTGGGTGATAATGTTATTTCGTCATTCAACTCATTCAACGATATCCCACAATAATACTTCGTACATCTGCTGTGAGAAATCTTTTGGACCGTTACTGCAGAGTATGCTTCATTGTTGAATACATTCAAACCAAGAAGTTAAAAAGCTGATCAGCCCGGTTATCCTTCTTTATTTATACAATGTACTCTAATGGTTCTTTCAGAGCTACTGTGACCTATCTAAGAGTTCAGTCCAACAAATCTTTAATCTTGTCCTTACCTAAGTAGTCCCATGGCTCTTATTCAATAACTAGTTTCTGGGGGAAGGTTTGGGGGGCATTAAGCAATTCCTTAGCAGTATGAAAAATGTGTTGTAATATATGCATATTAGTACTACTGAAAAGCATTTCTGAGGCAATCATTCTATATGGATGATCTTAAAATCTGCTTCCTCTTTACTTCCTAAAGAGAATTATATTTAGTAAAGGCTAAGTTACATGTTACAATATAATTCTTTATGTACAACAACTACTTCTAAATTATATGTTCATAGAACAATTACAAATGACAAATACTTCATTTTCTACTTGTGTAATTATACTGCAGTTTAAGGTCTTCTGTTTCAGAGCCCCTCAGAATTTTCTGGGAGGTGAAGGTGGTGGTACCACAGAGGCCTCTGTGGACAGTTTTCGGGACAGTACTGTGCTGTTACCATCTCGGCCACCTTCACAGTCAGGGTTGGGTTGCTGCCTCTCCATGTACTGGGTATTGCACCACCTTCCTGGAGTGTTGGCCCAGGGCAGAGGCTGAGTGAAAGCACCAGTAAAATTAGAAGAACAGTGTAGTAAATGGGTGGGATAAATTAGGGATCACTTTTTCTGCCTTATTGAGTCAACTTTATGCTAAAATTGTAACAGTGCTCTAGACTTACCAAAACTTTCCAGCTGTCTCTTAAATTTTTATGGGACTTTAAAAAAAAAAAGTAGTGCTCCTAAAAAAACCCAGTGGCTAACACTGTCTTGAAGACAGATTATTAGGGCCTATTGAAGAAGCACCCTCACAAATTTCTGCTTCACTCATAATCCTGCTAAGCTTGTAGGGCCAAAACCAGAGATGGTACAGGCTAGAGTAACAGACACGACTCATTGCATCTGTAGGTTGAGTTTGGCTAATAATATTTCTGCTGAAACTAGGCCACTGACTGCCAAATGTCTGCTGGTATTGCTGTGTATGTGCTGAAAAGGACATAAATATTTTTCATTTCTTACCTCACACAGAGCTTGCACATACACTCCTGAAGCATTTAGTGAACATAGTGATTTCAGTCTGCTGTGTAAATTAAGAGTACTCTAGAGTTTTACAACTCCAAAACTGATTTTATAAGAATACCAAATGAAAGTAGAATTTACTGCATAAAACATATGTTTTCATTGGTCTTTAGGTGAAAACAAAGTAAAATGAGCATGGAAAATAAGTACTTGGGCCAAAGATATTAAACTCATAGGCTTAAGCCAAGTTATAAAGTCCTTATTTAATATCTAAATCAGAGGCCTGATCAGCAAACATGTTAAATTATCAGCTTATTCTAGCAACATTCTTTACTGAGTGTTCTGCACACTTCAGTGATGAAGCCAGTAATTTGGGTACATAAAATGCAGTTTTAGACACTTCTGAAAATACTGGACCTTTACAATACTACTTTGTGTAGACGGCTTTTCAAATAAATAATAAGGAATTTTTGTATATCTTGACATGTTCTTAAAACACTTTGAATTCTCTTTCTAAAAAAGTTACTGCTTCTTTCAAAGAGCTTTTCACAAGAGTAGAGTTACACAACAGTAACTGACTGCAAAATAATTAATTTACGTGGTAACTTCTTTTATTCATTCAAAAACATTCTTCAGTTATGTATAAGTTCTATTGCTAATAGGTTAGTATGTGTTCACTATAGTAGTCAAATTCTAAATGACATGCTTAATGGCATATTATTTTCTCTGAAATATTAATTACCCGTGACCCAAGAGCTGGTCGAATGCCTGTCAAAATTACAGTGCTTTCTAACACACTACCTTTTCTATCCATTTAAGCATTTTTATTCATTTTAATACTGTTTCATCATACATAACTTTTACTTGATTTCAGCTCGACAAAAGAATTGACAGGGTTCTGAAGACAATCTGTCAATTATTCTCCAGATTTGCTAAAAGCACTCTTACTTAGATTCTGTTTACTTCCAGAAGCTGCAATGAAACCTTCATCTTGCAGCTAATGATTTTTTTCATAGTCTACTAGCATCCCATAAACTTTACTGTTCTCACTTCTTTACTTCATGGGTTTGATAATTTCTGGTTTAAAAACATTTCACACATACTTAGCCTGCACTTCCCCTTAACTTTGGCCTCACAGATGATGGAGTTGTCTTTTTCAATGCAGTGTAACATCATCAAACATATCTCATATGGCCCTCTCAACATTTTCCAGATAATTCTGTGAAGGTAATTGGCAAATGTCCATTCTTTCTGTTTTGAAATAACCCTGTATTATCAAGGATTTGTGATACACATATTTTCTTGCTAACCAAAAAAGACACTTGGTTTAGGTGAAATAGTATGTCCCCTTAGTTTTTTAAAGTATCTCAAAATGCACATTTTCTAAAAACTGGAACAGCATACATTCACTGCAGATATTGGTCAGTTTTGAGAATAATGGTATTTGTAGCATTTGTTTTTCCCACTTTCCCACACATGTTAATTGCTGGTATTGTAGACAGACCTTAAAAAATACTGCAGATTTTCCCAAGTGACATCTTCACTTATATTTATACCAAAATCATCCATCCAAATCAAAAGCTGAAAAGCCAAGAAGCTGTTTCTATTATGACAGTTCACTTGACCAAAGTAGTTTTGTGCAGATTTATTAGTACATGATATCTTCTGCTGTAACATTTGCTTCTTCTGTTTTAGTCTTAATTTTAGGGAAATTAATCCCACTAATGGCTATTAGCAGCAAATTTACTGCATGTGCTGTGGCACTTGCCACACACAGCCAAAAACAGTCTTCAAACCGTTCTTCTAAGATAACAAATTGAAAGACATTTTCCTGAAAATTGGCAATTCTTTCTGTGAGGTGATGAAGTTTCACAGCAGCCATAAAGCTGGTGATTGCGAGTGCTATAAATCCACCTGCAACAAAATGAAAGAAGTATTCACCATTGTTGTCAAAACAAGACAGACATTTTGGCTGTGCTTCAGAAGGGCTTATTGAATACAACAGTGAGCATTATACAGAGTAGGGCTAGACTTAGGCATGGCTTAAACACCTTGAAAATGCTTAGTCTTTCTTGTGTGGCCAAACATCATACCAGCATTTGTAATAAAGTCCTTTTATCGGTGATAAGGAGCATAAAGACAGGCATTCACAGCTCCTGTAAAAAGGTCACTAGACACAATAAGCCGAGATGCCACCTGCCAGTTCTGTTCTGATAGATGAGAATTCACTGCTAACTTCATTTTATTCACAAGTACTTGAGTCAAGGACATATTTAGTAAGGCAAAAGAAGGAACTTTTAACTTTTTGTATGAATGTGACTCATGAAAAATACTGGTAAATAATTTTACCTGCAAGGAAGTTCCAAAGGCATGCTCCTGCTGGCCCTTTAATAGCCCGGTAAGGAACTTTTATTGCGTTAAGAATGCAGAATCCAAAACTGACCAGAGAAAAGAAAATGGCCACACAGAGGAACATTATAATCATCACGTGCAGACCTGTATTCAGCTTTTTCACCATGTGTGGGAAAACTGTCAAGAAAAAAAATCGTCTATTCAGTGAGCATTTTTTCTTGACAACAGTAAACATCACACTGTACTGGGGCTACAAACTTAAATTATACTTAAACAAGACTATTTTTTACAGAGGCAGTCGATTCAGGTAGTTACACGCATCTTGGTTCATGATGCTTTATTTGTCACTACATCAGACAAGCCAGGGATATTCTACTACAGAAATGATCTTTCACACAGGGTCTATGAATAAGGATTCAGGCTTAAGTCCTGTTTTATTTATCTTGTGTTAATGTCTTTATCTCTGCTGCTGTATCATCTGCTGCATTCTTTTCTGTCTCTTTTTTCACTACTGCTCTCCATCCCAAACTCAATTTTTTTGAGTTTCCAATTCTTGTCCCGTGCTCTTAATCTCATTCCTTTGAAGTCTGATAGTCTAAATTTCCTTGTCCAGCCCCTTGTTGTCTCAAATATTATCATTCTTTTCTGTGTTTATCTTCTCATGTTATTCTTTCTCTCTTTTCCTCTCTTTACTACTGGCTCCAGTGAGATCTACTCTGGTTTCATACTTCCTAATCCCATAGGTTTCCACATCTACGTTTTCTTCTTGGGTTCTCATCTAGTCTTTTTGGCCCCTTTATGCTCTTCTGGGTATCTAGCAGCGTTTTAGTTGCATCTGTAGGAAGCTTGTCAAGTATTGCAGTCGGGTGGGTTTTAGGTGAAGTGCTTTACATGTGTTGCTATAGGTATGAGCTCTTCCTCAGCAGCCTGTCACTCGCCTGTCTCTAAAGAACAGTAACTTTCTTGGGTTTGTCTTCACAGACGGTGTTACTTTTTGGGAAGGCCAGATTGGCCAGCAGCAGGGAAGTGTGGAGCACCTGAGTATTCAGTTCATCCTGCAGCCCTTTAGTAACAGAATCAGAAGAAATCTGAATAGGGAATTGTAGGTGACATGCTGACTGACAGGAAAGAGAGAAGCTGATGGAGAAGAACCCTAACATACAAGCTGATCAAGAAGAGCCCTTCAGGTAGCGTAGCACTGCACTCATACGTGTTTTGAAGAACTAACTGCCTAATTACTAAAAAGTTACTAAAAGTAATTTGTTTATATTATAAACACATAGATTGCTTCCTATGCTGTATGACTGAAAAAAAAATACAGACAAGCTACATAAAAAGTAGGCATTAATAATTGGTAGATGTCACAGTGAATCTCAGGCATACAATTTGGTCATTGTGATGTGACAGAATTCAGCAGATTATGTAGAAAACTTCATACTGTACAAATTCTATACAAAAATTCATGATTGAACAATTCCGCCTTTCAGTAGCTCATTCTGGGGTTGTAGTTGCGTCTGGTATACATGGGAGCTACAGAAGACACTCCCCAAAACAGGGAGAAACAAGGGAAGTAAATGAGAATCAGACATATACGAGAAACAGGAAGCCAGTAACTAGCTTGCTTTCTTAACTGGCTAAATGGCAGAGCTCAAACGGTTGCAGTGAATGGGGTTACATCTGGCTGGTGACTGGTCACCGGCGGTGTTCCTCAGGGTTCAAATTAGGGCCGGTTCTATTCAATATAGTTATCAATAATCTGGATGCGGGAGTTGAATGCACCATTACCAAGTTTGCTGATGAGACCAAACTGAGAGGTGCTGTTGACTCTCTTGAGGGACAAGATGCCTTGCGGGGGGTTCTAGACATACGGGACCATTGGGCAATGATTAATAGGATAGTATTTAACAAGTCCAAGTGCCAGATTCTGCACCTAGGATGGAGTAACGCCGGGCACAAGTATGAACTGGGAGAGGAGTGGCTGGAGCGCAGCCCTGCAGAAAGAGATCTGGGGGTGCTGGTCGACAGCAGGCTCAACAGGAGTCGGCAGTGTGCCCCGGTGGCCATGGGGGCAAACCACATCCTGGGGTGCAT
The DNA here is from genome assembly GCF_000708025.1 of Charadrius vociferus. Taxonomy (NCBI): domain Eukaryota; kingdom Metazoa; phylum Chordata; class Aves; order Charadriiformes; family Charadriidae; genus Charadrius; species Charadrius vociferus. Next base: position 2,215,785 of record NW_009648963.1, on the reverse strand, counting down.
AAATCACAGTGTGCCCAGCCGGTCAAAAGAGGTGATTGTCCTGCTGTACTCAGCATTGGTGCGGCCTCACCTTGAGTACTGTGTGCAGTTCTGGGCCCCACAATTTAAGAAGGATGTTCAAGTACTCGAATGAGTCCAGAGGAGGGCAACAAAGCTGGTGGAAGGGCTGGAAGGCATGTCCTGGGAGAAGCAGCTGAGTACTTTGGGCTTGTCTAGTTTGGAGAAAAGGAGGCTGAGGGGCAACCTCATTGCTCTCTATGGCTTCCTGAGGAGGGGAAGTGGAGAGGGAGGTGCTGAGCTCTTCTCCCTGGTGTCCAGTGAGAGGACACATGGGAATGGTTCAAAGCTGCACCAGAGGAGGTTCAGACTGGACATTGGGAAGTATTTCTTTGCCAGGAGTGTGGTCAAACACTGAAAGAGGCTTCATAGAGAGGTGGTCAATTCCCCAAGCCTGTCAGTGTTTAAGAGGCATTTGGACAATGCCCTTAACATGTTTAACTTCTGCTTAGCCCTGAAGTGGTCACACAGTTGGACTAGATGATTGTTGTAGGCCCTTTCCAACTGAAGCAGTCTACTCTAGTCTTAAAATAACTGGCAGTGTAACAACAAGGCACGCAGAATTTAGCTTTCTTACAAACCAGCAGTTTTTAGGGTGGTTGTAAGCATTCTCTTGCCTCTTTTCCGAGGCTGTCAGCCAAGTCCCAAAGATACGACCAGTGAGCCTGGCTTAGTACGCAGAAATAAGAATCCTCAGGAAGGATATTGGCATGGAGGCTCCTGATACATTCCAGCTGTGCTTGCTATGCACAGGCAAAATGCCTGGCTTCCCCTGCTCGCTCTCAAGGCTTGATGCAGTTGGCAAAACATAAGCATCTTATAGCAATTTAGATGTCTTAGGACTACCATAACAACCATCTGGGTCTAACATACATGCTGCACTATGTATGGGACACCTCCAGAAGCAGCATCTGGAGGCCAGAGGATACACCTTGAGGAGTCTAAAATAGCACTGGACACCTGTTATGGCAATTGAATCATGCTGTCACTGTCCCAGTTAAAAGACAGTGTGCCAGCTGCAAGCCTACTCTAGTGAATGTTAACACAGTGAAAGGCAATGTACTAATAACTGTATATTATTGCAATTTGGAATTCCAAAGTGTCAGAGCTACTGCAGTAGTGCAGCATAGGAGGTGCAAGCTTTCTGCTTTGCTCTGTGCTGCCTGTGCAGGCCATTTATGCTATGGCGTTACCCAAGTCTCCCATGTCTTGCTCCCTAGTAAGTTCAGAACGCTTGGAGATTAAGGGGAATGCTCAAAGCAAAAAAAGTCAAGTCAGACCCAGAGCACCCAGAAGTCCTGCTGGCCATTGTGCAAAAGTATTTAACAGCTTTGTATACTCTCATGATACCATTTTGAAACCAGTATTGTGAAAGTATCAAACCCGATAGAACTATTAAAACATTTAAAAGGGAAAATCTCTGGGACACGTATTTACCTAAGTGCATAGTTGAGCCCACTGCACTTAATGACCCAATTTTACAGTTCTAGCAGGGAAAATTCTTACTAGCTTTGTTTGTCTTTGTTTTGTGAGAGCTTTATTTGTCCAAGGAGTATAGGATCATGTCCTCCAAATACGTATTGATGCAGTCCAGGGTGCTGGTGGAACGTTAGACCTTCCTCTCAGGTTACGCAGTAATTAATCAGAAAGTTCATTAAAGAGTTCAGAACGTTGTACAGAGATTTAAAGGAGATTACCTACTTTTTTCCTCATTCTCTCTGACAAGATAGGGAGAAAGAACTGGGACTGTGTTTCTGAATGCCCTGAAGAGGAGCATAGCAGAGCTGGAGGAGCTTGACCTGATGGCCTGTCTGCCAGCCATTCAAACCCACTAGACAAAGCATTTGAGCATGACTGCTATGTCCATGTCATGAAATTGCAGCTGCAGTCAGATCTTGAGCAAGATTTGTTTATTTTAAAAGTGACTAGTCCAAATCCATCACAGCTTAACAACTTCATGCTGATCTCGGTTGAGGTTGCTCTGGTTCTCTCCTCCATTCCCTCTGAAGTCCCACAGTCCTGCTTTCCTTCGAGCTTTTATAGTGGTGCTTGTGCAGTTGTGTAATCGATCATGATGCTATGGGAACTAATTTTTTTTTATTTGGAGGTTAACTTTTTAGCCAGCTTAACTTCCTGAACTACCTCACCACAACAACTACCAGAGCCATTGCAAAAGATGGGGCAAGACAGATTTGTTGTGGGCCAGGGAAAGGGTGAGACTGCGGCAGCTTCAACTTATAGTGGTTTAAGTTGCAGTGGACCTGAACACCGAACTGAAAATCTTCAGTGCAAAATTTCATTTTCACTACAGCACAGGATGTGTGAAAACTGGAAATCATCCACAGTACAGATCAACACCTGAGTGCTTTTGAGACCTCAAGAAAATCTTTCAAGTTAAAAGGAATACATTTATAAGAGTTTACATTTTAGAAGAGTTCAACAATTTTCTCTCTCTAAAGTTAACAGAAAAAAGCTAAAAATTTCTTCAACATGTTAATAAAGCTAGGATTATCTGCTATGGCAGACATCTGCATTAGGACAGCTAGAGAAATACAGAAATGTGGCCAGCTAAATAAATCTCTGTTTTTTAAAGGAAAAAAAAAAAAAAGAAAAAAGGGAGGCATTCAACAGAGAAGGCGAGGATAGAGGCACAGAGAGATTGCAGAGCAGCACTTGGCATAGGAAAGAGTCAGTCAAGGGGAAAGTATGATTTACAGGGTCATCTCCAAATGACTCTCACTCCCTTCATGAGACTAAAAGGAAACCATCTATCCAGCCCTAGGGATTTTTTTTCCCCATCTTGATTCCAGGATTACAGAATATAACCGGAAGAAAAAAGCTAGCCTGAAATAGTAGAGATTTTACATTCACACTCAGATCCCAAACCATGAAGACCACGAGTCAGCCACAAATACAAATTTAATGATAATGACTTGCGTTCTATATGTTCTGTAAACAAAAAGAATAGAGTGCTTTTAAAGTTGAACTAGACATTAGCCTAAAGATTCAACCAAAATGGTACTTACTTGTGAATTTGGAACGCCGCCCGCCCAACCCACACTGGCGTATTTTGCCACCCCGAAAGAGTCCGTAGTAAATTTCTCCAATGAACTTGACCAGCTCTGGATCTGTGGCATTGACCAAATCCGCTCCTGTTTTGCAAAGGATCTTTCCAGTCATCCACTTCGGGGTCCCCATTGCGACAACAATCAAGAGAAAGGACACAAAACTTATTAGAGAAGCCAAGGCAAATAGTGTCTTTTTAAAACAGCCAGGCATCCTAGTGGTTTCAAGGAATCATCCCCAAGGCCTCTCTGCAGCCGTCGGGCACGTTTCCCATTTGTTCTCACGCTCCGAAATCCACAAATGAATAGCAGCAGGCCTTTCAAAATACATCTCAATTGTATTTTGAAGCTCCAGAAATTAATCTGTACGGTTAAAAATCAAGCCCCAGAAATACATTTTGCTGCGACAACGTCTTGCAATGGTTGCAAGTCGCAGCTTCGTGACACAGTAGCGCAGCGATGCTTGTTTCTGCACAAAGTAATCCTGTATCTATTGCCTGGCTAATGTTTCATCGGAGGTTTAATTGTCCTGCTCAAGTGACATCGACTTCTTTACTGTAACCTCATGGGAAGACACTTAGGAGCGGGATCCAGGTTGTTGGTTTTTTTTTTTTTTTCTAGATTATTAACGCGGGTAAATAGCTGCGTGCAGGGGACAAAGCATTAAAAACACGGAATTTGCCGTCGGGTTGCGCTGCCGGCTGCTCGGCGCCTGCTCCCCCCCCCC
>NW_009648963.1:2195635-2210986 GCF_000708025.1 Charadrius vociferus | reverse complement strand
CCCCGCTGTGAGGATGGGGCCGGCTTCAGGCGAGGGAGCCCGGCCGGTGCCGAGCCTGCTGCCCTTCTGGGAACCCGAAGGCCCTACCTTCGGCTTGTTACTTCTTTCTTTTCCCGTATTTTCCTTTTAACCGCACGTATGCGTGAATATGCAGAAGGAGCTTGGTCTGCCGTTTTGGATATTCAACGCGTAAGGCAGTGTTGGATTATTATTCTCTTGGTGACTTGAAAAGTGGCAGGCTGAATCAGATGAAGATGGATTAGTGCATCTTGACACGCAATGCTTCTTTCTAATGTCCGAACCCCGAAGTGTGTTGTGTGGGGGTAGATGGTATACTCGCAGAATGCAAACCCTGAACCCAGCTGGGATCCCTGGATCCCACAAAGGTGAACATGGGAGAATCAAAGCTAGCCTAAAAACGTTTTGCTTTATTCTCAAGAGAGAGGTTGTTTTTTTTTTTTTTTACTTTAACTTTTGAACTTATTTCTCTTATTGATAAACTGAATCACTAGCCAATGTTTTCTTTATATCTACACAACTCTTAAGGCTTTTAGAGAGTAATATAGAATGTTTGCAATGTGTTTTTCCATACTGAGCCTTTGTGAAAACCAGTAGATTTTTCTTCTTTTGTTGAGAGATGGGTTATTTGCTTTTCACTTTGACAGAGAAAATTCATAGCTAACAAATTCATTACCGACTGTGAAGTCTTATATTTGAAAGACAAAAAGATACTGGATATCTGAAAGTATACAAACTCAAATTTAGGGGCCAGACTCAAACTGGTGGTTGCGGTCTATATAGAAGCGATAAGAAGGCTAATCTTTAGTTGTTCGTTTCTTGCACAGTCATCAAAAGTGGCACCAGTAGTCCTGGTCAGACCTGGAGTTTCATTTGACATATTAAACAGCACCATACCCAGAGAAGAACCTGTTAAAAAGTAGGTCGCAAGTAAAAAATTTTTGTTAATGATGTAGGTGAGGGTCTGATCTTTCAGTCCTGCTCAAATCAGTTATTTCCAGTTACATCATACACTATACGGTCTGACTTTCATCTGTAGTTATCTTTCAACGCAATTATTTTGTTTAGAGTTCATAGATCATTAATGTTAATTTTCAGCAGCTGTTTAAATTGCTATGTGTTGTGTTACTCGGCTACATAACTGGAAAAAAGTAACTTTAAGGCAGTCTTGATATTTACTGCTTTGCCTTACGGGTCCAGTGTTTTCAATATGTCTTTGTTCTGTGTATTGAAGGTGACAACAGCTGTTGGAAAACTTCTTGGTGAAGAAAAGGTGGATGCAATCTTGTGTGTAGCAGGAGGATGGGCTGGAGGCAGCGCCAAAGCTAAATGTAAGCCTTTGGTACACGCATGCCAGTGAACACATGAATGAAATCTGAGAGGAATCCTTAAAAATCATGGTAATAAAGATATTTGAGATCACCTTTCTTCCTGAGTCCAGAAGAGAACATGAGCATAAAAATACAAAATAGCTCAGTCACAATGCTTCTTAGTGCTGCTCTGAATTTTTGCTGTCTGGTAAATTTGCACAGCGCTTACTATTTTCAGTAATACTTTTTGATACACTGGTTTTCATCGGAAAAATCTTGATGCACTTTATTGAAGGAGTTCAGCATTATTATCTACAAACTAACTATTCCCAAGGTTACCTGTGTCAGGCAAGTTACATAAGACAGTGGCTGGGTGGAAGTATCGATGTTGTTTCCTAATTTACTGCTTTATGCATAAAACCTCAGTTGCCTTGTGCAGTTCTCTGAGCTATTACTGTCGAATACGGTATTGGAACGAGCTGTCTAATGACCGGAGATCATGCTACAGAAAAAAGCCTTCAGCTTTAAAAAAAACTTTTAAATGTGTAATATTCAGAATGATATTTTGTACTTTAGCCACTACAGTAGAGATACAAGAAAAAAAAAAAAAAACCAAAACCCCCTTATTTGCGGCCAGGAGTAAATCTGGTAAAATGTGTCCTTTCCTTCCCCTCTTCCACCTCAGACGTTGCAGGCAAAGATTTCTTTTTAAAGAGAGACAACATGGAAAGGCATACGCACACCGCAGTTGCATGATATTAGATTTAGTAGTGTGCACCATATTTTCAATAAGGTGATTTATCATAACCATAATTTGTAGTAATGTTATCGGTAGAGTAGCAGGATATCTTGGGATAGGTGGTTTGCTTATGTCACAGAGTTATTTATGCTTATTCCATATTGTATTATGGAAATGGTTCTTTCTGAATACTGAAATCTTTGACATGGCTAGTTACTGTTTTTCCTCTTTTCCCATGCAGATATTGGTAATAAAAAACAATGATGAGAGTTCAAATCTTGCTTTAATTTGGAGTTATTGGTGCACCTCCCTCCGGTAGGCTGCCTTACCAGAGGTTGAACTCCAGTATGTAGGGGCACTGGGATGAACACTTAGTACAGTGTGGGTGCATGCAACTTCGATATTCCATACCTGTGTACTGCTGCCAGACAGACAGATTGATTCTTGGTTTATGAAGTAATCTGGTGATACAAAAGAAATATTCAACTCCTTTATCTCTTGGAGTCTTCTGTCTGCATACTAATGGAGCGTAGCTCTTTTGCAGCCAGTGAGGAAGTTATGGAAAGAGACAAATCCCACTACTGCCAGATGAGATGAGACTAATGTGAGAGTTTTGAGATCCCTGATATAGATTGAGGTAACCCCTGCAGGAGGTTCAAGAACTTGGAAATCTTTGACCCATTAATGGAGAGCTAATGGAACTATCTTGTGTTTATCTCTTTTATTTTTTTTATTTTTTTTATTTCTGGTAGTGAGAAAGTAAATAATTGCCTAGAATATATGCTGTAGAGCTGGGACTCGACCCCAAACGGAAGGGAGATATAAAAGACGTAAATTGATTGTTTGCCCAACATAGAAGTAGAAAATGCTAGAAAGCATGTTTTCATAGGCTGTTGTTCTCTGTGTGACAATAAGGAAATTAAGAGTTAGAAAACTTCTATCTTTTAGTTAATTTCACTAATTCATTTCCTAATCAGCTTTATACAAAAACTGTGATCTGATGTGGAAGCAGAGCGTTTGGACATCCACTATTTCCAGCCATCTAGCCACAAAACATCTGAAAGAAGGCGGCATCTTGACTTTGACAGGAGCTCAAGCTGCTTTATCTGGAACTCCAGGTAAAATGCAATGTATGATAACTGCTGGGACATCAGCAGTTATAGCTGTCTGTTAGTCTGAGCATTCTTGTTTGTGAAGCGACAGTTTCACTCCCCAATTTCTTGGCATCTGGTAAAAATGGAAAATTGCTGCTAAAACACTTAAGGAAAGTGTAATTTTGTAGGTAGCAGTCTGAATCTCTTGAAGCTGGAGGGCAAAGAGATAGAATCAGTATTTAAATAATATTTGACATGCATTGGTGAAATGTACTAATATATGATAAGAGTAAAAAAGTTTGGAAGTAATGAAGAATAGAAGCACACAGCAAGCTGTAAGTACAGAGCTTAAATAGAGTTCAGTCTGGTATTTTTACTCTGAAAGGCAGAGTCCTTAATTGCCTATTTTTTCCATTGGTGATGACTCAGCTGATTCTGTTAAATGTGCTTATCCTGTTCATGTTCTGATTCCAGTCTACCTTTGCTTCAGACATAGATAAGCTTGTTGACCTTTGGCTTTGCCCTCCACTAGCTATTTAATACAGACTTTATTAATTTTTTTCATCTTGCTTCTCACCACGTTGGCCTACATGGAGGAAGAAATCTGGGAGCAATTAAAAATTAAAAAAAAAAAAAAGAGGGGGCACCGGCATGCAAAACTGCAGGCAGGGAGAGGGAAGTTGGAGACAAATACTTTTATTTCCCAATATTTTATTAGTGTGACTTCAATGATATTTTTATGAGACATAGATACTAAAATTTTACAACATATAAAATTTATGAATATTCCTGAAACCTGTGTCTAAAACAGTTCAGGAAAAATATGCTGTATTTTCTAGTTAATGATTTATCTTCTGTGTTTACAGCTGCATCTGGCATGGTCTAAAGATAAAGGGCTTGTTTTGTGAGAATAAGCAGATGAATATTTTACTGTGTACTACTGACTGACCATAGACAAAGGAAAAAATGTGAACTCTGACAAACTTTCATGTTGTTTTTTGTTTGGGTGGTTTTGGGAGGTAGGGACCACAACACAGGAATCAGTGATTTTCTTTCATGTTTTGAACTAGCTTGTTTCAAGGAGTCTGGATTTTTCCAAAAAACACAGCAATGCTTTGGGCAAACACATGCAACTTATTAACATCAGGAAGAATTTGGAAAGAGTTGTTCCTCAACTTCTGCAAATATGACTTGTTAGGCTCGTTACTACCAGCCATTATGGAAGGAACCATCTTTTTCTTGTTTGCTGTTTGCCCGTTTGCTGTGTGATTTTTCTTTTCCTGTGTAAATGTTGACTCACATAATGCAAACTGAAGAATACTGAGAATTATATAAAACAGTTTCAGAAGTGATCTGACAACGATGGCTAAGAAACGTGGAAGCATGAAAAGGTTTAAGACTTGGAATGTTTGGTTTAGACGAGCCAAGAGGGGAATATGATAGAAATGCAAACATCTTTATCATAACAATAAAATAAGTTAGCCACTGCTGCCCGTGATTCCTCCTAATAAAAATGGGTGTTATACAACATGTCTAATTGAATATAATGAAATAGTCTTCAGTGCAAAATTACCTTTGTAACTTTGATACAAAATACTTCCTCAGGAATATTGGAAAGGGGTTGTGTAGTTACATAGATGGGTAGAAAAGCATCCAGTTGTAGTAGACAAAATACACTTATGTTTTCTTATGTGCTTAATCTGTGTCCAGAGTGCTTGGCAGATACATACCATGAGACACCTCGGACCCGTAGCACCCTGATTGTCCAGATCTTGTACCTGACCAGTGTGCCTTATGCTTTCATTCCTGTTGCTCTTGCGCTGCTATATACCACCTGCCTAGAAGGCAACAGTGTTTAGGCAGATGTTTGCTTTACCTGCAGGTTATCCAGTAATTTTCTACCATGAGGTTTTGGGGTTCGATTTTTTTTTTTTTATTTATTATTATTATTATTATTATTATTTTTCCCTTTTCCTCTCCAAAGGGCCTGTCAGACTTGGGATGCTGACCAAGTGAATTACAGTTCTGGAGAGAAGTGAGCTCTATCTGTTTGGGTTCAAACCTGCAAATACCTTAGTCATATGATTAAAATTAATGCATGATTGCCTAATTAAAGTATATGAGCATCTTCACATTTAGTCTGTTAGATTTGTAAGGTTAACCCTGTATGTCTCACCCTTCAGGGTACATTTGGGTCCATGAACTAAGGTACTTAACTCGGTAAGCTGTGTATTTCTGTAGTGCAGAGTAAACGGAGTTCCGTGATAGTTCCTGGATATCTAGTAAGAGCTTATTGTTTTTCCTTTTTTCCTTTTTTTCTTTTAATATGTATGTTTTGATATATTTTAAATGTATGATTTTGTTCTGGCTGTGGTAAGTGGTCTTAAACGTAATATTCATTAAATAATCTGAGTTTCTATCAAATTGCATACTGAAAGCTGTTTTGATGGTGCTCTAATTTGCCTGTTTTTAATTGTTAGGGATGATTGGCTATGGCATGGCCAAAGGAGCAGTGCATCAGCTTTGTCAGAGTTTAGCTGGTGCCAATAGTGGCTTGCCATCTGGTTCTGCTGCTGTTGCCGTTTTACCGTAAGTGATTGCATAGTTGCCTCTGCCTGTGTTGTTTTGTTTAATTACTGCTGTAACCTAGAGCCACACGGGTATGCTTGCGGTGTCCTGTTCACAACGCACAGCTTCAGACCTACTTAGAGTTTCACAGAGAAGGCAGACATCTTGAATGTATGAACAAAATGATATGCAAGTCACCCTAAAAATGATTAAGTTCTTTTCCCTTTCTTTGCAAAACAGTAGTGGATGTTAGGATTAAAATGTGATTCACTGGTTTTAACCATAGCCATGCATTAAAGTGACTTTCTTTTTCCAGTATAGACAGAACTCTGTCAACGAGATGAGCTATTCAGCACAGTTTTAGACTTAGCTGTGTGATAATAGTAAAGCAAAGGATTATTTGATAAGCTTTGACTTGGTTAAAGATACTTTTTCATAAGGTGCTGTATATCTATGCTTGATCAGTAAAATTATGTTACTTTGAGGATCTGTGGAAAGAAAAAAAATTAGCTTGTATTTGCCTGTAACAGCCTTCTTTTTGATGAGGCAAGCTAGTAAAAAGTGGACGGCCTAGTAGGCCCTCGCTATGTCTATATTTATCAGTTCTGCTGCAAAAATTAAAGGTATTTTTCTTGCCAGGTCCATATCTAGTTCAGGACCCAAAACTTAAGACTAAAGAGTTCTGTATAGGGATTTGGAATGCCACCTGAATTCTCCCTGCTTTTTTTTCCCCTCATACACACAGTCTTATGCACACTTCTTCAGGTCAGTGAGCGACAGCATTAAAAGCGTTCAGATAATTGACACCACTTTCTGCAGAACTTTACAGACAGTCAGACACTAAGATCACTGGACTTCTGGGCATTCTGCACTTGCATTCTGCACTCATAGTTCATGCGAAACTCTGTTGCTGAGTGAATTTTTGAGAGAGTAATTATACCTTGGATTGGCAACAGCATCAGTGAGGGAGTTGTGAAAAGTTCACCCCTTAATATCGTGTGTAGCAGTTGTGAAAAGTTCACCCCTTAATATCATTGTGTGTAGTGTAAATATGTATCATCAAAGTCAAAACTTGCTATGCTTGTGCACTTACTCTCTGCGTTTGCAGCTGGTATGAGGCTATTTGAAGGCACGGATGTAGTGCGTATGTGCTGTGCAGTACACGTGAATGAGCATATTACTGCTATTCCCTGTGTGCATGAGAGGCTGCAAGGGAGCTGTGGGCTAAGTAGTTGCCCTAATGGGCTGGATGTCATCAGCAAACCAGGAAGGTGAGGGATTATAGATCGGAGCCTTTGATATACATTGAAACTGAGGGCTATATGCTGTTAACAGATGTAGAGGATGCGAGGGAAATCTGTACCATGTGGTATAAAAGTCAAGCATATGTTACAGCAGTTAATAGAAGCAGGTGGCACTCATCAGAAATGTGATGTATAAATAAAAGGCTTATCTTTTTTAATCATAGGGTTACCTTAGATACACCAGCAAACAGGAAATCAATGCCTGATGCAGATTTCAGCTCCTGGACACCCTTAGAATTCATTGCTGAGTGAGTATCCCTGTGATAACTAAGCAATTCCTCACTGTCATTCTTGCTGCTGCATCTTATTGCATGTTCTTTCTAAATACCTGTCTTGATTTGGGTGTTTTTTTCCTCTGTCATCCCCTTATTGTGTATGTTTCTAAATCACACTGGGTTTATTGCACAGGCTTCTTAACTGGAGAAAATTAGCTCAATTCCGTCAACTTCAGCATCTCTACACCAGTTATTCCAACAAGGGAGATTGGCTTACAACTGCTTAAGGCCGAGAATCTCATAAAGCCTGTAGACAAATTAAATTGCAGACAGCAGATGCAGGAGACAGTAGTCTGGCTTAAAGGTAAACTGCAAATAGGCATGTAAAATTTGGTTGGATTTTTTTTTTCTTTTAAACTCTCTTTACTGCTCAGTCTATGGTGTGTTATTCACTTCTCTCGGCTGGCAAAATTCCTGCTTTTGTTTAGAAAAATTTAGTCAAGATTTTTTTTTTTCTCATCATCCACAAAGACTTGTGTTGAATGATGTTGCAAAATGCTGAAACTTCAAGTGTAGCTTATTTAACAGCAGGCTGAGATTATAAGGCTTACTCCTTCTAATCTCTCCCAGTTAGAGAAAGTGGAGCATAAGTACTGCTTTCTGCGATGTGATGAGGAGTAAAGATTCTGCTGAAAGTGAGCTGTGAAAAAGAAGAAAATAAGGACACAGCTGTCTTGTCTCTAAGGAAAACCAAAGATGACTCTACGTACATCATAAAGGGGTTTACTTTGACACAGTTTTGAAGTCTTTTACAACTGATACTGAAATTGCGTTTACTTATTGCTAATTGTTCAGAGAGTAGTTTAGTTCTGACATTAGACTTCCTTTTTTTTGAGATTTTTTTTTAAAGTTGGATGTCAGAGTGGGAAATTTGTTTTTTATTGCGAGAAACCTATGCAGCTGTTTGATATGGCTTTTTAAAAGGGTGCCATCAGTTGAATTTAGTTGGCCTAAAAATGTTCAAAAAAAAAAGTTTTTAATTTATTGTGTTCCAGAGACTGCTTAGCCAGGTTTTTTTAATTTTAACTTTTAAGCATTTTTTTCCTTACAGGAGAACTAGGTTGATCAGTTTGTTTTGTTTCTCGAGTTCTAATTCCCTAAACTTTAAATCCAGCTTTGAAAACTGAAAATCTCACTGGCTGTGGAAGAAAAACATCCAGTGTTGTTGAGCGTTGGTAACATCCGCGTCTTGGGAAGGATGTGGGAGATCTTTTCCCATATGGCACTTGAATTTTGTGCCCTGGAAGCCACTGTGTCAGATAGCAAATGCCATGTTGGAATGTCCTGCTATGTCTGCAATATTGGAAGGGCTGATAGACCTGAAAAATATACTACACTTTTTTATTATATTTTGAGTGTGGAGTTTGTATTGCATCTTGATAAGGAGTGTGCTACCTAGAATGAATCCATCTTACTCAGCGTTACTTTGGATGTTTTAAGGCTTTCTGTGCTTCTGCCGAGACCACTTTCAGTTAAACGTTCAAGTGTTTTAATTGCCTGTTGGCAGAGTAATGGGTTTAGCAACTCTGTTTTAGCCATAAATCTGTGTTCCTGATATATACTATAAAGACAACTTAAGTAGCCTCTCCTTCCCCTTTTCACTTTTTTTTTTTTAAACTTCAAAAAATCTTGCCACTTTGACATTTGAAGCTCATGGCCTTTTCCTTTGAGATGTTCTGAAAATCCTGTGTGTGCACTGTAAAGCCCTACGGATTTCTCTGGGCTTCTGTTTAGCTCTGAAGATCTGAATCCAGTGATCGCAATGCTAGTTTACAGCATATGCAGAAATCACTAGAGAGGGCAATAGGAAATGAAAGAAAAGGATTTTATTTTGTGCTTCCTGTTGATATACCTGATAGCAGTATTTTTTTTCCCTTCCTCCTCACCCTGTTTTATCCATTTATTTTAAAACAGAACATTTTATGACTGGGTAACAGGAAAGAGTCGACCAAACTCGGGGAGTCTAATCCAGGTGATAACTACAGGAGGGAAGACTGAACTAGTTGCAGCACATCTTTGATGTCAGTCACTTAAGACAGTGGAACTCCAGCAAAGGAGAAGCTATGGAAAATCTGTCTGCCACTATAATTGGATGATATTCTGTATCCAGTGATTGTCGTTATGTCATTAATGGAACCAGTTTTCAAATAATATTTCTGTGCTGTCAGTTGTGTGCTATCAGCATTCGTTTACCAATATGTATCAAGTATTTGTCTCTAAATGAAGGTTGCAGGCTTTAAAGTCTGTAGATGTCCTAATTCTGAGCATTTTATGTCAACTTACCCATTTTCTCTGAAATGGGAATTGTGCTTAATTATGTCATGTAATCACATATATAATGGTTGGATTTTTTTCTCAGTAAGTGTCTCTGACAACTTACTGTGACTCTTTCAGTAGTCTGTCTTTTTCTGTCTGAAGATATAACCCCGCCTCTGCATATTATGTTGGCTGTAATTATAGGAAACATTACAGTCGTATATAACGTCCTAGTCTTGTAACATTTTTCTTGTGAATGCTCCACTTGAGTTAATGGAACTGTATAGAGATTACTCGCTTGAGGAGGAGTACCTAATTTGCCTTACAGTTTATAAGCTGCTATCAGGCCTACAGTTGTAGGATAAAACAGTTGTTCTGCCAAATGATTATTGTGTCTTTGTGTGAGTCATGATGGTTCTTTACTTTTTCAAAAAGCAAAGTGCTGTAAAGAAATACTAGAAAAAGCATACACACTTCTACTTCAATGTGGAACTTTTTGTGCTAAATAAAAGTATATTGTTTTATGTACTGGGCTGTCTCCATCACTAATCCAAATCACTGGATAACATTTTAATCAGTTTAACTGAACTTGCAGTTCAGCTATGGCCAAGGACTTCTTTTTTTTTACTTAGTTGCTTCTGATCGTGCTGCATAAAATACATTTCTGTGGTAGAGGTGCAGAAGAGCTGCTAGCCATGCATAGAGGCAGCCCTTCAGCTGGAGCAAATGTTTTCTTTAATCTAGCTACATTATGTGGAAATACAGTTTGGTTGCAGAGTGCTTGTATGGCCTGTTCTGAGCGTTTACTTACAGGGGACCAGCACTGTCAGGTGTTTTGGAACATCTTGAAAACAGCTGAACACGCAAAGTTTTATGTATGCTCTCTCTATGCACTTTTTAAAAAGTAACTTCAGGGTTGTGTTGGAAGGATTTGCTGCCGTGAGTCAGGAAACCTTTCCCCTCTTCCCACTAGGAAAAGCTCATGCGTCCGTGTCTATTCTAACATGGTCATATGGGTGCGTGACAGCTTTTTTTGGCATGACTGTTGCTTTACTCATTTTATTCTGCTGGACACAAAGGTGTAGAGGGGAATTCTTATGTCCTGTCAAACCAGGCAGGAACTGTCAATTCATGAAGCTGCTTTTGATTTCATATGGAAGACTTGCAGCCATACTGTTTGAGCAGCAGTTTCTGCAGGCTAAGAGTACAGTCAAAAACTGCAAGGCACTGATGAGGAATGAAACACTAAGGTGTTAATTGATTGTTCTGGAAAAGGGAAGAGCTATCGTACTACAAGCTTACATGATTTGAAGGCTTTGCTTTGCCAAGCTAGCTGACCTTCCAAGTTGCTTTCCAATTGCTGTGTTGTGTTGTCTTGCAAAGATCTATTGCATTGTGTCTCATCTGCTCCCTGAAGACCAAATCAAGCTCTTGCATGGTGAAGGGAGCTTGGCTGGGATTCCAGATGTTCATTTATATCTGCAAGAGCACAGGGCCAAAGACCCAAAAGGCTGTAGGGCTCATGGGTATTTTTGCAGAACTTACTGTGGCAGAAGATGATAACACAGCAAATGGGACTGAGAGGAACAGGGAATCTTTTACTTCCTAAGGACTACAGAGGCTTTTCAGGCATCTTTTGTAAACTATGCGCACGTACCTGGACTTTAATGTTGTTGTTAATAATCTGGTGAAAAAGGCAAATGGCTGGTTATTGGTCATGTGGAATTAAGTTGAAGGTTGTGAGTAACCAACCCTGAGATTATACAGGAGGAAAGAGGGAAACCAGGTTTAAATTTTGGTAGAGAATGGAAGGACAATGAGGTGCAATACATGCATTTCGGAAACTAGACTGATTCCTCCTCCTTTGCTAGAAATACCTGATGGTCCTGATGGGAAAACCTGAGGCAGATCTGTGGTTCTGACCTGGATGCTTCAGGTATTCTCTGCCAGTGCCAACTAGAGATAAGGCCTTGAAAACAGGGGAGGTATCTATGCTAAGGAGAGGGTTGCTAAGCTTGTGGAGACCTAACCTGGTTAGTTGTCTCCGTCCATGTCACGTTGCATGAATGCACCGGTGCAGGTCTAGAAGCAGAACAGCTGTGTTAGACAGTGTTGGACGTGAACTAGTGCCACCAGTCATTCTGTGCTGCTGTATGTCCGCAGATCTAGCTCCAGTGCTGATTCAACACCTCACAGGGGTCTGCTGTGCACGTCCAGGCTGCTGCTCTCACCCAGCTAATTAAATGAAAGGCTATGGTTGTTGTAAGAGAGTAGCTGCATAAGTGCATGAGGTGGAAGACATCCATGTTGAATGGAGCCTGAACGTCGTAACAGGAATGTTACAGGAATGTCCTCAACGGAGCTGTCCTTCTGCTCTTGCTTGAAGGGGGAGGAATGGTACAGAACACGACTGATTTCTGTGTTCCATAAAGGGTGTCTACCCCAGTGTCCTCATTCAACTTGTACTGATGCCTACTGGGTAAGAAGCAGTAATGTACACATTGGAAACAATAATATGTTGACTGTAGCAATGTAAGAGTGGTGAAGTATGCTGACTGAAACAGTGAGTAGTGTTAAAACATAATTGTGAATGGAAGACTGTTGACTGGATTATTGACTTTTATCAGTTGCAGGCATGAGTGGAAAGATGAAAATGGCATTATTGAAGCTTAAGAGTGAGAACGAAGGTGTTGGCAAGTGCACGTCAATCTAGAGGTGAGAGATTTAACCTGGGGAGTTTGATGGAAAAGAAGCTTTATGTGCCCATTTTCATCCTGTGTCTCTAACAAACTTTATTCCAGTTAAGTAATTGTCTAGCAGAAAAAGCCACCCTGACACTGGAAAGATCTGGGTTGCCTAGCTCCTTCAGCAGGCTCGGACGTCTGTTGGTGCTGCAATGAGAAGGAAAGATGTAGTCTGTGGGAACTGCAGGGAGGTAATCCATACTAAACACTCCAGACACACAACTGGAGTCTGCAGGTCTGTTGGGAAGATTTTTCACAGAATGGTTTCGGTTGGAAGGGACCTTTGAAGATCTTTTAGTCCAACTCCCCTGCCATGGGCAGGGACAACTTACAGAAATGCAATACCTGATGAATTTCCACTCTAGTGTTGTGAGAACCCCTGAGTTGTTCAACATATTTTACTATTTATATGGCACCATCAACAGCAATGTAATACTGCAGAAATAAGAAGTTTAACCTCCTTTAATTGAAGGAATGCAATATTTATTCATTTCTTAGTAAATTCAGCTGCTTAATATATTTTTTTATTTAGGACTGTACAACTGGTGTAATTTAAAAAATTCACATGCATAGATCCAATTTAGTAAGGCACTTTTCTATACAACCTCCTTTTGAAGAAGTATACTACTGTTTACTGAAGAAAGAGATGGGTGAGGTCTGGGGAAAAATAAAACACAAATTGTGCCATTTAAATCAGTCCTGCTCTTACGCTCTAACCCATTTGTGCTTAGCATTCTTGTGTTTACAGGAGCAGCAGTGTACCTCTTCTTCTTGGAAAAGGGACGTTTCCAGACCAGAGCCAATGTGTCTGAAAAGATGATGCAATTATGTGGTACACCCATACACACGTAGGTGCAGTTACCCCAGACTGGGGCAGCTGTTAGACACAGCATGAGATACGAGTGTGCAGAGACAAAATATGTCTTTGCCAGGGTGCCACGGCAGCCGACATGGGTCTGATTTGTATGAATATTTTCTTCTTTTATAGAATTAGAAAAAGTAGATTTTAATAAAGCACAAGTAAGTATAAAAGAGGCTTGTACAGGAGAATATTAGTAGTATCATTACAATCCAAAGACCTCCGAGCGCTGGGCAAAAAGCTGTTTTTGACATTTCAGGCTGTGGTAGGTTGACCCTGGCTGGATGCCAGGTGCCCACCAAAGCCTCTCTGTCACTCCCCTCCTCAGCTGGACAGGGGAGAGAAGATATAACAAAAGGCTTATGGGTCGAGAAAAGGACAGGGAGATCACTCACCAATTACTGTCACGGGCAAAACAGACCCAACTGGGGGAAATAAGTTTAATTTATTACCAATCAAATCAGAGTAGGGTAATCAGAAATAAAAACTAAATCTTAAAACACCTTCTCCCCACCCCTCCTTTCTTCCCAGGCTCAACTTCACTCTCGAGTTTCTCTATCTCTTCTCCCCAAGCAGTGCAGGAGGATGGGGAGTGGGCATTTTGGTAAGTTTATCACAAGTTGACTCTGCTGCTTTCTCCTGCTCAGGAGGACTCCTCCATGCTCTTCCCCTGCTCCAGCGTGGGGTTGCTCCCATGGGAGACAGTCCTCCACGAACTTCTCCACCATGAGTCCTTCCCACAGGCTGCAGTTCACTAACTGCTCCAGTGTGGGTCCCTTCCATGGGGTACAGTCCTTTGGGAACAGACTGCTCCAGAATGGGTCCCCTGTGGGGGCACAAGTCTTGCCAGTAAACCTCCAGCATGGAGTCCACAGGACCACAGGTCCTGCTAGGAGCCTGCTTGTATGCAGGCTTTCCACAGGGTCACAGCCTGCTTTGGGCACCCACCTGCTCTGGTCTGGGGTACTCCATGGGCTGCAGGTGGATATCTGCTCCACCGTGGACCTCCATGTGCCACAGGGGTACACCCTTTCTCACTATGGTCTTCACCATGGACTGCAGGGGAATCTCTGCTCCGACGGCTGGACCACCTCCTCACCGTCCTTCTTCACAGACCTTGGTATCTGCAGAGTTCTTTCTTTCACATATTCTCACTCCTCTCTCCAGCTGCAATTGCTCACTTTTGGGTTGTTTGTTTGGTTTTTTTTTTAAGCTTCTTAACTATGTTATCCCAGAGGCATTACCACCGTCGCTGGCAGGCTTGGCCTTGGCCAGCAGTGGATCTGTCTTGGAGCTGGCTGGCATTGGCTCTAGTTGACATGAAGCTTCTAGCAGCATCTAACAGAAGCCACCCCTGTAGCCTCCACCTCCCAAGACCTTGCCGTGCAAACCCAATACAACAGGCATAAGTGTTCGAGAACCTGAGCTGCTGTTCAGACTGAGACCACTGTCCTGCAAAGCTTGACCTGTGTACCGTCCTGTTGCTTTGCAGAACCTTTGGTTCATTGCAGGACTGAGTCTGAAATGTCTTCAAATTTCACTGTGAAGTGAAATTCACATATTTTACCAACAGGTTTAATTAGTTTTTCAAAGTTATATTTTTCTGGGAAAATTAGATTTTTACCAATTAGCTAATAACAATTGTCACAAAGTAAAAGTTTAAAAATATGCTTTGCACCCTAGGAAAACAGATGGAATGGTTTCAAAATACGATGGTAGCTGAGTCATTCAGCAGTTGCAGTTCTACATTCATCCAAAATTGCACTTTGAAACCTTTTGTTGAAATAATTCATTATGCTAAACAAGCACTTTTTTTTTTTATAGCGGAATGAAAGCCACCACCACAACAAAAAGTAACATTATCTTGTTTTTTCTTCCGTGTATTGGCTCACTGGAAGAAAACAGATGGGGAGTGTAATACCATGCGGAGATGCTCCAGACTAACCCTTGTAGTGTTGAACAAGGTGAGAAGTAGGCAGACATCCGAAAAGCATTGCAGAAGTCAATAGCAAATGTCACTTTGAGATTTAGATCCCTGTCAGACACTGTCGTTCTGGCACTTCCCGTAACACCATGTTCTAAAGGAATTGCTTTATAAATACGGCCAGTCTCAACACTGTCTGCGGGGACTCTTCAGGGGTACAGTCACAGCCTCCCACAGCTGAGTTGAGGCTCATCTTCAGG
>NW_009648963.1:2193755-2195590 GCF_000708025.1 Charadrius vociferus | reverse complement strand
GAATGCCAGTAGAGGGCAGAAACTTCCAATACATTGGGGAGATTTCTCTGCTGCTAGGAATGTCTAACTATGTTCTTTTTGGCAGCGAGGATTTTAATTGTGCCACAGCCTCTACCGAGAGGCCCATTCTCCTTTCTTGCCTTTTGCCCACAATCCATGCTTTCTGGCCTTTCCTACACCAACCACTTGCTGTCTATTACATATACCACTTTCAGAAACCGTTCCATCTCTTTCAAACAAAACAAAACACAATGACAAAAAACAACCAACACCACCACACAAAAAAACCCACCCAACAAAAAAAGAAGGCAAGGCTGTGAGGGGAATCCCACAGTGGGTGTAGCATTACTGTTGACATGTTATCAGCCAGCGGATTGTCAATCGGTATTCTGTAACACAGCTTTAAGGGTTTGGACGCAATAGGAAGGGAAACAGATTATTTAACCTCTGTACTGCATGGAAGGATTATCAGGATTTTCTAACCCAATGAAAAGAACCATCATCTATTAAAACCAGACTGGTATTAAAGAAGAGATGGAATTTGGAGACACAAAAATTAATTACTCTGGAGTTTTGAATGTGAAAGTTTTAACTCCTTTGTCTGTGAAATGAAGAGATAGATAATATTAAAAAAAGTGTTATTTAGGAAGGAACAAGCAATATGAAGCCACACAACTGTCATTTTTATCATTTAATATTCATTATCCAGTGCCTCCTGTAGATGTGAACTACACAACTAATCACAGTATTTTTGTTGTATGAACTTCCTCTCAAATACTGTTATTAAGTATGTACTAAGACAGTCTTACAAATGAAAAGTATATAAAAACCTTAAGATTGGGGTCCCTGGTTTCTGTTCCTGCTTTGGCTACTGGTCTACTGGAAGACTTTGAATACATCTCTGCATCTATGTCTCATATCCCAAATATATGAGAGACCATTTTAAAGAGCTTTGAGTTCTACTGATGAGAATCAGCACATATGAATGAAATACAATTATCTCTCTGTGAGTGCAATAATAAAGGCTCAAAATATGTCTTTTGGCATTGGTCTAATTGAAATTAATGTAACATTGTGACCACAAGCTAAAGTCACATCACTTTGCTACCAGCCATATTCGGTGATTTGCAAAAGAAGTATTGTGCCACAGATTACCTCAGCCAGGTAATTTGGCTATCACTTACCTGTGTGTCTGGTAGTAGGTAGTGGTATTTTCTATCCAGCACAACAGGCATTAACTTTTTGTGACTGTCACAGCTGGAATTTAAAAATAGAATGCTGTTTTTAATTTGGAACAAACCAATTACTCTCTCTACCAATCTATCCTTACATCTTAGTGAGGCAGGGCTGAGGAAATTTTACAAATGGGCCCCATGTTAGATGAGTTAGCCTGATGGTTAGCTTTTTTATTTAAGCCCATACAAAAACATTATCTGGAAGAAAAGAGTCTCTTTAACCCCCAAGAGGGTATCTTTTCCAAATTATTAAGATCCTTTTCATATGCTCAGGCTCCCAGATTTTTCTCCATCCTCCATGTGAAGAATGAGCAGACTCTTAAACCGCCAGCTGCTTGTTATCAGAATCAGTGGGGGCTATCCCGGACAGCAAGGCAGAGCTATGTATGTCTCAAATGAGTGCCTTATGTGTACAGTATTGGACTAATCAAAGGAAACTGTCCATAATCCATCAGGTGTTAATGACCTACTTTATTCACATTACCTGATAAATAGCTTTAACTCGACTAATTTTTGTGAATAACAAGTTTCCTTTCTCCTTACAAATCCCCCTCCAAAACTTCCTCGTTGCAAATTTAGGCCTATCTTCAACCAAAGTGT
>NW_009648963.1:2145559-2193706 GCF_000708025.1 Charadrius vociferus | reverse complement strand
TTAGCAAGATGAGGCTACACAGACGCGTAAAAACGTGTGTCCTCCCCCCTTCCCCAGTCTCAGCTTCCCTTATTTTCCCTGTGGATTACTGTCTCGCAGCCCAAATTTGCTCGGAGAGGTGTCAGGCAGTGTAGGAGGTTGAGGTGCTCTGTGCCTAATGGTTTTCTGCTCCACTTTGCCTACTGGTAATGTATGTGAATTCAAAGCCACAGAGAGGGATAAAAGTATCTTTCAGAGAGTAAGAGCTGAATTTTCAGACAGGGTAATAGTTAATTCTTTCATGAGGGTCTGATACCTTTTGAAACAGTGTTCAAAATAGGAACAAAACAGAAATTGCCACTCTCAAAGTGCCCACTGTTCATTTCCAGCAGGGGCTGAATTTTCAAATTAACATCTCCTTAACCCTTGTGCTTTTAGTTAGTAACTTGCCAAAACCACTGGACTTCAGATAAGGGGCTACACCTCCTGTTTTTCTAACTTCTGGTTTCGCAGTTGTTAAGTGGTTTAAGTCAGTATTTTCTAATCAGAAAGAGATACCAGGTGCATCTGCTGTTAGGTACCTCTGCTACAGCAAAATTATTTAGGCAAACACCTTCAGGATTAAGGCTTTCTAATAGCTGTAGCGAATTTGTGTTACATTCCACCATTTAATGCATTAATTTCACCTGTACTATAGTCAACAGGGAACAGACGAAAACAGAGCAATTGCTTTGTGCATGGCTGTGTT
Source organism: Charadrius vociferus (assembly GCF_000708025.1). Taxonomy (NCBI): domain Eukaryota; kingdom Metazoa; phylum Chordata; class Aves; order Charadriiformes; family Charadriidae; genus Charadrius; species Charadrius vociferus. The sequence continues at coordinate 2,192,979 of NW_009648963.1, read as the reverse complement.
CTGTGGATTTCATGCAGAGACTATGAATGCAGCTAAACATGTCATGATTAGGAAAATTCTTAATGTTTAGGGTTTTTTTTTCCTATAGCTAAGTTTGTAGGGGGATTGACCTTAAGTAGTTTTGTTCCACTTACTCATTGTTAAACTTCTTATTTTTTGTCCTATTAGTTTTTTTGAGACCTCAATCAAAACCACTTTGTATGAGCCATGATTCCAGCCACTGTGATTACAGCTTCCTTCGGATTGCTGAGAAAAGCAGAACTGTTAACAAGAGAGGGTCTCTGGTGGGGGTTAACTCATGCTAGAGCTTTGGAGCCCAGTTTATTCCAACAGAGAACAAGTGGGAGCAGTACTGGAGGATGACGGTGATGCTGAAGGACAAATCCACCTCTACAGTTTTCCACCGCAGCCTTCTACCACCCTGTATGTTCTCAGTTATATCCAGGCTTATTTTAATAATAGCAGCCTCCCCATTATGTCTCTTACTGTTGCCCGGTTACCCCTGCTTCTCTGCATCCCTCTTTTATTTTAAGGAGTGTAAGAGGTGAAGTTCAGCCTCCCTTACGTCCTTCCCACTTTTCAGAAGACACTCAGATGGCTTGTCATAACCAGTATGAAATACCACATGGAGAAAGCCTCTGCATGTAGCTATCAATGCTTCAGTGCTTGCTCTGGTGATGAAACTGGTGTTTTGAGTTGTAAGTGCCCTGAGAAGAATGGTCTCCGCAGCTACTAGCTTAATAACCTGAAGTTGTGAAATGTTTCATGGCAAGTGCAGTGAAAATGAAAGTACAAAATGTCCAATTTGTTGCTACTCACCGCAGTTGATCTTATCATATCAAGAGCCCTGCCTGTGCAGCTGTTTGGAATCACTATTTGAAAGCCGAGTTGTCTTCCATTCACTGAAAAATTAGTTTTGGAAAACTAAACATTTCACTTGTAAATTTTTGGCTGATTTTATATTTCTCATCAAATGAACTAGTGTAAGATAGAGAAAGTTGATCTTACAAGTTTCAGAACAGATTCTAGCAGTGGTAGTGTCACATCTGTGATTCTTTTCAGCCAGTGGCACTAACTTTAGTTATGCCAAACTGCAACATCTTAAAAAAAGTATACTTCTACTAGTACAAAGTCCTGAAGTCGCTATAGGTCCTGACCCTGAATATGGTTTAGTGATCTCCACTGTCACCCAAACCAGCCAGATATTTCATGCTAGAATACAGACTAGTTTTAAACTAACCCAGATATGGCAAGAGTGCAGGCATCATAGATCAAGGTTCAGCCTGAGCTATTTACTCAAATTAGAAACAGTTAAAAAAAATAGTAATAATGCACCTGTAATCTGCTTTCCTAAAATGCCTCTCAGAGGCTTAGACTGGTCAGAAAGGAATAGGACCAAAGAAAATATGCTTATTCAGTTAGTTTTTGTTTCAGTTACAGTTGGCAATGCATGTTTCGAGTTAGTATGCCTGTTTCTGTCACACTTAGTATAGCTCTTCCTTGCTCTTCTTGTACTTGATTCTTAAATTCTTTCCCAAAATGTCCTGTACTGCCCACTGTTGGAAACAGGATGCTAAGGCAGATGGACTTTGGCTTTGGTGTAATGTCCCAGTTCTTACATCTGTTGTATTTTTAGCTCTTGCTACTAAACTGACACAGGTTCAACCAAGAAATTAGAATAAGGCTCTGGTCATTATATCTACGTGGTTTTGGAACAGCCTTCTCAGTGGGATTAGAGAAGGGCAAAATACTGGCCGATCTTCAAGATGGATCTCATTAAATTTATAAGTATTGCACGATGTGACCACGTGTGACATGAGGGGCAAGGCTTGCTAATCCTAGGAGCTTTCTTCATTCCAGTGTTTCTTGTGCAAAAACCCCACAATGGTCTGCTCTTCAGGAGTCTCTTTTGCACTTCTGGAAACAAGAGTAAGGTTGTTTAAAGAAGATGAGATGAGTGCTGGCAGTGGAGATAGCGACAGTCTGCCTTTCTCTTGAGGATAAAACAAGAAGATACATTCATATAGGATGGCAGATGTCAAGAGTCATGGAAATTACAGATTTAAAATCATTTATGTGGGAAACAGATTTTACATCTCTCGACTTCTATTTTGAAAGAGTGTCACGTTAATGAACCATCATCTAAATGCATTATGGGAGCAAAGGATACGAGAGAGGCTGTGCACCAACAGTGACCTACATCCTGGGGCATACCAAAGCCACAGCAACGTCAGACAGGATCTTCAGATTGGCCTTTTAGCTGTCAGCCACATGATTTGTAGCTGGCTGGAGTAGGGACTAAAAACCCAGTATTTCCATTAATATGTAGTACATTAGACACATGTAAAAGGAAAAAAAGCAAAATAAATTGGCAGAACTGATGTTTTTATTCAGGTTGTGACTTGAAAATGGGGCATTCCCACTCACACCACCCATTTCTCTAATTGCAAACTGTTTGTTAGGAATGGCTCTCTTTTTTCTCCCTTCCTTGGGAGGAAAAAAATGAAGTGCAGATATGAAACACGGGTTCAAAATATGTATCACTTAAAGGGGAGGACAATATCTACATCATCTGTAGACTGTCAACTCAAACAGGCAGAGATTGACTTTGAGCTAAGGAGTCACAGCCTATGAACCAGCCCTTGAAAAACAGGAATATTTTTTTAATCTGATCTTTGCAGTCTTTACACTCTTTGAGGTGCTTCTTGCTGAGTCTCCTCGAGCACATCAGCATGAACCCTATGAAGAGTGGCTCTCAGGTGTGCCTCTTTGATGCTGTCCCCTTCAATTGCTTCCTTCTCATGGTTCTGTTCTGGCCCCATGGAGTGCCGGGCAGAGCCGTGCAGGGAGGGGCAATCGGCAGCACAGAAATGTGTTTTCTGGCTCTGTCTGCTGAGGAGAGGGAAACTGAAATTCTGATGTCATGTGAAGTGATGTTCAATGCAAAATCAGTACTGGTTTTCTCTTTTCAAAGTACATCTGCTCCGTGTCCAAGAATGGGGGGCCGTAGCCTCATGTCATCGGGGTGTGGGCAGACACTTAAGGGGTGGGAGCAGAGACAGCCGTGGGAGAACCTGTAGACCATTGAGAGTTGTAGACTAATCAGTCAAGCTGATGAGTTTGACTGGTGGGTGAGACATTTCTATGTTGTTTCTGTTGCTGCAGTGTGTTATTGCTGTTCATCTGATTGTAGCAGTATGTCTGCTGTGCCTGTGGAGTAAACAGCTGTATTGTACTGTGGTACTTAGGCAGCATGTCTTGTAGCTTGTTTCTTTATTACTGGTTGAACTGGATGTTTTTCTGAGGGTAGGGGATGGGATTCAGAAAAAAAAAGAAGAAAAGAAAAGCTGCAGTGGTTAGCAAAATTCGTTATTTAGCAGATCTTGCACTTCTCCATGAAACAGATCTGCTGTTGCTGGTGTTACAAATGACGGCTTACGGTCATGAAGGGAACCGTTTCACTTTGGGTGATTCGATCACAGGTGAAGTGTGCCTAAGTTCTCTGCATCTAGTCTGGGAGCTGCTCTTATTTTGTTAGTAACTCTTTAACCATCACTCCTATTATCCCTAGCCTGAGAGACAAGCAGCAACACTTCCTTGCCCCTATCATACGCAGCCTTATCAGACACAGATAAATGTAAATTATAGCCTGGTCCATGAGGCTAAAATTGCCCTCTAGCACAGCCCTCTAAGTCTTTCTTCCCCCTCAAACTGAGAACTTTAAAGCATATCAATGGAAATGAAGTTGCTGAAGTGACAAAACCACCCGTTCCAAACGGCCTTTATATTTACTTAATGATCTGAAAACCTTACTTGTCATCTCCACAATCTCTGCAGGTGAATAGAACAAGTTCTCGTGTGAAGACAGGGTGAGTGAATCTGAGCATGCAATGAATTAGAGGAGTGCAGGAGGCACCACCAATAGCTCTTCAGTTTAATGATCAGCTAGACCCAATTTCTTTTCAGAGTGTACACCAGTAACTCCTGGCCTTGGTCCAGACTAACATTTTCTAAAACTGCTTGGTAGGAAAGGATGGGACTGGTGATACATAGATGTTCACCCTGGACTTTGTTTCTTAGAGACCTACAGGGCCTCACTGTTCCACCCACCGAATATTTTTTTCTTCTGGGTATACTTTGTAATATTTGCATGGACACAGGTTTGATTCTAGACCTTCTTGAAATGATTCAGAGAAGTTAAGTCCTACTTGGATGCCATCACTTTGTGGGAAACTCAGATTTTTCATTGCCTTGTTACTTGTTCAGTTACTGATGACTCAAATGAGCTTTCATTCTGTGTGTGTTCTAGTATGCCATCACGCAGCATCTAACAGATCTAATTTGCTAATGATCAGATCCACCTCAACATCACCCTGTAGCCGTGTATTTATCAATTAAAAAATCCCAAGACATAATTTTATGTATCATGTGGCAGTAAAAGTATGTGGGGAGGCAAACAAAGCAGGATCAGAGATGCCGAGTTAAGTGTTAAGTGGGAACTTAATTGATATAACCTAGGAGGAATATACTGTGTTTCAGAGCAAAAATTCATGACTGAAGGTTCACCGATTATCTATAAGTTAGACAGAACCAAAGCAAGAAGCTTTCTTCAAAAGTATCTTAGAAGTCCAAGCCCGAGACAGAAGCCTTTGATAAGGATTTTATCAGATCCTTTAGGTTCTGCTATCATAAAATCAATATTTGTATAAACAGCCATTCTCTAAATAATTTAAACATAATGGCAGAGTCCCAGGAGTACTGAAAGATTTCAAAAGGGAGATGAATGCCTGCACACAAATCGGCACAAAAAGTTTCAAATTTTATTTTGGAGATTTCACTGTTTATCTCAAATGCACGATGGAGCAGCGATGGATATTCTGGTTGGGACATCTCCTTTATTCAATTATGTTCAGTAGTTAACTTGATCTACCAAAACAAGTTGTGTTTTCAGAGGAATGACAACACTGCCTATTTTAAGAAAGAGAGGAAGAAAAGCCATGAGTAGAATCACATGTTTTTTAAAAGCTCATTTAAAAAAAAGGTAATTTAATACTTTGTAATGTCTGAAAGGCTTTGATTTGAGGCAAAATTACTAGCCAGTCTAATTATTTTTGCACTAATGTAATGAAATTTCCATTTTTTTTTCCTATAGCTAAGTTTGTAACAAGGAGATTCAAGCTAACTTAAGGAAGTAAATAGATTAGAAGTGCACTTTGTGAAATTAGAGAAAATAGAAATTATTTTAATGTATATTACATTAAATTGTATCAAACATAATGTATATTACATTAAACTGTATCAAATAGCTTTCAAAAGCTGTTCTTTCAGATAGAGAAAAACCTGTCCTCTTCCTTTACTTCTACTTAATGCTTTTGGTGTGTAAGGGTATATAAAAAAAAAAAAAAGAAAGCCTAAGGACAGTTGCTGCATGCTTTTTTCTTCCATTTTTTTTTTAAAAAAAAGAGGAAATAGGGAAAATGCAGTAAAAACCTCAAATAGTTAATGTGGAATATAATTGTGACTAAACCAAATTTGTTTTTCTCTAAGAAACAAAAAAAAAAAAAAAGAAAGCCTAAGGACAGTTGCTGTATGCTTTTTTCTTCCATTTTTTTTTTTTTTTTAAAAAGAGGAAATAGGGAAAATGCAGTAAAAACCTCAAATAGTTAATGTGGAATATAATTGTGACTAAACCAAATTTGTTTTTCTCTAAGAAACATAGATGGAAAAATTCCCATCTGTTTTACCAGGAAGTGCTGAAACTTGTATTTTGAGCCAATTACTGGTTCTGAAATAGTTGAGAAAAAATTATAAAATGCTTTTCTTCTTTATTTCAAAAGATTAATCATCTTTAGGATGCGGTTTCTCCCCTTCATGGCATAGGAAGAAGATGATGATAGTGACTAATATATTGACATAGGATCCAAATACTTTTCCAGTCTACATTTTCTTCAAAAAACACACTTTATCTGAATGTTGACAATCCAAAGACTGCATGAAATATTAAGATAATATGCATTTACAATCTGCTAAGTATAAAGCACGAGAAGAAAAATACTGAATAAACAGTTTTGTTTGCATAATAAAAATATTGTGCCAAATTACAGACCACTTAAGAAAGTCATTTAGTCACAGGAGATAAAAGTATGAGTTTTCTTATATTCACCCAGCAGCAAAATGCTGTACAATCTTTGTCTCTGTCTTGAAGATCTATCATCTTGTGTTCCAACTCTATGCATTCCTTTTTATTACTTCAAACTCCTGACAGTGTTTATTCATATGAACCTTCTCCACTATTACCGACATTACTGACATTGGGCAAGTGGTGGCACGATCAGTACGGTTTGTGGCGGGTTCCTTATGTTCACTGAATTTCCATGCTTCTGTTTGCTCGTCAGTGTTGTTAGCCGTAACCCGGCGAAGATTGCAGATCATTGCTGTAGAGCTCCATGAGACGGGGCTTTTATTTCACTGATTCCAAAATCACTTGTCATCTCATTGACTTGTGTTTTCTTTTTGTCTATGAAAGAGTTAGGTCTGAGGAACCCTGCAAAAGGCGAAAGGAGGAAAGAATGGATAAGGGTGGATATTGGGGGGTTGCTTTTCCTAGTAAGAGGGATTAATGGAGTAAAATCTCTTGTAGAATCTCCCCAGACAAAAAGGATTTATCCACATTACACCACAAGAATTCTTTCCCCTTAAGGCTGCTGAACGTTCCTTCAATTTGCCTAAGAAAGGAATGGGTTTTGCCTTTCTTGTGGTAGAAGCTTATGTACGGACAGCATTGTTTTATACTAAATTTCAAAAACCATTGGAGTAGGAAGGGAGGGATTTTAGCCAGGCCTAATAGGCACCGTTCAGCTAACAATAGAAGGAGGCTGTTTAGAATCTGAACAAGGCTGTGCCTGTCTATCACATGGTCACAGAATAAGTGAGGGGCACCAGGGGGTCCTGCTTCTTCACCTAGTCATGATTCTTCATTGCTTTTCAGTTAGACATAAACAACATTTCTGTACTTATGGAGCAAGAGGAAGTTGCTAAGGTCCGTGTGGAGACACTTATTTTATGGGATTAGAGAGCGGGAGTTTTCACTGGCTTTGCTGGTAGGCAGCACATACACAACCCAAAATAGTCTTGTCCCCTAAAAGCTTAATTTAAAAAGTCTTACATGTATGATAGGAGAAAATAATTTCCTGAAAATATTTAATCAGGATAACATATTTTAATAAAAGTAAAACAAAATATTTCCTGTTCCTCACAACCTGTGGGCATTGTGCAAGTAATACACAACCGAATATTTAATTGCTAGCATATTAAAAAACATTGAAACAGTAGAGCTTAATAGTGAATGCTCTATAAAAGTTAAATTGGTGCCAGAGCAAGGATTTTTTTTTTTAAACTGTTTAATAGGGTAGGTTGGAGTTTAATAGAGAAACTATGCTATTATGACTTTCTCTTCCTTGTTATTAAACAATCTTGTCCCTTTTGCTTCCCAGTAAGTTCTGGGATCATAATTTGAGATGTCCCATGTTTGGATGTTTAGATATGTTGGTCAAACTGGTTCCTCTGAGAATTTAAAATAATAATTCTTAAAAATTCAAATCGAGAGAGTAGGGAATACCAAAGCTGGTTTATGCTATTATTTCTCAGTCTGTTAATTTGTTCGTTTGTTGTCTGTTTGGTTCTTATCCCTCCTTCCTTCCTGGAAAAAGGGAAAACCTTGTCTCTGTAGAAATACCTATTTGTTCTTGCTTAATACAAAGTCTAGGTATAGGGTGGAGGAAAATGAGTGCAGTACACCTGACATGGACTCAAAGACAGATATTCTTCAATGTTGAAGTTCTCTTTTCCAGAGGTTTCCCTAAAAGTACAAAAATGTAAGCTGTAGATATGGTATATTCCTCAAGGAACTATTACACATCTCTTTTCCACAGCTCAGCTGCTGTGTGAGCAATGCAGGTCCTAATTTTAGGTGAAGACCATCCTGAATGCAAAGCTTTGCTTGCTCTTTATTTATTCAAAGCCTCAAATTCTGGCAGATTTCCTAAATCAGGGATATGCAGTACTGTAAATGGGAACTTGTAAGGGACTTGATGACCATGTCCTTGCTATAGACCCTTTCGTATCTTGCACAAATATGCCTTTGTCCCTTCACCTGGAGATACCCAAAGTCATCCGGAAAGGTTCGAGCAGCAGAACAGCTACAGCCTTAACACGTGCAGACCAAAGCTCTTTGTGCAGGTGTAGCTATCCTGGCAAAAAGAGCCCTGCGTATTTTATTGCACCAAAGCCGGGAAGGAGTGATAGTGCCTGTGCTGCGGCACTGGGGCTGGCCAGGCTGTTGTTTAAAAAGGGCACTGCTTTCAAACTGCTTTGTCTCCCCTACGAGCCATTAGGAGAGTGTTTACCTAGCACATGCTATGCCTTCTGGCCCTCCTGCTAGGGGAGAGCTCAGGAGCAGGCTGCAAGAGGGATGGATTGACCTGAAAATGGCATCAGCAACATCCCCCTGCTTGGCTGCTGTCTTTACGAGTCCCTCAAGTCTCTTTCCTTTCACCTCTGCTTCTGGACTGCAGATTTACTACACGTTTGCTGAGTACGTGCGTGATTTATATCTGTTCTGTCTCTTAAAAAAGCAAAAAGCCTGCTTTATAGGGCTGGTACATTTACCATGTACACACTTAGGTAACTTGCCTGCAAGCAAAAGCAAGCAAGTTGTCTCCCTGAGCAGGAGGAGTAGATACGCGAGTTCTGGAACCTGCAGTTCAAGAACCATGGACCACATTGATTCTGAAAGATTCTGGATACAATCCTTTTTTTTTTTTGTGTGTGTGTGATTCCTAAGGTCTTATTTTTACATTCTCCATAAAAAAACCCTCAGTACATGTTATTCTATGCTACATTGTAGAAATTATAAAAATATCTGATACTAAAACTACTCTTTTTATTTTTTTTCAGCTTGACTATGAGGCCAAATGACACTAAAAACCTGTGCAATGAGCAATATGCAAACCTGTTAACGTCAATTCAAGGAGACTGTATATCCTGAAACTTAAAGGAGAAAAAATGATTAATAAACATTCATCTTGTCACTCTAAAAGTGACACATTTTACTTGTTAATATACAATATGCAGTGGATGTAGCTATAGAAGTGTTACAATTCTTAATACTCTTTCTGGCTTTGAAATGTCGTTAAATCATGTGGTACCATATTAATAATTAGACATCCCAAATAAAGTAAATGCATACCAACATGCACAAAAATCTGAGAAATAAAGGATGATCATAGGTAATAAGTTGATTTGATAGAATGTCTTTCCAGACTTTAAATTTTGTTAGTAATCTGTTTATCCCAAGGGTATAACGTTGACTCAAGTGACCAGGACTGCCAGGCACCACTAAGCAATAAATAGCAGCAAAATAGCAATGCTGATTTCATAAACGTGGGAAGTTTTGAACTTGTTTTTTCCTTTGGCTGCCACTTGTGCTGGTCTGCTCCTCACCTCAGTCTGGGGACTCAAGAGCAATGTGCTACAATAAGGCTCTGAAGGAACAGTAATAATGCAGGCTGGATCTGGTACCTAAATAAAGGGAAATGAATTTGAAAATTTGCTGGCCTGTGAGATAATTAACGGAACACACACGCACCAGTCTGCCGGTACTGTGCTAGCACTTTTTCTCTAGCATCACCAATCTTTATTTTGCCCTCTCAGATATACCTCTGGTTCATGATTTTTCAGTGTTGTGTCAAAATTAGTTCAGTAAAAGATTCCTGCTGGGTCTAGACAGCCTGCACTATGCTCTTGTGATTTGACATAAACAGACGTTTGGGACTGAATAGCTGTCTCGCCATCACTGCAGGCTCATGCTGTACATAAAACAATTTCAACAAAGGCTAAATTACTCTTCCTTTAAGCATGCCTACTTTCTGTTTCATGTATTACTGACAATCTACTAAGGAAGAAAATTACAGTCAAAAATCATGGCAATTCAGGTTGCCACAGGATAGAGAGAGCAACCATACAAAACTTTAATTATCGCAGTACGTGAAAGAAAAATTTACCCACATTTTCCTTAAACTGAAGAGCAGTGTCTTGCACAGTGTTACTTCTGGGCTAATGCTGAAATGAGCTTTGGAAAGTAAATCAATGAATAAAGGCTTAATACAGTAGATTTATGTATGCTGTCAGTTTCTAGGCAATATAATTATTGTCAGTTTTCTGCCTCTAGCTACTTCTTCAGCTTCTGGGAATAATGAGAGAATGTGTTCAGCCATGTGACATTTTTTTCCTTTGCAGAGCTAACCGCTGTTTCCCCCTTGGTGAATCTTGCATTTTAAAGAGCTCTCTCACGTTCTTCCGTGAGAATTTTGTAAAATACCATGTGACAAAAAATCAATTTACAATATTGTAGCTGAAGTGGCTTCCCATATCACATAAGCTGCTGAGAAATCAACGTCAAGCCTGGATCCACAGAAACGCGCTGCCTTAAATAAACTGGAAGTCAAAAGATACAATCCCTCAGCTTTGTAGAAAGCTGCAGAGTCACCGTATGATGGGTGGGTTTGATTCATGATGAAAACGCACTGCATAGTCAATCCCTCCTGAAAATTATTTATTGGAGGCGTTCTTGCTTTCTGCTCTTTCTTGCTCGTTGTCCTCTCTTTGCAGAGTTAGCCCAGAACGATCCCAGATCCTACAGTTTGGATGGCTGTTCTTGCGGCAGACTTGCATCTGACTCTGAGAGCTGGTGAAGTCTATAGATTAGCAGTTGTTGTTTAGCGTTTAGCCATTTCAGAGAGGCAAGACTGCTGCTTCTGATTTGTAGCTCTGATCTCAGTCAGGAGAACAGACATTTCCTAAACGCGCTTTTCACGCTTCTGTTAAATCAAACCACAGTGCGGATTGGTCTTGTTTTGTAATTCTGTGATGCTGTGAGAAGTGGCTGAGTAAATCCATGCTGCTGTAATTTGAATGTGCAAAGTCATATAGGTTAAAGTAGTACGTAGCTTTCATTACCGCTCTGTGTTCTGTCTTCTCTTTCTTACGGTGCCATGCACTTTGGATCAAAATACTCACAGAGGTGTATTTGTAACTAATAATGCATGTTTTTATTAGGAGTAATGTTCTGGCCTGACTGCTTTGTTAATTTCTAGTAAGAAAGGAAAAGCGATATATCGTTTGTAGTCTGGGGTTTACCAGCAGGAAGGGATGTGATCGGCAACATCTGAGGTCAGACTAACTGGTTCCAGCTGCTGACTGTAGAATTAATGATCTCCCTGTTCCATTGGAGGCAGGCAGGGGAAAAATACCTCCTGAAAACCAGCAACAAAATTACTTGTTGTCTGTAAGAACTGTAGCTGAGAGAGTTTTATTTTGATCTGGAGGTGGGTTTTTTTGGTCATATGTATGTAAGAGAGATTGAATTGACCTCTTTTATTCCTGCTAAGAAGTAACTCCTTTCATTTCTAGGTAATTTATGTTACAAACTAGGTATGCAATGGAAACCTTTTGAGATCTTAAAACTTTCTTTCAACTTTTGTGAAAAAGAGATGATTATGTCATTAATATTTTTTATATTTGTAAATTTATGGGAAATTTATAATAATTTCTATAAAGTATAGAACTGAATTAGAACAAAGTGCTAAAATATAGAAATTTGCAATATTTGTCCTGTTGTTTTAATATCACCTGACTGCAAAGGAAAAAGTCAGGTTGAAATCAGGCAAGTATCCCGAAAATTTATTTAAACTTTAAGGTTATCATTCCGTAGGATAAACGTGCACAGAATTATGCAGTTGATAACCATAAAGCTTTTATGCTTTACAGACTAAATAGCCAAAGAAATTGCTTTAACTATGATATACCTGTAACGCACTGACACTCGGGGTGCAAACATGGCATTAATGCTCAAAACGCCTATGATAGCTTAACATGGCAAATGTAAAATTAGTGTTGTGGGGTAACATTTCACAGAAGTGACACTGGTGTGTCTGTGGATTACTGCATCAGAGATTTGCCCAGGTTTAGGTCGTAAGTGGAAAGGGAGAAGGATTTGACAGAAGACAACACCTATTTCTGTATATCACAAAGTTATCGGCATCATTAATAGGATTTCTTTTCCTTGGTAAAAGGGTGTGTTAAACCAAGATTAAAGCGTGCTATATGGAGTTATTTTAAGATATTTGTGCAGTAGCTTCTAAAGCCATTATTAGAGATAATAAGATTAATAATAACAGGATAAGCTTCGTTTTGTCAGCCACACAAGGGGAAGCTTAGTCTTATGTGTTTTCATGGGACCTCGACAAATGTTTCAAGGGACTATTAAACAACATTTAGATGGCTACTGTAACGAGCAGCGAATATACAGGAGCAAAGCTCAAGAGGCATCTAAACTGGGCAAAAGTTAGCTCAGAAACTGTGTGAATTTATTCGTGTCTGTGGGTTGTCTATACTGGAAGAATATTTTTAGAAAAAAAGGGAAAGATTTAAAGAACAACGAACTTTGAAAATACCTTTCTTACATAGAAAATACATAGAATATATATATTTTTAAAGAAACATGGGGAAACGGAGGAAAGGATGCTTTTTTTGAAGACTTTTAAAAGTTAAGACTGCTAATTTAAAACTTTCCTTATAGGCGTTTTCACATACTGTAGTTATTTACAGCTGCTTTTTCAGGCTTTCAAATAGAGTACATACTTGAGCAGATGCTTAAACTACTGAATTAAGCCCTATCAAATTTGAATGAGTACAAGCATATATTTAGGCTGCGTTCTGCATAGTGATACTTAAACAAGGTCTGAAATTATCTGGTTTGTACACATCATAGGAGCCATGATTTCATGTTACAGAAATTTGGCACCAGTTCCAACAGAAGATAAGTCCCTTGCTTATGACTTGCTTCTTATGCAACATGTACCTTTGCTATAGATATGGCAAAAGCCAAAATTTGTGGGCCTAATCCAGCTTTAACATCTCATTTGTTTGTTTCTTCCATTTCATTCAGGCTGCATCAGTTTCCTGCTCTAGTTCCAAATGTAGCCCACAGAAGCTGACGTTGGTCAAATTGAGATGGTCCATATGCCAGAGTGCAAGACAAGGGAATTTTAAATCATTGTTGCTGCTCTATTTCATGAATAACACAACAGTTAGAACAAGAACTGCTTTCCATGATAAACTAGAGGAGAGCTACTCAGTGAATTCTTACTGTGCTCCATAGAGTAATTTTATGTACTGGCTCCAGCTCTACGTGCTTCCTTTGTGGCAACGGTGGAGGTAGGATTGAGCTGCTTCTCAGGAAACAAGGAACATAATAGTCAATACGGGTTTTCTCACCGAAATCGAGAATTTCTTTGCAGTTCAGATTCAGACTGGAATAGCCCTGTCCTACATTGCTTCAAATGCCCCCAATATGTAGTGTTTGAATGGCCACTTGAAGCAGGAGATGACAGAAATGCTGGTGGCAAACGCAAAGGTTGATCAAGGCACAGAATAAACTGGGCTTTGTTTAGAAACAAGAAATCACCTCCAGTCTTCTCCCACGTTCCCACAGCAGCTGAATAACCTTATGATATACCACTGACTTTCCTAATTCTTCTTTTCCTCTTTTAACATTTAAAATTGTTATCTCCTGTAACTGTAGAGGAAAAAAACCTCTGAACTTGAACATGAATTGAGCTGAAGTAAAATAGAGATGTCCGAAGAAAGCCTGGAATAGTAGGTCCGAGAAGCATGACTTGCCCCATGTCCCCATGGGATCTGCCTGGAAGAGCTTCACCAACCTACTGGGATTCTTTCAGGTGTGCACTGGAGTAACACAGCACAGGTAATGTGGCACTGAGGAGCTGACTTTTGCCTGCCTTGAGCATGTTATCAGAAGCAGTGGAGAATTAAGTAGCTGGCAAGGTCCTTGGTTCAGCTTACATAGCCTACCACAGCAATTCATAATTTGTTGCACAAGCCAGCCTACAGTCTGGGCTCCTGTCTGATGTCAGGGAAACCTACATCACTGACAGGGAAGTGGGAAACGGTGAGGTATATACTATGGTATTAGCCAAGGAGCTGCTGCAAATTGTCAAGCTAATTAAAACTTCACAAAGTTCTATAATATCTGATAATACTATCTTTGTATGTAATATCAAGACAGCAACAAATCATTTGAAAGTCATAAAATCCATCAGTTTACGTTTTTAGAGTAAATTTTTTCAGTTCCTTAAACTTTTTTTTGTTAACGTAAGGGGCAATGAATGGAAATGCAACCATTTTAGATTGCAAAATTATATTATATCGCCTGATGCAGTTTATTATAAGATATTATTCTACCATTTCTGCTTAAAAGCTTTACTTTAGTAAATTTCCAGTGGTATTAATGGAAATCTTCTGCATAAATCTCATGTATATCAGCCCAAGATGTTGTTATGTTTGTTTGATTATTACTGATTTCATATCAGTAATATGATTTGGGTTTGTAGATTATGATGTTCTCCTTTTTATTCATTTGTTGTCCAGCCATATGATGTGCTGTTTTGTATTTGAAAATCAGTTATGCAAAGTGTTAGGAGTGCACACGGAGCAATTCGTTTCTTGATTAAAGTTGCCCACATCGCTTTAACTATGCTAAAATATTAGCTTTTTTCTTACATTATGTTTTTTTCTTTATATATTCTTGCTATGATTGTAGCAGCTGCTAGCACCTGCCGTGTATAGCAAAGTCCATCTGTAACAAACATTATACTCTGTGATCTTTTGTTTAGGACGTGCTAAAGGTGTGCCTTAAAATGTCAAATCTAACTGTTTCACCAAATTTTTACTACTAACTTGTGTTTTATAAAGGTTAAGTCATAACCTTTTCAATGCAGGGGTCTTAGGCTTCTTGATTGTACGGTGGCATTGTCTGAAAGACCCCAGAATACTTTAATTTCAGTGAAGGTACAGCATTTGTTTCAGACATTAGTCTGAGTTCTCCCAGAAGAGTCTGTGATCCTCTGAGCTCCACCTTTGACAAATTTGTCTTCAGTCTTATCCAAACCTGATTTTTAGATTAGTGTCTCTAGGGACAGTTTCACAAAGTCAGCTCTCTTCCTGCAGGACACATAATTTTGGACAGTTACAGAAAAGTTTTTTTGTTAAAGAAATAGCCGTGTATGTCATTTGGAAGACAGGAAATCTAGAAAACTCATAAGGAAGCCAAGAACGATAGGGAAGAAACCCAAAGCTAATGGTAATGAGGAGTCAGAGAAATCCTAGTCCTGCTATAGATCCATTACTAACTGGGGATAAATTAAATCATTAATAATGATATAGAAGATGTAGAAATATTTAGTAAGAGTTTCTGTTCTGTACTTGGAAAGCCATGTGTTTGCATTCCATGAGGATAAGAAAATACTTTTCAGGGCATAGACAGTCACTGAAGGATAAACACTTTCAGAGTTGCAGATAATTTGTACCAAACAGTCTTTAAAGAACTAAAAAGACATCTGGCATGCTGGTAATTTTTAATAAATCTTGAAGTACTAGATAAAATTCAGAAGAGCAGAAGAGAGAAAATGTAAATATTAAAAAGAAAAAGGACAAGTTGGATGAGGCAGCCAATCATAGAGTAGTTAGGTGGATGGAAAAGCAGATACAGAAGTGTACAAGTTTAATTTTATTTTTCTCTATGTATCAAAAGGTTCTATTGTCTGGAAGTAGAAATTGAAAAATTAATATTGGAAATAATTTTTAATAGAAGTGATTAAGCCATTGCAAACCAAACATAAAGAGAAAGTGTGGATATTCCATGACTTGAAGTCCCCAGATCAAAATCAGATACCTTTTTGAGAGGTATGTCTGAGTCAACCACAAGTTAGGGACTCCATATTGAAGTTGGTAGGTAAATGTCCTGGTTTGAGGTACTGTATATTGCAGAGATCAAGACAGATATCTAATGGCTTCTCCTGGATTTTGACTTGAAAAATTCATCAAGTGCTTCCACTGTCTTTCAAGCTGGGAAACAGGTCTGAACATTATGTGTCTGTTTATTCTGAGGGTAATAAAGGGTGGAAAGACATTTTATTTTAAAATAACTTTTGCATCGTGTTCTTCAATTATAATGTTTCTTGGCAGACAAGAAAATAAATTTATTCTCCTGAAAAATATGTAAATATATAGGTGCATGTAAGTATATATATTTTTTATATATATGCATTTCTTCACAGAAAATATAGAACATGGAAAACAATTGAAAAAGAAAAAAGGCTCTCAGAGTAAGTATTTCCGACTTTCTACAGAGAGCTATGACATGCCGGGCACTGAAATAATACCTCGACTTTAGATTTCCCTTTAAAGCCGGGCATTGATGCAATGTCTGCTCACTGGGATGGTTTCAGGTAGGATGGTGGAGCTCTTGCAAAGTTACAGAGCCCATCTGACAGTTACCAAATAAATGTCATTTGATGGGGAAAAGGGATTATATTCTTTGGATACACAGGATAGGATTTGAAGAAGGACTTGTGGGCCTGAAACCTTGTCTGATTTTCCAGCTGCACTGAATTTGGTATATGTATTATTAGATTACCTCGTAGTAGTACATGCAGTAATGTATAGTATATTTAATACCTTTATTTGCTTGCAAATCAATCAGTTCTAAAAGATATTACCTTTTCTCACAATCTTTGTCTTAGATCCTTAAAATTTCTTGGCTACAGCAACTCTATTCCTAAGCATACATCCTGTAAGTGTTTGAGTTCAAAGTATGAGGAGATGTACAATACCTTACACTAACCGCATTCTCGTGTGAGAATATTCAACTCAATAAATTGTTTCAAATATATCCTAGGTGGATATGTCCTTGCCTGCATCTTTTTTTGTTTAGTTTTGGCTTTTCTTTCATAATACAACTGTTCTCCCTGGTTTATAAAATGTCAAGGTCAAAGAGAGGTGAAGCTGAATGGTGCTGGGAATCTGAGATGCAAATAAGTTTTAGATAATCCATGTGATGCTCAGAGGCCATCTAGTTTCACAGAGCCATTAGCATTCAGGGACGCTCATTAGCACGCAGGCATCCAGTCAGTATGCATTAGCAAAATGAGATGTGTTGATTAAAGTTACAAATTATGTGTTGAATGCTTAGACTTTAAACCACGGTGGCTTCACATTTATGAGAGTATATTCTATACTTTCACGTTAAAAAATGTTGACTCTTTCTAATCTTCAGTGCTTTTTTTTGTGCGTGTGAATGTGTTCACATATGTTTGTGTGTATGGGAGGAGAAAGAAGGGAAAGCGTGGATGGAAGAGAAGGTGAGAAGTTAATGCAATTTAAATATTTGCTGGTTTTGTTTTGAGAAGTCTTTGAAAAACTTGTGGTTAGGACTGCTGCTGCTCTGATAGTAAAGTAAATTTGAAATAAGATTGAAAGTACTAAAGGAACTAGGAGGATTTTAACCTTTAATCTGTGTTATCCTAGGTATAGACCTAGGAGACGGAGCTTACATTGTTTATACACAAATAACCCGTTGTTTTAATGGGACTTAGGAACTAACACCTAAAAAAAGTTTGGCTCGTACTTCAAGGGATAATCAGTGTTTATTATTTTATAATATTTCAGAGCTTCAAGTGAGACCTAGTTAAAACCAGGGGATTATGTGGAAAATAATATAGTAGTTTAATATCTGTATTAATACTAAATTTTATCACAATGTGTCATGCTCATATTACATGGGGCTATCTTGGGTAAACATAATAAACAAGGATACCGTACTTACCATTAGGCTATCAGCATTTTGGATAGCATTAATAGAATTTATCATCCTTATTGTGCAATGTGCATCATTGCAGATACTCTAGAATAGTTATCTTAGGCAAACATAGCGTGCCACTCTAATCTCTAACACTACCAGTCTTCAACGCTGCCAAGATAAGGTACATCAAGCTGCGAGTTTAATCAGATACGTAGTTCATACCCTGAAGTATGGAAATTTTTTCTGAGCATCTTCAGCTAAACCTTATTTCTAATTGCTGTATAGAAAAGAGTAAGGTAGAGTCTTACTAGCTAAATGATTGAAGTAACTATTTGCTAGTAGTTTTGCACAGCCTAAACGATGAGTGGCAAGTAAGGATGCTGCTCCAGTAGCTAGTACTTGTTCTTACATTTTGTGGTTTTGTGGCAGGGTCTGGTAAGACCAATTATTATGCAGATGAGTACATTAGATGAAAACAAGTTATGCAAGGCTGATGTTGTGAAAGTGACTTATTTGCAGGACTAATAAGAAAGTAGCTTATTTGTCTGCTTTCTCAGGAAACAGTGTCTAATATCTGCAGCTGAAAAGAATCATGGAGAAGGTAAGAACGATTCTGGGCTTGACTCAGCACAGAATTTCTTATTTTTTTCTGGGTCTGAAACAGACATTTGAATAGATACACTAAATCACATTGTTCTACACAAAACCACACTGTTTTCAGGAGGAGACGGGTGTTGCAATGTTACTTAAAACAAAGGTCTTTGTGGGGAAAGTCTTGCTGTGGATGCAGATCAACTCTGAACACAAGATACTAGATTGAAAAACAGCATAGTAGAACTTCTGTTTTTCTTTTCCTGATGGTGTTTCCTTAAGAACTTTCTTAGTGGGTTAGATGGAAGTGCCAGCTCAATATCAGATGTTGACTCCATCTCAGTATCCTCTTTCTGGTAGTGATGTCTCTGCTCTTGGGGAGACCACCACTTGGCAGCATCCATCAGCTCCTTGTATACTGTCAGGGGGTGGTGGTCGCTGTCAGGAGTGTTCTGTTTAACATCCCCCTCCCGTTCCCTGGCTTTTCCACTTTTGATGCTTTGACCTCTTCCTTTATTTCATTTGTTGTAGTCTGGGATCATTTGATTTCTCCATTTTGTTTTCTGTAGCTCTCTTGGTCCCTGCAAAGGGTTTGAGTTTGGGAGTAATCATCTTTGGCAGCAGAGTGGGCAGGCTTTGAGATGTGATGGTCAGGACGCAGGATGCTTAGTCCTGCAATCAACGTCCATATTTTGCATCTATGTGATGTTTCTTCCTTGAGGTAAACTTTTACCTACTGTTTACAATGATAACAGCATCTGTTTCCTACTTGTTGGGGGTTTTTTTGTTTGTTTGTTTTTGTCAGTTGCATCTGCATTATTTGAACTCCTGTGCTTCAGGGAGAAGGCTGTTTGTTTCAAGCTAGCTTATTCCTGGGGTGATCCAACAAAGATATCTGCCAACATGAGATGCTGAAAACATAGAATTAAAAAGACAGAAAGTGTAGGGTAAGCCTGGTATTTTTCAGTCTGTCCTTCTGACCTGGAGGTAACACTTGTACCATCATGTTTAATAGGTGTCAATAGATTTCTCCCTTATTTCATGTAATTATATTTCAGATCTATTTATATTTTTGGGCTCCATGATATCTTGTGACACTGAGTTTCATAATTTGATTTATGCAGTCCATACTACATTAAAAAAAAAAATCCTTCCTATTGCTTTGAATCTTTTGTTCTGATTTTGCCTTAAAGAATTGCCAGTTTTTGCTTTATAGTTGTCTTTAAACACCAGGGACAGTTATGATTCCTTCAGAAGAAATTGTAGGTTGTTCTGTCAGACAATGACTGTATTCAAAACCATTAGAACCAAGACCTGTTTTAAATTAAATTGTTTATAATTATAGAGTGGTTTCCTTGCAGCAGCACGATCCTTCAGACATTACTCTGACCGAATTATTTTCCAGCTAGTTATTAATAGCATTGACAAATCCTGTTCTTGTGAAGCTAAAACTTGTGTGTGAAATGGTATTCTTTTCTGTACTTTGGAATCTGGAATCAATCATTAAACAAAAAGCTGAAAATTTGATCAAACTGACACTTCAGGCTCATTTCGGATCTTTGTATGTTGGTTTCTAGCTTTGCAGACGCTGGGATAAGCTTTGTGATCACTCCCAAACAAATGAGAAATAAGGCGATTAGAAAGACACACTCTGATGAACTCATTAAGTGTTTTCAACATATTTTTATTTAAATTCCTATGTTGTGCTGTTACCAGACAGCAAAAGGCTTTATTTATGCAATAAATATAGATATAAAATTAGTATTGGACATTCTTCTGTAAGATTTTCAGTAGAAATAGTAATCTGGTTTTCCTTGGTGCTGGGCATGTGTGCTTTTAACTGAGGTAAGTAGAAGCAGCGAATTTTCAGCATATTTTAAAAAATGCTTTTTGCTACCCAGATGTGATTCAGGCATTTTCCAGGGTGTGCCAGTATCAGTGAAGATTTCTGAGGTGAGGAAATAGCATGTTTGGGGTGAATTCCAGTTGTTACCCATCTTCGTAGAAGGTGAATTCTCACTGATGCAGGGAGCACACGTTGGCCCTGTTACGATAACCGGGAGGCTGTTGGTTGGAGCAGGATTTTTGAAGTCTGAGAATAAATAAAGTGATCTAAGTTTGTTTTCTGGAACTTTCAAAATCAGTTGGAAAGTAAGACACGTGATGAGTTTGTTTCTCTCCTGGTTTGTCACTTTTTATCATGTTTCAAATATGCAGAAACATTTCGCAGAAGAAAAAATTCATAAAGGTCACAAGTGCTTTCATACTTGGGAGTTCTGAGAGGTATATTTAAGCCCCGGCAGACTTTTAACCTTTTCTGGCTTACAATAAGTTTGCCATCCTTTTAAAACCCTCTGATTGTATGGCTTTTGTTCCCCTGAAAGGGGGACAGGGCTGCCTGGTTACTCAAGCAGATGCCAGGCTTCTGATTTGCATTTGATGAAAGCCACTTGTGAAAGCAGAATCAATGCTCAGATTTACAAACAGTAAACGTGGGTATTGGCTTGTCATTTCTTCCTAGGTCGTTGTCCTGTAAAGCTGCTCAAGTTCCTCTCTTCGCAAGAACATCTTCCTGCTCTCTCTGCTGCCCATAAACATTATGTTAGATCGAGATGAAGGGTGAGTAATTCTTTTTGCCTCCATTATCTGGTGTGGGTATTTTTTTTTTAATATTTAACAGAAAAAAAAAGAAAAGGAAAAAGAGAATGAAAATGCTGCCATTTAGAATAATGCATTATAAGTTGATGAACCATAATAACTAAACTGTGTGTCTGAAGGGGCCTAATTACAGAACACCAGAGGCACAAGAGGGAGGTTATTGTGGACAACAAAATAGTGCTGTAATATTGCTGTCACTGTACTGAGTACAGCATCAGCATTAGTCCATGGGGTTATATCCAGGTAAAGAATGGAACAGAATGTATCAAGAAGAACAACAGAAATGAGTCTGAAAGAGTTATATATCATACGAAAGCTAGCAGGGAGAGAAACATTATTTTGAGTGAGGTTAACCGAGACCAAAATGGCAGTAACTGAATCGCTGTCTCTAAAATAAGGGTGGTTTTGACTTGTCTATGTGTAAACTGCCGCTGATTAATGTGTAAGGAGTGTATATGTATGTTGAGGTGTAGATATAGGGGTAAGAGAATGAGCAAGGATGGGCATTTGAAGCACAGTCTCCTTTTATGCCGTGAGATCAGCAGTTACAGATTATACCAAGAGCAGTACCCAGTAAGACCTGTGGATGTATCTTTTCTTCTGTTAAAGGGCGTCTATGCTTTTTATCTTGGATACATGGCATAGCATTATTTCATGCCTAAGACATCAGTAGAAAAAACACATTGTCAATAAAGTGGCCTAATAAAAGGACTATAGGATAGGTGTTGCCATTTCCCTTTAGTATAAACTTGAATGAGTCTACCTTGTTTTGGCTTGGGTGTCCTATGTCACTGGACGTGCTCCGTAAACCCTGCTCACTGTGATAAAACATAGCCATTCTCACACAAAGGCGGAAAGTTTCACATGTACCAAAAGAAGAACATTTTATATAGTGCAGGAGGTCGGATAGAAAACTCGCCCACAAGCAATAGGACTGAATATAAATCTCAAGGTATTCAAAAGTTCATTCCTTTGTCTTGGCTATTTGTGTTTTTCTGTACTGCATAGGGCGGTACAGTGCATTGACTGATGAGCTCGATCTAAATGAGCTCTCGCAAATGTAGTGTAGGTACTACAGTGTAGGTGGTAAAGCACCTCTTGGGCTAACTTAGCTTTCATTGCTGTGCTCAGTACTGTGTAAATCAGCTTCAGCAAATCTATACCATAACAACATCACTGAACTGCTTCCGGCATCTGATCAAGTTTGGCTACTGCCGGTTATGATATCTCTCAGTGTAGTTCAATTTTTTGTAATTCTAGACAGTTGCATATGTGAGAAGTTTTAACAGATTTATAAACGATTGCTTTACTTGTGTCAACTTTTACTTTCACTCTTTTTTTCCCAAACTCATGTATGCATCAAATATGCCAAAACATTTTTCAAAGGTAATATTGAGGGGTTATTTGTGCAGGTGAACAAATACTTTAATATGTCATAAAATTACAGCCAAAAGTCCCCAAGTATGATTCTGGTTTAAAGCCTGACAGCAGGAATCAGGACATGAATTTGATGGGCTCAGTCATGTGAAACTTCATACTTTGTCTGGTTGTTTAATTTCAGAGAGTATGAAATTGAAACTTTTCATCCTGAAGTTAAGTATGGTGGTATACCTATATCTGTTGTAATGCAGGAGTATATGATCTATTGTAATGACGGCCAAGTGAAACACGTAGTGAGAATTAGCCTGATGCGTAGAAATTTCACTCATTATATGTCAATATAAATAGTTAATGTGACTTGTTAGAGTGAACCTTCTTGGCTCAACATGTTGCTGTTGCCTTCTCCAATGGGATTTGAATCTACTTGTGTTCATTTGTTTGGGGATCAGATGACACCCTGGCTAAAATATTTATACCTGCTCAGTTTTTAGATTGTAGGCATTCTAAAACACTTAGTATTCAGGACCAAAGTTTGGAACAGCCTTGGATAGCTGCAGGCACTAGGAAACAAACAAAGGGCCAGTTTTTCAGGTAGATAGATGATCAGGAGACAGGGATGGGTAAGCACTACTTCCAGGCAGCCAAATGCCTTTCATACTCATGAGAACCAGTTCTCTGATGGTACTGTAGCAGCTGTACCCTTTTCCCTTTCTCTCCTGTCTTCCAGTTGCACGAAGTAGCTGAACTTTCTTTTCAGTTAACAGATTCCACTACAAACTTTACTGTCTTACAGTTCTCTCCCTTTTCTGTCATTGACTCAAAGCTGAATACTTCTTAACGGCCTTCCCAAATTAGGTTTCTTTCTTGTTTTGCTTACTATGTGTATACCTCTTCCAGTCTTTATCATTCCCATTTCATGCCCTCTCTGCATGTGCCTCTTACCTGGCAGCTCTTTTGTGACTCGATCCTCATGGGTCGACTCTTCCCTGCACTTGGAAACAGACTCTTTTATTTTGGCACTGCCCACCTCTCTCCCTCTTTAAGTCTCTCATTACTTCAATTTCTCTCAGCTTACCACCCTTCACTGCATCTGCTCTGGTGCAGTACAGCTCTTAGTTGTGTGTATGTCTGAAAATGAAAGAACTAAACACACATAACTATAAAGGAAAAAGAGAATGAAAGACTCAGGACACCATCCTGCAAATAAAAATCCTTCTAGAGTTATCTGTATGCTCCCATATCCCATCATCAGTCATCGTTTCTTCTTGATTATCGTACCAAGATTCCACACTCTTCAGATCAGGGACCTGACTTTGTGAGTTGTCTGTAAAGTGCCATCTTTTCTGACACAATGTGAAAACCAACAGCCTTGTTTTATTGGGAACCCAGGTGTTTGTCTGTGTATGCAGAAAGAGAGTTAGAGTGAGAGTTCATTTTCTGTGATCTCTTTTGTGTTTGAGATGGAACAGATGGCTGAGCAAAATAAACATCTGTATGTGAACCGTAAAGCGTTCACGTGTTAGTCTGTGCCAGTGTAAGGAAGACCTGGACATCAATACTTACCCACAAACTATTTCTGGGGGAAGAATAGGAAAATTTTGATTTAACACATAAATCATCAAGTAGAAATTTGCTGAGAACTAAGAAAAAAAAAAAAAGAATAATCATTGACTATTTCTGCGGCATCAGTAATGTGCTTGGCCTCATACTATACAAAACAGCCATAAGCACCTCTGTTCTCAGAGGATTTCTTTTATAATCATTTTACTGTGAGCATTCCTGTAAGCTAAGGCAAAGAGGAAGTCCAGGGCACTGTCTGTTGCCTGCTGATCGTCTGTTGTCCTTGCCTCTACTTTTTTTGATGCATGAAAATGAGCATGTTTCAGATAGTCGTATTGTAATAATTGCATTAGCTGATTGTGTGGTCATGGCCCAGAATTTCTGTTGCATCCAGTAGTTGAGCTATGACTTCTTTACTGAAATTGGACTCTCCAGTTTTACTTTGATTGTCTTCTCTCTGATTTAGGGAACAGTTCACGTAGCATGCAGATATTTCAGTCAGTTTTCTGTAGCCCTTCTACTGTCACTACATTTTAAATAATAATAATAATTTGTTTCACACTGAATAACATAGGCAGGGTTTGTTTAGTAGACCTACTGATGCCATGGCAGGGGTGTGGGTGAGATATAGGCAAATTTTTGGCTGCAGAGGCTCTACTATAATAATGTATTTAGTAGTTATTCCCCATTCTCCTAGCCATTTCTCCCTGCTATGCCTGAGGGTTTGTATTGCTCTATCTGTTTTGTTTGACTAACACATAACTGTATTGTAGAAGTTGTTACAAGTTGAGAAGACGGATTTGACATCTGGGTGGGGAATAATTGATGCTTTTGACTCCTGGAAAATTGTTGGAGGCTATTTGCTCTTATTCAGTGGTTGTGACTTGGATGATGGGGAGGAATTTATTTCCTTGTTCTAAGCACACTGACAGGAACAGAAGTGTTTTGTTTTGTTTTTTTTTCTTTTCTTTTCTTCTCTCTCTTTTCCTAGTGAATATAATGTGAACTCCTAGTCTCTTATCCAACAAAGATGACAATCTGCAAACCTGGAGTCTCTACTTCTGTAATTGTTGTTTGATTCTACAGTTACAGATAAACACAATAATCAAAATTATTTGCAGTGAAAATAACGTAACTTATAACCTTACTTTTTATGTTTTCAAGATAAAAGCCTGTTGTGAGAAACAGGGCAGCTGAAACGTCTCGGAACTTGTTTTGGATTGCAGCATCTTGGATGAAATCCTGATTCTACAAAAGTCAACAGCAGAGTGTCAGTTGACATTGATGGAGCTAGGAATTAAATGGAGCTTCAATTTCTAATGTGCTTAACAACCTATTTAAGGCACAGATACATTTAAATGAGGACTCCAACAATGGAAAGTTTTATATGCTTGTTTAATGCATGTATTCTGAACTGAACTTAAACAGAAGTGTAATGTGCTTATTTCTTACAAGACTAACTTTTTACTGAGGTGGATTGAATTCAGAAGTTATTTCCATTGCAGACCTAGTTCTACTTTTAATGTCAGTTGAGTCCGCTTGAGGAGTTTTATTTCCATGGTAAGACTAAGATCTCAAGATTTTAGAAACTAGGAGACCCCAATATAAAATCTAAGGATTTCAAGGGTTTTATCTGCATATAGAGTTCTATATATTTTTTTTTTTAAAACAAATTGCCTTTGTTCTATCACAATAAATTGACATTATAGAGTGGTGTTAACACTGTTGTAATAAATCAGTCTTGCCTTGCAGTAGTGAAAAATAAAGAACAAACTAGGGCATTAAAAAAACCTTAGATGTATTCATAATACCAGATCAGCCAAACTTCTGTTCTTGAAATCTTTGATACTTTAATTATCTCGCTTGGACTCACTTTCAGCTTCATCTAGTTCTTTTGCAACAGACAACAAACTCTATTTGACGCTCTCTTCTGATTTAAGATTTCTGGACAAAATTGATATGTAACTTCAGTATCCTTGGTGCTCTTATTATTTCTTTTTCCTTTAGGTCTTTGAGACAGCCTATTGTAGATAACAGAAGAAAAGAAGTAAATGAATGAACTAGGCACACTTAGTTTTCATTTTCAAAATTCCTTTTTTTTTCTCCTGTTGCTGAATAAAACCACCCAGCCAAACCTGTTTGTTTTAATTCTGTATTCAAAGGAGAAATCAAAAACATACAAGTCATTCTACATGGGTGCTGTACAAAATGGAAGTCAGCTGTAGAAAGAGTAAGAGGCATGAAATTTGGGACGTGGAAAGGAGAACACCATGCTTAGGCAGTCATTCAGGCACTGTCCTGGTTGCGGCAGGGATGGGGTTAATTTCCCCCAGGAGCCGGCAGAGGGCGGGCATTCTATCCCAGATGAGCCATGCCCGGGCTATAAGAGGCGCTGCCGGGGCGAGGAGAGCAGTCGCCACTTGGGGGTGGGCTGCGGCGGTGCGGGTCCGCTGGGCGCACTTCGCGGCGGTACTGTACTTGCCTCTATATCGGTGGTTTGTGTTTGTTTTTTTTTTTTTTTTCTTCTTCTTTTTTCCTCTTTCCTCTTCCCTTTTGCTGTTCTGTTAAACTGCACTATCTCAACCCACGAGTTTTGCGTTTTGCTTCTGCCGCTTTTTCCCACAGCTGTGGGAGTGGAGTGAGCAGCCGCCTGGTTCTTCGGTGCTGGCTGAGGCCAAACCAGGACAGGCACATAAAGTATTTTTTTTCAAACCTAAATAAGAAAAGCTGGAATCTGTCTCAAATTTTTCCAAAGTCAGATTTTTTTCCTTCTTTAGCTGATCTTGACTAAATTGCATTAAACAATTGCCTTGCTTGTCTGCCATGCAGCTGCAATGTTAGGAGGCACTTATCTTCCATAGTGCATAAATACCACAAGGAGGATGTCCTGTTTCATTTGAGGTTGTAAGTGTCTCCCCCTTCCCCAGCTGTCAAAAATAAGACAAGACTAAAGAATACAAAAAGTTTCAGCAAAGCAAGAGGGATAAAATGAAATGTAATGTTCTTGTGGGTGTACTTCTCTGGGATGAGCCAACATTCATCATGCTTTTTCTTGAAATGGGAAATGAAAAATAGAAAAGAACCCAAACCAATAATTTAAATGGGAAATACTGTGTTATTTTGAAAAATAGGATGTTAATTTCAGTTTTTCAGCTGACTTTGTTTTTTAATAATACTTCCTATTTCAGTCTTCTGTATTTATTTTTTTTTTATCACATACTTTTCTCAATCTACTTGATTGTGTTTAGGGGGGATATAAATTATAGAAATTAGAGGAGCTAGAATTTACGTAAAGTAATATGGAAATCACCTGGGAACAAAAAAAAAAGTACTAGAAACAGATATGCAAAAGCCTGTATTTTAAAGTGCATTGGGTTTTCTTCCCCTCAGAAAAATAGAACAAAGAGTAGGATCAGGAGCCAAACATACCCTCAGTCTAAAAGTATTTAAATCTGAGGGTTGCAGGCCAGAGGACTCCCTCTCTCCTCAGCTACTTGAACGGATCACAGTGATATAACTAGCTGTTAACCACAGGATCAGAATTTTTCTTAATCCAAACAAATCCAAGGCCATGGCAGATGTGAGAAGCACAAGTACCTTTTGTTGCATGTGAGAGTAATATAAGAAGAGCAGCTGCAGAAGCTGCAGTTTCAAGTGGACACGAGTAGCGTGTTGTAATCTGTTTTAGAAGGGAGGAAGGAATGGATTACTGCAGTATGAACTACAGCTAAAAGGGGAGGTCTTGACCTGGCAAAGAAAGCATCGGAGGAAAAAGTTTCAGTCACCTTCGGGTATCTGTAGACAGCCATATGCCTGACTAAAAGCCAGTCATGTGAATCTATTTAATCTCAATGCAGAAGTATCTCCTAATTTGAAATTGGAGGCAACTGTGTGCTTTCTTCATCGTGTTTCCTGCAGGCAAAAATACTACTTACGAATTATGTTAGCTGGGAAGCAGAAACTTAGCCCTCACTCAAGGTTTGATTGTGACTGTGTAACGAGGCACAGGTGCTTTATTTTAAATCTGTGG
Source organism: Charadrius vociferus (assembly GCF_000708025.1). Taxonomy (NCBI): domain Eukaryota; kingdom Metazoa; phylum Chordata; class Aves; order Charadriiformes; family Charadriidae; genus Charadrius; species Charadrius vociferus. Next base: position 2,165,041 of record NW_009648963.1, on the reverse strand, counting down.
AAAGCACATCTACCAGCAAGCTGGTAGCAGTTCACTCTAAAACCTTTCTATTGGATTTGCAGGCATAGTTTAGTCCAAAGTAGTAGTGTCACTGCAGTTCACAGGATCCAGCCAGGAGTCCCAGAAGCAGAAGGTAAGGTATTCTGGAGGTCTGAAAATTTCAAGCAATTCCTCTTTTACCTGTACAAAATTAAAGACTCTGTCAGTGCTGAGAAAAGGTGGGAAGGTCTGTGAGCAAAGTCCTAATTATCTGAGAGATCTTGGTGCCCTGCTTTTCTGTAAGGATATGTTGAACAGTTAGATTTTGCCAGATATTAGGCACAAGTGTCCATCTTGAAAGTCCCCGTTTGAAGCTGGGCAGAATCATCAAGCCTGGAGATATGATTGGAGGGGGGCTGGAAAGGGGCTGCTAAAGAAAGGTTTGGACTACTAAAGGACTTCTCCCTTAAGGCTTTTCATATGCACTATTGCCGATGAGTTTGAGTGAAGAACCAGTCTTTGACTGTTATTAGGGCAAGTGTAAGGATTAGTGTTGGGAGAGAAAATGTATAGTGCTGATTCTGGTCAGACTGGAAAGGGTCTGATGAGGGTCATGTGTAAAAAAGGGTACATGAACAGAGTTATAATGTCTTTATTATAATGGGAATGTACAAAGGGGCTTTTCTAATTTTGAGGTTCCTGGTTTTGCAATCGGTAAAACGCTCTTTTGACTTGTGTAATATATAAAAAATGGCAGAGCCTTGGATATTTTACACTTAGAGCCTAGCTATTTATGCATTACTTATATACTGCACACAAAAATACAATATTGCATTCAAACATTTTATTGGATTATTAATATTTAATATTTTTTTAATGTATGAAGTGCTTTTGAATTGTTCCTCAGAGTTGGCTTCAGCACAGGCTGTGTTGGGTAAACTTGATATGGCCCTGGAAACATAGCCAGCGTCGGGGAAGGTAAAATAATTTTGGCAGTTCTGTTAGTTGTTAAATTGGTTTAAGCATTTATTTCTGTTGATCTATTCACTCATTTCTGTCCAAATTTAATTCCCTCAGTTGTGCTCATATGACTACTTATAGGCCTATTTGTTGAAACAAATCACCAAATATCTTTTTGGACTGATGTGGTTCTCAGTCTAGTCCCATAAAATGTTGAGGTGGTCATGGGAATTAAAGTCAGGGCCGACTTGCTTAGTAGAATTTTGCTGCTTAGAAATATAGTTTGGAAATTCTGGATTTAGGCAATGTGTCATCCTTTCTCTTGGCTTCTTGTTCACAGTTCTGCGTGCCTACCCTCTGCCAGTGCAGCTGCTTTGGTCTCATGTTGTGAACCAGATCTTCTAGTGGCTTATCAGCAAAAAAAATCTGAGCAGCAATCCCTGCATTTAGCACTAGATCTAGGAATGATTACACCACTACAGCTAAAGCATGATTTCTTTTTTTTTTTTTTTTTTTTTTTCTTGTTTTCTTGCTTGCCCCTTTCTTTTTTTTTTTTTTTTTTTTTTTTTTTACTGATGTCTCTGCTGCTCCTGTACCTCCAAGAAAATGTTTTTAAGAAAAACTTCCTGGTATAAAAATAGAGTTCTGACCTTAGCTGGCCAGTGATATTCTCTAGAACTCCATGAAATATTTTTATTTTCACCTTTGTACCTAGGTACTATTAACAAATTGGAATTTACACCAAAGAGGAAAACTGATAAAAGAGCCTGAATCATGACAAATGAAATGTATTCCTGAGCATGACCTTTCTTTTCAACCAGCAAGCAATAAAGGCTTTATGCTTGCAATGCCACATGTTAAACCAAAAGAGCAATAAAATAAGAGGCAATAGAGAACTTGTCAGTTTTGTCAATTTTAACAGGCCTACACTCCTCATCAAGAAGTTCAATATCAGTTGAGTGTATTTTCAGTATATTACACTCCATTTTGTTGAACTTAGCAGGGAGATCGTTAGGCAAAACCACCTAGGAAAGTATTTAAGGGTTGATGCAAAGAAATAATAGATCTGTTTATAAGGTTACGTTCTTGAATCTTAACGTTCCATTTCATTTGGGTAAAAAGCTGGATTTTTGCATGGAGGAGAGGGCTTTCTTCTTAAATTATGTACATTTCACTTGATGAAACATCAAGAGTGTCTCTCACTCCCCACCCTAGTTTATGTGCACCTGGTTTCTTTGGCAATTCAGCATTTCAGATCACAACTCTGAAAAATAACAGAGGCATTCCAGAGTTGTTTTTATAAGCTCTGGATGCTTAGGATATTTGCATTGATACTATAGGAGTTGCACAGCAATAAGCTAAACTTCTATTTAATACCTACAAAACCTATGCTGTATTATAAAGCTATGATTAATGATTTTTCTGTTGTAATTAGAGCTAACAAGCGTGTGATCACCTCGCTTCAGATGTAATCTACAGTAATTAGCAAATATATAAATTAGGCTGTGAATAGATATTGACCTTTCTTTCACTATTTATAAAGAAAGATACCACATGAAGAAGGTGGCAAATCTTAATACAAGTTAAAATTAAGTTCACTTCAATTTAAGGTATAAGTAAGAGATGTTACAATATACAGCTGATTACTTTAATGTCAAACATGTCCTACTGAACCTTCTGTGATGTCACAGCCCACATTGGAGGTGGGAACAAAACTGAAGACTTGCCAATTTAAGGCAATGGTTTTTATTGTTTTTTTTTCCTTTTTGTGGACCCCTAAAGGTTTTCCTGCAGTGATTCTCTTTGAAATTTCATGAAGGTCGAATAATGGCTATATTTCACTTCCCATGGATCCCTTAGCACCACTATGCAGACTCAGGGCCAGGGTGAAAGCTGCTTGTCAAAGACCAGTCACACACAGAGCAGTTTTTTTGAGTTCAGGAGTCTATGCTGTTTCTCCAGTTAAAAGTAACCACTGTCTTGCCAGGAGATTGAATCAACAAAAGCCGTTGTTCTTCTTCAAACTGATCTACATTCTGTACAGACCAGGCCAAGGTAACTGGCTGCCCCACCAGTTATCTTGCTGGCAGTGAGGAAAAGACTTCATGGGTAAAATATGGGACATTGCTTTCCTCAGATCTTGGTGCAGCGTGGCTTGTTTTGAGGACATCTCCAGGGCTATTTGATTGGGGTAACCAATTGGTCTCTGTTGGAATTTGTTCCTCTTTCTTTGAGGGGACCTCATACTAGGTTGTGGTAAAAATATGAGTTCAAGTGAAGTCTAATGGGATAGTTATGGGGCAAATTGCTAGTAGCAAGCAGAAGTAACACAGCTGGATTTATTTTTGGGTGTAATGAGCCACACATTTCTGACACTGCCTGTCACTGTGCTGGATTTTTTTTTTTTTTAATCAAAGCTGCAGCTGTCATCTTTTGGTAAGACAAAATTCTTAAACCTTCTCTGTCATCGGTCCCCAGTATTTCTTACCTCAGAAAATCAAAAAGCAAGTAGTTTTCTTTTGTATTTCTGAACAATTTTCCTAGTGCGCCTGTCTTAAAATCTCCCAGGAACATGTACAGCTTTTCTGGCTTTATGGTTAATGGTCACTTTGCTGCTGGTCATGGATGTCTCTCCTTTCGCTCAATTTCTTTTCAGTTGCTTTAACCATCTGCAATTTTAACTGTTTTGTGCAAACATCCTTGTACAAATCAGCATGATTTCTCCAGTTTGGACATTTGATTCTCTACTGTGTATAGACTTGGAGTCACTTTCTCTGATGAGAAATGAATACAAAGTGAAGGTAAGGGAGACTGATGCAGACTTCACTGTCCACTTGTTCCTATAATACTAAAAAAAGAACTTTCTTCCACCATAATTATAATCTGGGATACATTGCAGAAGGAATTAGGGGCTTTGCTTTTGAACTGTACACTTGTCTTTTGATCTAGAGCGTACATCTTCTGCTAATCTCTTCTACTATGGAGTTTGCTCAGATTTTTCTTCCTTAAACTTTTTTTCTATTTTGACTAATCTGTTCCTCTGGGAACTGTCCTAACTTTTACTCCTGGGCATCTTTTCAACTTTTTTTTTATTTTTTTTTAATTTCAAGTGTACAAGACATTTTACAAATCTTAAAACCCAGTGAAAAGCTGGGAAGGAGAAGTGATTCTCGGGGAGCAAGTGGCCTTCTTTCCCCCTGAAGTGAAGACTGTTTCCATAACATTGATAAGCATTACTGCAGCTTCTTTGTTACTGCCATTTCGGGAAAGATTGCTATGTGGGCAGGCTGTTGTAGAGATTGGATCTAGCTGCCCATTTGGGGAACGTATGCACCTGCATCGCTCTTCTCTAGTCACAGAATGTATGACCAGCACTGGACAAGGTCTATAGGAGACTAGTCTCTTCAGCATTCCCCTACGTCCACAAGTCATCTATCCAGGTAATTACCAGTAACCAAATAATTTTTATTCTAGAGTAGTATGTCCTGATGGAGAGAGATCTGCTCTGGTATAGGTTAAATGGAATAACTTATTCTAATATAGCTATGTCAGTAAGTCTTATCTATATCAGCAAGAACTTTGACCAGAACAAGCATAACACTGGAGCAGTTGCACTCTGTTCTGGTAGTTATCCTCTTTGGATTAGATGGAAAACTGGGATTCTTACAACTAGGGATTCTTCCTTATCCTATGGACATCGTTCTCATGTAGGAATACTCCACCCCAGAGCCTTTCCAGGTTTTACTGGGTAATTACATTCTACTTGTCCAAAGGGTTTCTTCCCTTCCTTTCTTTTTGAATTGCAGCATGTTTTTCTTTAAGGCGGATGTAGCATTCCTGTGTAAATTTAAATCACCCCATAGCTAATGTCAGTATTTATTTGTTTTATTTCCTCCTGCCACACCCGAGAGTTTTTGTGGTGGTGCTTTTGTCCACAGCCATCGTTATTTTTTGTAATGTAATCCAGCTCGGTTTTGTGAAAACCCGTCTTCTTCAAGCGCTGTTCCTTTCACACTTGGTCACTAGGTGTCACTACTGATCTAGGAGAAACGCAAAGCTTTGTTTCTATTTTTATTTTAAATTTGTACAAAGCAGAAAATCATTAGTATGTAAGAACTTCTGTATTGTCTATAAAAACTCACACCTCAATCCATAGCATGGTCGGTAAGGAGTCACTGTGTTCCCCAACTTTGGCAAAAAGTCTTCTATGTAGTCCGCTTCTAACTCCTTAAGGAAGACGTAGTAATTTTTTTTTCCCCAGCATGTGAGCTGTTTTGAACACAGAATGCTTTTAGCTGCTGTTCAAATCCAGGACCGTAACTGTAAAAGGGACGATATTTTACTTTTTTGAAAGAGGTACAGTAAATTAGGTTGTAACGGATTAAGAAATCAGACTGTATATGCAAAAAATCAATTGTCAAAGTACACTTCCTGCTTGGAATTTCATTTGGGGCTTCTGGATTCCTGTTCGCGTGTGAGAATCGGTAGTTAGCAGGATTAATCATCCTACACACGATACACAGTGATCTCAAACAAGGCTGGAAAAATCAGGCTCAAAACCTGATTAGGTATTGAATGGTCTGGCCTTTTACTGTTGGATGTAGGAGAACTAAATTTGAATCTGGACATAAATCTTGTTCGCTTGTTCACTGATCGCTCTTGGTAAATGTGAGGCACCATTTTGGAATGTATGCTGCTATTCTAAGAAAACGAACTTTGGCCTTTTAGTGAAGGAAAACCTGCTTCCTTTGCTGCAATGCTGTATAAACATCTCCTACTCATGTCTATTCTCTGCTCTTGGGATTCAACAGAGCTTAAGAAAAATATTTTAATGGAGCCTGATTTCTAACCCCTGCTGAACACTTCAAGAAATAAATGTCTAATGATTACATTCACATTTCTTCTCTTTTAATCATTTAATGATCCACAATTGACAGCAAAATGCCCCACTTGAAGGGGAAGGCTGGGGGGATGTTAAGTAATCCCTTCATAGCCGAAACCAACTATGTGTTTTGACAGTCTCCCTCTTCTTCTTTTGTTGTTGTTGTTGTTGTGAAAAGCTAAATTCTGTAATTCTGTGTGCCTGAGACACCTTGTGCTGGTCATAGGTGAAGGTGGCTGTGTAAGCCATCAGTGGTTTCATTTTCTCCACCTGGCAGTGGCAAGTTTTTAAACAGAGGCAAGTGGTGGTTTAGCCCTGCCTGTTGCAGATGCTTTTGAATACAAAGGTATTTTCATGGCACAAAGAGCTCAGTTTTTAGCTCATCGCATTGTACCTGCACCGTATGGCTATAGTGCTTTGGGGTTTTTTTTTTGGCTATTCAGGAAAATTATCCCCAAGCACTACTGAAGCAGTATTCAAAAGAATTTTTTTTGTGTAAAGCCTTAGGAGAAGAATCACAGAATGGTCAAGGTTGGAAGGGACCTCTGGAGATCATCTAGTCCAACCCCCCTGCCTGAGCAGGGTCACCTACAGCAGGTTGCACAGGATGGTGTCCAGGTGGGTTTTGAATGTCTCCAGTGTGGGAGACTCCACAACCTCTCTGGGCAGCCTGGGCCAGTGGTCTGCTACCCTCAAAGTAAAGAAGTTCCTCCTCATGTTAAGATGGAAGGTCCTGTATTCAAGTTTGTGCCCGTTACCTCTTGTCCTATCACTGGGCACCACTGAAAAGAGACTGTTCCCATCCCCTGGCACCTTCCCTTTAAGTATTTATAAGCATTAATAAGATCTCCCCTCGGTCTTCTCTTCTCCAGACTAAAAAGACCCAAGTCCCCCAGCCTCTCCTCATAAGAGAGATGTTCTAATCCCCTAATCATCCTTTGCTGGACCCTCTCCAGCAGTTCCCTCTCCTTTACTTTATTTGCCCTGCTACTTCACCAGATATCTTGGAGCCGATGACTGTTAACAGACTTGTGACTATACTGTTAATAAAACAGTTTCTGGGTGAAGGTTTCCCTGGCTCGTCACCGAGTAAATTTGTGGGTGCCTGATAGGTACCTTTGCTTGTGCGTGGAGTCCTTGCTGCTTTATTTGAAAGGGCATCGCCCAACTTCCCTGTTGTGACATGGAAGCTGGAAAGAACGATTTAGTGCTACACCTTTCCAAATGTTAAAATGTAGGGTTTCTTTCTAGAATCCCAGGTTCACATCCTCAGAGGCTGACTCAGCCCCTTTGTTGGCTGAGGCACATAAGCTTAGAACTGAAGAAATCTTCGTGTTAGTCTTCTGAAAATAACCATAATAACAGAAGTCCTGTGTCCATACCGAGCAAGCCAATAATTCTCCATACTTCTCTGTCAAAGTAGCTCCCCTTTCTTCCTTTTTGTCTTCTTCTCCTAATAATTACCACTATTTACAAATTTAGTTTCCTCAGTGTGCGTGTTGTTCCCACAAGAAGTCTCAGGCAGTGTCGCAACCTCCAAGGTAAAATCTGTCCCTATATGCTAAAATGTGCAAATACTGAGAAAGGGACAAATGAGACTGCTCTGCCAGAAAAGGGAGGGAGGCAGAAGTGTGTCACAAAATGATTTTGCAAACTACAGTCTATGGAGCTTCACTTGGAGCACATGTCAATAGCTCCAAATTTATGTTCTTTTAAAGGTATTGGCTCCACTTTTTCCTCCTCTGGCTTTCATATGTCCTGTGTACATAGAAAACTCTGAAGTCCCTCCCCAAGGAGCTAAGAAAATGTTTCCTTTAAATCTGCGACAGCAACAGTACTGTTGTCCATGCGTTAAATAAGAGCAGAATTACAGTAATGTTCCTGTAACACGTGAGCAAATATAGTAAGTATTTCCACAATGGCTACAGCTGGGATTTTGTAATGCTCACTGCTTTAACCAGTTTAAATAAAGCAAGGCAAGCCTGAACCTAAAAATCCCAATCTGATTTGCTATACAAGTTCTGTCCTGACTCTTTGTGTATATCCTAAATCTTCCTCCAGCTGTTAGTCAAAACAAATGCATAATTAAGGAGAACTACCCCTTATTACTGTTTAATTTCCTGATAAAGACATTAAATTAAATTAAAAGGAATTTCCCCAAAAGCCCCCGTTCCAAACCGCATCTCTGCACTGACAAGCTATTAGATTTATTTATTTATTTTTTTTTTTTTCACAAAACAGGGTAGCAAACAAAAAAAATCTACTTTTGGGCTTTTAGATTTGTGCAGTTTAATTGTTGGTCTATTTCCCTGATAAGGTGAGACTAGTCCCATGTCACTAGGGGAATGGTATCCTGCTGTGTTTTTCCATCCTCATTTACAATGATTATGTTATCAGGCTAGCCAGGCAAAAGGGTGGAGCAACTATAATTTCAAAGCAGGATTAGGTTGAAATAACGAGGTCACCAAGTTGTGGTTGTCATGGCAACGTCACATCTAAGAATATGGGATGCTTCTAGGAGATGAGGCAAGCCTGGAGTCTCTCTCCTTTTGCACAAAATCCCAGACTATTTCTATAAAATTGCTTAATTGCTTTTAAACATTTTTTTTTTTTCCAAAGTGGCTTCTGCTACAACAATGAATCCAAATTGTACTTTTTATTGACAATGTCTTAAGGATGTGTTTATCTCTGATCTGCTATTGATCCTGTTTTCCCTGTCATCTTCTGAGTATGTATTTTGGCTGTCTTTAAAAGATCTTTTGTTTTAAATATAGCAAAAAATCTTTAGGTAATTCAACCACTGCTCAGGTGTTTTGATTCTCCTTGAGACTTCACAGTGTTTTGAAACACGGGGTTCTCTCTCAGGTCATATACTGCCCTGGGACCTCTCCCACATCCACAAATAAGAGAAAGCATTTTGCTGTTAACTCTCAAATTTCCATTCGAGTGATAGTTTGTATCTATTTCTTGGTACTGTTTTATGTTTTTTAAAATACGTGTTAAAATCTTTTTTTTTTCTGGTAGTGTCTAAAAATGATTCTTTTAAAACACATTATTTGTCATTGTTTCAAGTTGTATTGGATAGGATAAATGTGAGTGGCTGTAGAGCCTTACTTCACTGTGTCACTGCTCGTCACAGGCTTTCATGGGAAATTTATGGTACAAACTCCTGACAAGCACAGTGGGAAGCAGCTGCGTTGTGTGTGGTTTTTATTATGTTAGTATGTAAAATCTCACCAAAACCACTTTCTTCTCCTTTCTCAACTTTTACCTGTGCTTTAATGTCAGTGTAATGTTATGATATAAATATCACAACACACATTTCTAATGACATCGGTTGGATTTTTGTGCTTTTTCATTGCCAAACATCTAGTGCTATCAGTATAACGTAGTGTTTAAGTGTGCCAGGCTAAGGGATTTGTGGCATAAGGGAGCAAGTTGCAAACAATACAAAGGAGGTGGGGTAGACTGTAACGGCAGACTAGGGGGTTTAGTATATAGTTTGGGAGCACTGAAGCCTTAATTGTCACACAAGATATTGTCTAAGTTTTTCCTCAGTGACTGGGGCACGGCTGTCTCTGGGCATCTGAGCTCCACACACTGTGCAGTCTCTGTGCTGCAGAAGTCTCACTGGTGGTACACGTTCCATCCCATTATTTATGTATCAGCCTAGTTATGTGGAACTTGTTGCGACATGATGGATCTAGAGACTACTACCTTGTCTCAGATTTTGGTTGAAAGAAGCCGGTAGACATTCAGACAGAGATAGACACAAAGAATGACCACATAAGGCCCATTGCAGTGGGGCTTATATGAAACTGTAGGATGAGGGTTCCTACAAATAGAAAAAAAACTGAAAAAGCTTTTTTTTTTTTTTTTACAGTGCTATGAGGAAATTATGAAGCCTGCCATATATATGGTTTCTTTGATAGGGCTTTTGGTTAAAAAAAAAAAAAAGCAAGCAGACTGAAAATACCCTATTCAACACCTTGTTTCAAGGACGTGAGATGCAAGGTCTAAGGGCAGATGGTGTTTTTAGACAGCTTGATTTTCGACTGACATCAGACCGCCTTCATAGGACAGCGTGGATGTTCTCTGTTTCCCTTCCTCCCCTTCCTCTGCACTATGCAGTTAGAGCTTGTAAAGAGTGTGGCATCTTGCACTTTGCTGACAAGCTGGGGAGTAGGGACTATGCAAAGTGGATGATTTCCATCAAGACTGAGACTAATTCCTCAGTTCTGAGAGTAAAAGGAAAAAGAAAGATCAGCTTTGGTGTGGAATGAGCTGTTTAACCAACTGGTAGTAGAGTACTATTTCCTCTCTGACTTTATTTGGAGAAGGTGTCTGTTATTTTCCACAAAGGATGGGATCTTTCCACAGCAGTCTGGAAGAGTTGTTGATTAGAGTCCAGCCAGGTGAGGCTGGACTCTAGTTATTTAACAAGTCTGCCACCTATGATGGTATACAAAAATAGGAATTTTCACCCCTTTTTTGCAGGTTTGTACCTTGGTCCCACTGAGAAGCTATAGATTAGTATTGAATGGACTGAGTGTATTTTTTCTGTGACCTTATGATATAATATTTTTTAGTGAGCTGAAGAACTACCTGGGAAATAAAGAAAAAATTAAACCCAAATTGTCAGTGGGTGTATCCAGCAGATGGTGATGTTCTACCAAATTATTTGTACGGTGATCTTGCAGTAAAGATCTCACACTTTGAGGGAATTCTGATTACTTCTTAAATTTCAGATGAGTGAGTCTTCCTGTTGCTTCACTGATAATTAGATTTGGAAAGAGAACACGTTTCTCTCCATGCTGAAGAGTCTACTCTGGTTGTGTCCAGTACTACGGACACAGTGAGGAATGGGGAAGAAAAATCTGTAGTTTCTACCATATCGAAACTGGGTGAATGCTAGCGTATTAGAAGCAAGATTTACATGGCTGCTGTACAATTATGGAGCCCTGTGAATCTGACAGCTTTGTTTGCCATGTGGGGTAGTGTGTGTCTGCAAGAAAGAAAGCACCAGGATGAGAAGGATGAGGAGGGCTTGTACTGCTATATTGTTCCGTGGCTCCTCTTTCCTTAGCCCGGAGGATCATGTGGATGAATGCCAAAGGTTTGGTTTGCCGGGTGGGGCCTCCTCTGCATCTCAAGCTGGAAAGGAACAGATCTGCTGCGTTCACCCTCCCTTTTCCTTGGCTGCTTGTAGAGTTGAACAGCCCTCAGGAAAACTGTGTTATGGAAAGTTACACAATTTAAAGTCTAGCTTTTCCATCTTGATATACAATAAACATCACTGCAGCTTATGCACATGCACTGCAGCCACTCAGACGGAAAGAACTTTGCTATTAAAAATTGTTAGACTTATTGATTTAGTTTGAGGAGTAACTGCCAGTAAAATTGGATCCTTCAAAAGTCTTCACCAATTTTATCTGACGGAGTAAAAGATTCTCAGAAAACACAAGGAATGTTTTTTTGTTTAGTTCTAAACTGCAGTTAGAAAAATCAAAATGATAATTTGTTGGTCCATTTTATATTTGTCTTTTTCTCATTGTCAGTGACACTGTTCCGCATGCAGAACTGCAGGGAAGCTATTCTATTGGATATCAACCACCTGTTAATAGAAACGGTTCTGTATGTGATCCAACAAGGTCAAGAGGGTGCAAATTCACGTGCAAAATTCTCCATTTCTAATGGGAATGGTCTTCCCAGGATAGAGTATCAGTGACAGCAATGCTAATCTTGGAGTTAGGTTTGTCAAAGAAAATACCTGTTATTACTTAAAAAAAAAAAAAAAAAAGAAAAAGAAACAATGAAACTAAAATGTTAATGTACAAAACAGCAATTTCAAATAAGGGTTTCAGTAAAAATTATTTCTGTTAATGAATTCTGAATTATAAGGATGGTCTGCCTTTTCTGATAGTGACATCCCAGTTTGGGAGGGTTCCAGTTCAGGGCAGGTCTCATGGTGGGAACACTGATACTATAGATACCGACGTGGTTCACACTTCTAGGTTGAATTCTGCTCTTCGCCACAGACTTCTTAGTAGAGGTGGATCATCTGGGGCCACCGTGCATTTGAAAGGCAATGGGATGATGTTCCTTCTCCCTGCCAGGATGACATTAATGACATGCTGTGTGTGCTGGCCATCTCCCTCAATACTGTTAATCCAGTTCTCTTCATGTCCTTAGCCTCCTTGTTCTTAGCCAGGTCAGCTGGGACTGATTTTTGGGTGGCTGCATTGACACTATGAGCACAAATGTAGTAGTTGTCCCCATCCCTCACTACAGCTAGCTGCTTTTGTTGAGCTTGCCTAGGTATGCTGATAGTTTTGTGGATTTTGTTTTCTTCTGAAGCCAAGAGGACAAACAATTGCCCTCTCTTATGACAAATATGCACTGGTCAATTTTTGTTATCACTCTGTTTGGGAACTAGCCTATGTTTCCTCATTGCATTCTGCACTGCCATTTGTTGGGGCAGAAACACAGCTCAGTTTGCTGCCATTGGTCTTCAGAGTACAGTGTGTCGTTGACTGAGAGTTTTTAATAGTGTAACTTTGGAAATAGCCTTATCAGTGAAATGGCTTGAGGTACTTGGACTGGACTGTAGCAGCTAGGGGAAGCTGTCACACAGGCTTTTCTTTTGTTCCGTGCACGTCCATGGATAATGTGCTCATTGAATTGGTTTTCTCCTGTGGCCAAGTGTTTGATGGACAACACTGAACGTTCAGGAAAGTGTGAGTGCTTTACGTGAGTTCTGTAACATTTGTTAGGAAATTAACTGAGGAACTTGCAAAATCTGAAAAACCCAACAGATATTCCGATGCACTTTTGCTACGTGTAGGTGGGTGGCACTGTGCTTGCCCTGTGCAAGCTGAGAGTGTGCCGCCAATTTATTCTGCTACACACATGGAGTGTTTGAGCTGTGGCCAGAAATGTTTGTAAACTCTTTGGGATTCTTCAGCATTTGCTTTCAGGTATTTGGTTTGGTCACATATTTTGATGAGAAGTGTGATCAAATACAAGTTGTTCTGCGAGCAGCTGTCCTCTTTATTATGGATTTGTGTCTGATGGTTGGATTCCCTTCTGTCTAGCATCAGTGAAGTTCTGACAGTAGCTTTTCCCATGGGTAAGACAATATTCGCCAGTGTAGATTTTCTGTTGTCTCGTAAGGATTTAGTTCACACAGTTGAACTTCCCTCAGTAAATTCACTGATAAGGTTTCCTCTAACCAACTTTTCATTTTAATGAAAAGTATAGGAAAATAATAACTTTGAAACCGTTGCCCTTCTGTCAAATCTGGTTGAGACTTGCCAAACTTCTGTAGGAAAGAAGAGGGCAGGCTGACAGATGAGGAGACACACTGCGATTGCATAATCTCATTTCCTATGAAACCAGGCTAACAGGGAAGCATTAGATGGCTAATCTTCAAACCTGTCCCAGACAAGGGAATCTTGCAAAGAAAATGGTGCTTGTAGTGTCATACAGACTATCTTTGTGAAACGTATGCTGGTTTGGCACCTAGACTTTAGTGAAACTGCCCAACTAAATTGTTAGTGGGAGCTGTGCCATCTGAACAGATGGGCATGTGTAGGCAGTCAGTAGTCATGTTTGTTCTTCATTTATGGGAATTTAGACCAGGATTTGAAATACCATGAAGCATGAAAAGCAAAATGCCTGGGTAGGTTATCCTCAGGTTTACATCCGAACCAGGTATCTTGAGCATTTGCCCTGTTGCAGAGGGGACATCCTCTCAGTGCGCTAGTCTAGGACAGGACATCTGGCAGAAATAGTTTTTGGCTTGAATACTTCACCCATCTCAATATTCAGATTTCTCAATTCATTCTGTCCTACCAATCCAATCCATTTTCCCTGTGACTCTTTAGTTATTTTTGCTTTTGAATCCTTTTAACGACTTTCCCATATCTATTGCATTCAGTTCCAGCTTCCTTGCAGTCATAACTGTGAGTGATTCCAGCTGTGCCTGGAATTCTGCTCACTTCTTTCCACATCGTCTTCTTGCCCGTTTGCTGGGGTAAAGTTACTTCTCAAAGCATGTCGGTGTATACACAAATTGTCATGAGGTAGGTTAGGTTGGAAGCCTACAGTGTGTCAGCTGCACCCCTATAACTACCCGACTACATTCTCTTCCTGCCTGTAAATATAAGTCATTTTACTCCAAATTCTTACCCTTTTAAGCGTGCACATTACTGAGTATGACTAGGCATAGCAGTAGTTACCGAGTGGTAGATATCTAATTATACGTAACCTTCCATCTGTATTCAGTCCAAGCTTTCTTCAAAACGTTTAGCCACCACCTCCAGTATTGTACCTGATGTTCAAAGCGGTTTTAGGCCTTTGTACTTTAGGAGCATTTAAAAATGTTGCTGTGGCAGCAAAAACTTCTCATAGAGTGTCCTGGTTTCAGCTGGGATAGGGTTAATTTTCTTTCTAGTAGCTGTTGTGTTTTGGGTTTGGCATGAGAATAATGCTGATAATGTGTATTGTTTTAGTTGTTGCCAGGTGATGTTTTACATTAGTCAAGGACTGTTTCAGCTTCCCATAGAAGCTGGGAAGGAGCATAGACGGAAGAAGCTGGCCAAAGGAATATTCCATATGATAGACGTCATGCTCAGTATATAAATGGCGGTTGGCCAGGGGGCAGGGATCTGCAATCACTGCTCAGGATGGGCTGCGCTGTCAATCACTGGGTGGTGAGAGTGACTTGTGTTGTATTACTTTATTTTATATATTCTTTTACCATTATTATTATTATTATTTTCCATTATTGTTCTGTTAAACTGTCTTTATCTCAACCCACAGGTTTTTTTCCTTTCCCCTCCTTTTCTCCCTCTTCTCCCTACCCTGCTTTGTGGGGAGGACTGAGCGAAGTGCTGCGTGGTCCTAGTTGCCAGCTGGGGTTCAACCACGACATAGGGGCAGGTTATACCAACAAAACAGTTCTTCGGTTACAATGGCCTACAACCATTCACCAAACAAAATAAGCTAAATCACGAAGAGACTTTTTTGTTTGTGACTTTGTTTTATCTACGCTAAGGTTTCGGACAGAATGGTTATGTCAAACAGATCTGATTTTTATCACTTTCCATCTCGCTGTAGGTAATCTAAGAAAATCTTTACTTGCACACCTGGCCTTACTGAAAGCACACATGTTCTGCAATAATGTTAGATAATAACAGAGTTGAGTGATGAAATTTTGAGATTGGGCCGTCATCTGTTCGTGCTGTGTGGTATTACTTTGAATGTCTGCACTAAGCATTCTATCTCATTTAGATTAAGACTCACGAGACAGGGACCATGTCTTTCCCTCTGTATCACACAGCCTCAGATACCTTGATAGCACTCAAAAAATAATAAATAATTTAAGGCCAATGCTGTTGAGAGATCAGCTACATATGGAGCGCTTCTGGCCCATTTGATGCAGAAGAAATTTTGTGCAGGAAGTCAAAGATGTGGCTAAGGTCAGAGTCGGGGTTTACAGAGTCTCTGGCAAGTTTCTTAGGCACATGTTAAAACAAGTGTTCTTCAGATTCCAGGGAAAAGCAACAGGCAATCTGCATTGCCTGCCATCGACCTACATGTGTGTAGAGACCTTTTGCCAGATATGGCCTTTCATGCATATTTCTGTGTCTACTTGTTTGGAAACTTTCTCTCTAATTTATGGAAAATTGTACTAGCATAGGGGATAACCATGGGTTTTGTGAATTGAAAGGGACCTATATAAACATGCTTTTCTTGATTCTCTTTTAATAAATGAATGGATGCACACTTGCACAAATGCAGCACATGCGCAGAACAGCTATTCTGCTACAAGGAAGGGGAGGGGAAACAGCCCAGATGTCCAGAACAGGGTAGTCTGAGCAGTCAGTCAGCAGCCTTAATCATTTGCTAGGCAGGGACAACTCGAGAGCTGCCAGAATGACTGCCTGTGGATCTCGCCAAGGAGCCAAATACTCTGGCTGAGACTATAATATACAGACTGGCATCTGGGCTCTCTGATTGTCATCAGTCCCTGAGCATGAAAGAGAAGGAAGTGGATAATAGTAATTGAAATGCTCACTGCAGCATTTTAAAATTAATTATTACAAATATTTTCCTAAAAAAACCTCCAACTGTTGGGAAAATAATTAAACGTTTTTGAGAGGGGAAAGGTAAGACTCCTTTCGAGGGATTGTTGTTTAAATGGCTGTGTATTGTTTCCTTTGCTTAGATGTTTCAATCCACACTGCGCTCCTACTATTCAGTTAGGCACCAAGATGATTTCCGTGCATTCCTTTAGGCTAGGTAATTGCTATTTGTATGGAGAGAGGTGTAATACAGTCAAGACAAACTGTGGATGTGTGTGACTGCACCTAAGTTTCCTCTTACATGCCCTGGGACACTCTTGTGCTACAAAGCTGATGTGTCCACTAGGTCATATCTTCAAGGATCACAGAATCACAGAATGGTTAGGGTTGGAAGGGACCTCTGGAGATCATCTAGTCCAACCCCAAGGATGTTTGTCCTCTCACAAAATTTGTTATTTCCCATTTGTGGGCAGTCTAGTATGATGTGAAAGCCAGCAGCCTTAACGTAACGCGAGAGAAATCAGCTCTACCCTGCATCTTTACCTGCTGGTGCCTTATAAAGTGGAACATATGTTAAATTAGGGACTAGGGTGCCTAGTCCTAGATCGCCCATGAAGTTATGTTAAAGTGTCTGACCCTTACCATCCCTGTATGCGTCTAGGCTTCATACCTGGATGCACATGGCACTGCTCAGTAGGTTCAACTGAGAATCTGAGAAAGGTTGGCCAAGCAAAGGGCAGAGCCCAGCTTTTCAAGAAGCTGATCTATGGTTGCCATTTTACCCTCCTGTCACTCGACAGCATCTAAACCTGCACTGAGGCTTCTGATTCTGCTGCTGGGAAGGTGGGGAGAGCTTGGCCATTCTTGGTCATAGGTGTAGGGGCGTACACATTCTGCTTTAACCACATGGTGAATGGTAATGCTTTTTCTGTCTAGGGGCCTGGAGTTCTGTCTTCTTTTGTGATCCAAACACAAACACTTTTTCATTTCCTTCTAACATCTGTAAACACTATACCACATTTTTTTTCCTAAAATGAGGATTGAGTAGCTGCAGTCTGATAGCACTGCTGCACTACTGTGTAATCCACCAGCAAAAAGGACTTGTCGATGTAGGGACAGTTCTCTTCTATATGGACTAGTCCACAGAGATGTGATATCTCCTTTCTCTCTATGCTACCTCCTTTTTTCTGGAATGGAAGAGGTTGTAGTTGTGATTATGCAGTTTTTGAGCTAAATCCCTTGCTTTTGTTATGGCCGCAGGGGATGAAGTATGAAAAACACCACCAGCATGCTACAGAAGAGTCATTGAAAGGATCACTGGAATAATTTTTGGAATGGCTTTCTATTGTTGGATGTTGTACTCAAAAAATAATTTAGCCCTTGCAGTAATATTTGGTTTGTAATGTGTTTTTCAAAACTATTGGTATTTTGCTTCATGCTTATAATTTCAAAAGTACACAGTCTGGGTGCTGCAGGCTTAGTAGGTTCAAAAAGCAGAGCGGTATAGAAGATAAAGTTTTGTCAGTGCAAGCAGAGAATGGACACTCTTGCCTTTTGGAGTTCTGTAAAGGCCAAAAATGTTTTGTATTTCATATTTAAATGCCTTCTCTTTCTAGAAAGTAAGTTTTTTTTTCAGCTTGGAGTTAGTGCTTATATCACAAGACACTGCTGAGCTGTAGAGCCTTTCGCCTCTCTGTCCCCCAGTTTAATAAAGTAATTCAAGAATATAAGAAAAAAATTACTGAGTGAGACCACAGATCTATTTGGTCATCTGGCATCCCTCATAATAGACAGTAATAGTTGACTTAGAAAAGAACACAAAAAAACAGGGCAGTATACTATAATATTTCTCCATTCCTATTGTACTGCAGCTTAGGAACTTCTTGAACCTTAAGGTATATCCATTTGTTTATGTTTAATATCTTTAATACATTTTTCTTTTGTTAATTTTTCTGATCACTATTTGAATGCATCAATATTTCTGGCATCCACAGCATCCTCTTGCAGTGAGTTCCTGAGCTACTTAGGCAGTAGGTAGAAATCTGTTTCTTTTCAATTCTGCCTTGTTTAGTAAGGATTAATATTTGTTCCTGTTAAATGGAAAGTTCCGACAATGTCAATCTGATCAGGTCATCAGACTGTAAAGTGTACTTTACTTTACAATCTAAACTTTTAAGGAGTGAGAGCACCTGTTGTGTCTTCAGGACCTGATTCATTTGGGTCAATTAGTACTAGACTGATAAATCAGTCTTATATTTGGGGTTAGGAAGTAACTTTCCCCCATGTCAGACTATCAGGGACTGTGCAGGGTACTTTGCTTTCCTTCTCTTTCGAGAGGAGAACATCCTAGGATCCTTCACATTTTCACTGAGGAAATTCCCTGCTGTTGTAAGGGCCTACGAGATTGAATCTCCTACTCTTTTAGTGTTTAACATTGTTGTACATAGATTTTGTTATTTTTGTGAAGTTTCAGACAGGAAGATGGGGGACATGCAGAGCTCAGTTAGTGACAAGATGCATGTATTCATGAATTCTTCTGAATAGGTATTACGTCATTACCTGTCACTGTGAAGACCTGGATTCAGTGACATAGGTATCCTAGATTTCTAATAAGACACATATATATATAAAATTCCAGATTTTTCAAAAGCTGGTTGTTACAGGGTTTGGGTTTTTTTTTTCATATTGGCAGCACCAGGAGGTATACACCTTTGCTCTTTGGACTGTTAAATGTTTCTTCAGGCCCTTAGCTCCAACTGCAGCTTTGCAGAAGCAAAGACTCCAGTTCATGTTGTTCTGTACTGGCTTCTTGTGCCAAACTACTCCGAAAGTTTGGCCACTAGATTTCCCTAGGCAGCTGTTCATCTTTCAACCTCTAAAAGGCTTCTTATCAAGTCTGTCTCCAAAGAATAGGAAGGCAATTCATTTGATAGTAAGCACTGTTGCTAGCCTGCTGTCCTTTTCTCCCTGAGAGGTTAGGAAGGTTTTGCCCTCTAATTATGGGCTTCAGCTTGGGGAAACTCCAGATTCGCTGATTCCTACTGGATCCTCTTCCACTTCCTAGAGTAGAATGCAGTCTCTATAGGGAGAGCTTGATTTGCAGGAAACAAACTTTCGTGTGACTGTCTCCAAGCTCAGTGTTTCTGCTTGGAGAAGGAAGCCACAGATTGTCTAGGGCTCAACTGAGAACAGTGATCATGTGGTGATAAGCCTGAAGAGGCGGTATTCCTATCTTTCCTGGCTAGAAAAGTACTGGCCTTTTCCCCCCCAAACCTGTTAGGTTAGATTAAATTAACAATGGTGAGATCGTTGTAATAACCTTTTAGGTTTTGAGCCTGTAGAATATACTCAGAACATGTTTCAAGATTTTCTCTGCCAAAAAGACAACCCTCTTCCTTTTTATTTTTAATGAAAGTTCAAATTCTCTCAAAATAACAGCTCTTAAGGAACAGGAACAGAAAAATAAATAAGCAGATAACATCTTAATATCATAATTGAGATGAGGGGACAGAGTGTATCCTCAGCGAGTTCGCTGATGATACCAAACTGGGAGGGGTGGCTGACACTCCAGAG
>NW_009648963.1:2138352-2145294 GCF_000708025.1 Charadrius vociferus | reverse complement strand
GTGAAGGGCAACCAAGATGATTGAGGGATTGGAGCATCTCCCTTTGAGGAAAGGCTGAGAGAGCTGGGACTCTTTAGGCTGGAGAAGAGAAGGCTGAGGGGAGACCTTATTACTACTTACAAATATCTAAAGGGTGGGTTGAAGGAGGATGGAGCCACACTCTTCGCGGTGGTTCCCAGTGACAGGACGAGGGGCAATGGGTGTAAGCTGGAACATAAGGAGTTCTGTTCCAATACACGGAAAAACTTCTTTACGGTTAGGGTGACAGAGCACTGGCACAGGCTGCCCAGGGAGGTTGTGGAATCCCCTTCTCTGGAGATTTTCAAAACCCGCCTGGATGCAGTCCTGAGTAATGTGCTCTAGGCAATCCTGCTTTAGCAGGGGAGTTGGACTAGATGATCTCTAGAGGTCCCTTCCAACTCTGAAGATTCTGTGATAATTGGTGCAAAATCACACGGATTTTCAGTATCACTCAGGCTTCGCTTTTTTCAGTCCTCAGAAGAAACAACATCCTCCAGATGCCAAATCTCTACTTCCCAGAATGGGAACAGGAGCTTCCATGGAGTGAGATGGGCAGGTGTAGTGTTAGGTTTAGAAATGATGGGCTGGGATGTATAACAAGGGTAGTGATTCAAATAAGAGGTCAGGATGAAGGAGAGAATAAGTATATTTGTTTCATCAACTATGCCAATATAAGACCTTTCTGGATGGGCAGGAACTTTGCATTATATACCTGACCCCCAAGAAGTTAACTTTTGGCCTGGCTGTGCTGTGTTGCCATAACAAGTGATGGCATGTGAAAAACAAACTCTCTCAGCCGGCTCCGAGTCTCCATAAAACATCGGTGAGGTTCTGCCTGGGGCTCTGCCAGCTTCCTTCAGCATAAATCCTGGCACAAAAGCCTGGCACTAGGAAGTCTTCTTCCTAGTGGCCCCCAGCATATATTGCTGTGTTTCTTACCAGCACTGCTCTGTTGGAACACCTGAGACACACATCAGTCTATCCTGCCATACAACCTGAGAGAGATGCAGCATCGACATGACCTACTCTTACCATGTGGCCAAAAGGGCACTGGGAGAGAGTTGCAACTCCCTTCTCAATGCACTGCCTTTAGTAAAATGCCTTCATTCTTGCAGATGAAGCTTTAGTAATTTTTGTAGCCCATAAAATGGTGAAACATCAGGGACATTTTACCCTTGCTGGATAGGTTACTCAGCAGATGTTCCCATGGAATCCTGAATCTTAGGCCTAAGGATGCTATGGATGGTTTTGCAATGCTTAGGGAAGACAAGAGAAGCAAGATGAATATGTCTCCAACTCAAATGCCAAGTAGAGAAACTTGCCCAAGACTAAAAGAAAACACAGTCTTTAAAAGAAGCAACAGTAACGAAGTAGGTCATGACATGGAAATGTGAGTGGCCTTTTGCAATGTTCCACAAAATGGGGCTTTGCAAAGATGATCCAATGTGAGAGAAGCAGAGGAACAGTGTTGCACAGCCTGCTTGGGGATTTTGATAGAAATCCTCTAGCTAAATCAGACAGAGAGAATTTGAATCTGTGTCATCACTCACCAGAGGACTAGACTTTGTCAGAGGTAACAAAAGTCCAATCCAGTTTGTATATAAAATTGCTTGCAAAAGCGAAAACAACAAAAAGAGCTGTGGCTACAGTTGTGTAATCATTAATACCAGATCTGGATGTTCTAGGGAATCATCCAGCAAGACAAATTAGATCTGGATCAGACACAAGCACACAATTGCATTTCTGTCTATTTAGCCAGAACATGGTATGAAGTTTGTGCCAGCTTTCTTACTTTTACACTGATTTTATGCTGATTGTAGAAAGACAGTGATATCTGATCCAGAATAAAGCCTGGCAATACACATGTTTTTTAAAAAGTGTGAACTGCCAGAGTGAGTTTAAGCTCTTATGTAAGTTCTGTAGACAGCATTTTTGATCTGGTTACTTAGGAATCCCTAAGTTACGTTTATTGTCTCATTAACCACAGCATGAGTTTTTTTTCCAAACCAAAAGTCCTACTGACAGAATCTACAAGCTGTATTACATGAGTTTCTGGTAAACAGAACCTTGTCTCCTCTCAGTACTTCCCTGTCTGCCATGTGCTTTTATTCACACAACCAGGCGCAGGAAGGCAGATGAAAAACTCGCTGCAACATCCCAACTAGTGCCAGGTCTACTACAGCAGCCAGACTGAGCTCAGGGGGCTCAGTCATCATAGCTGCACCTTACTACTAAGAATACTTATTGCTAAGATGCCTTATTCCAACCAGCAGTTATCATGGTCATACAAAATGTCTTAACCAGCGGAAACACCTTGGCTGTGGTATTTAGTTCTCCTATTATCTCTGTCTGGTTTGACCTCCCCCTGTGCCCCTTTTCTTCTTTGCCTTCTGTTTTGGCATGTATGGCTAAAAAGGCCTCTTTTGTGACACTGCCACAAAGTCATAATTGAGAAGCCAACTAAGTGCAATGTCTTAAGCAGGTTGGTGTTGGTATAGGTCACTCACGTCCCATAGTCGCGGATAAAGCCTTGTGCAGTGTCTGCCTTTGTCACCAGGGAGGCTGCCAACAAAAACTGCATTTCCTGCCCCTGTTGTTTGCTGTTCTTTTATCTCACCTTTAGGTGTATGTTTGTCTTGTTTTATTTTCAAGGAAGCAACATGGAACTTTAACAGCGATTCCCACCCATAGCAACTGTTGTTAAAAGGGCAGTTCTTACCATCTTTAATATTACCTGAAAGTTTACCAGGACTATTTCCCTTTAAAAATGTCTCTACAAGTAAAGGGCAGAGGAATAAGGGGGAGTTAATATGAAAACCTGAGTTAATACTTTACGATTTCAGTGCTTTGACTGTTTTTCCATTTTATCTTTAAGAAAAGATTAAAGTGATTCTTAATAGTTGCTGTTGCTGGGGACTAAGCAGTTGAAGATCAGAATCTTTTTTGCTTAGTGTTAGACAGTGACAAGATAGGGAGCATCCAGGCCTATTTCTTCCCGGAAAATTTACCCAAAATAATTTGTCTAAGCGCTGGACTTCAAGGCATAAGCAGGATCTCATTTCCATGTTCTCACCATGTACTGAAAATGCCCCCTGAATTGTCATAGATCAAATAAAACATTTCATTTAACCTGAAATGAACGTCTTAAGTAAACGAATTCCCTGGAGTTCTGGTTTCAGGCTGGCCTCTAAATTTTTTTTTTTTTCCAGTTCGGTCTCCGTAACAAAACTCCAGTTGATGCTTTCCAAAAGCATAACCCAAGATCCAACATCTTAATATTCTTTTTCTCAGTGCTGCAGCTGACAACAAAATGTCTCTCAGGAATTATATTTTCTCCCCTTGCAACAAGGGAAAAGCAGAGATCGAAAAATGAAAAATAAAAGTGACCAGTCTCAACATTAGTTGTGTATCTGTAACTAACTTGTTTTAGTTCATCATTGTTAGTTAACCCTGTTCTGATTCTTGTCATGTTGACATGGTAATTGGAAGACAAAATCCATGTAAATGAAACACAAGGGAAGTGGTTCAGGATTATTGGTACCCTTTGCATTAGCCTAAACATATTAGAATTGCAATGAAATAAAAACTGCCTTGCTCTCAATATTTTTTTTTGTTACAAGAAAATATAAGCAGAGATGTAATCCTGCCTCTGTATAGCAGTCTACAGAATGAAATTAGTGGGAAAACAAAGGCGGCACTAGAAAGGAGTTGATAGACTATACAGCACACCTTGTTAGTGTTAGTTGTTTGATAACTTTGTGCCAGTCTTATCTCTTTTATGCCTGTTTATCTCCTGATGGCATAGGTCTAGGTCTGTAAAGGAGATCCCAAAATCTCTCATGCTTTTTCCTTTTTGCTCCTTTAATTCTGTTGTGGTTTTTTACTTTACTTTAATTTAATTTAATTTTATTTTAATTTCCAACTTAAAATAGGCGTTTGGCCCCATCCTTTGGTCATATAAGCGAGAAAAAATGTCTTCTTCATGTTAAAAGTGTTTGGCCTTCCTCAGTTTTATAGAAAATATCTATGGTAAGGCCAGATAGATAGTGAATCTTGAAATACCCCTGTGGTAAATCGATTAAGTTATGTAAACTTCTGTAGCTAGCACCACATGAGAACAGATTTATCGACATTGTCAGACACAACTTCTGATTCCTAGCCCAAAGTATGAGATACCCTTTCACAGTTGGGTAGACGAGTCTGGGGACAGCCTTACCTGTCTTAACTGGCTGGTCTCTGTTTATCATGAGGTATGTAGCCAGAAGTGAAGTATTGAATATTTAACAAAGACTTCATTTGTCCAAAACATTCACTTGTCATTGTAGACAAGTAGGTGCTAATAAGTACCAGAAAAATACGAATAGTTTAAATAGTATTAGCAAATATCCCTTCCTTTCTTAATTGCTGTATGCTACACAGGAACTGAGTTTTAAATGTACAACCAAATGTTAAAAGTTGTTTCCAAGCCTTACTCTCTCCTCAATGAGACATCAAACTGTTGTCACCCAATCCTTTTTACTTTATTTTTTAGTTCAATACTTTGATCATTCCCCTCTGACATGGTTCCTGCTGTACCAGATTAGCTAGCAGCAAGTTGCTAGCTAGATGAAAAAACCCTTTAATGGGGTCTGTTTAGTACTTCATCTGTAAATCATTTATGTAAAGAAAGTGTAACCAAGTCACAAATTGGCAGATAATTTCTTAGACATTTGTGTTGCTTATGAAATTACTACCCAATTTTCCCTTCTGCTAAATACTCTTTAAAATGTTGATATAAATGTATATTTTTTTAAGGAAAACATATAGAAGACGACTGGAGCAATCTAACCAAATATTTTCTTTGAGAAAGTAATATACCTCTTAAACAAAAGAAATGCACCCTCTCTAATCCACTGGAAGTCAGTAAAGCAACTGACATGGTGCAATAAGGAAAAAGATTATTTCAGTTGGAAAGATGGGAGTTGGCAATAATAGCAGTGGAACTGTTTAGAAGAGAAAAAGTAACAGATAGAGATGAAAGGAGGGACTGGGAAAATGATTAAAGTTGTAGCAAGAGGGCTTTAAAGCTAAGGGAAACCCAGAAAAGCATCTTCCAGAGCACAAAGGATTTGAGGAAGGAAACCATGGGCATTATTGCTCGGTTGAGACTATTTCGACATTACTTTTTCTTGGTACAAGCTAGAGCCTTGGAGGAAAAGAGAATTGGGGTTATTGAAAAAACAGGAGGAAAGGTCCTTTTGAGGGCTTAAATCTGATTAAAGGTTAGGAAGCAGACAGTTGAGTTTTAAGGTCACTTCAGGAAGGAAAAGAGTCAGTAGTGGAGACTCCCAGGGATCAGTGCTAGTACCATTCTTATTCAATACCTTAATTAGTGACCTGGAGAAGGGAATGTACAGTGAAAAGTCCAAGTTCATGCACAATACTACGGTCTTTCAGGTTTTCAAATGCCACAGTGATGATAAGGAACTCTGACAGGACCTTGCAAAATTGTGTGAAGGGACAAAAATGTGTCAGATGAACTTAATTGTAGGTAAATACGCAGTTATGAATCTGCAGAAAACTGATTTAAAATATACATACTTCAGATCTTGTAGTTGCAATGCAGAAAAGAGATCTTGAGAGTTGTCATTCGTTTTAATTCTCTGAAGCAATTGGCTCAATGCACAACGTCAGCCAGAAAAGCAAACAAAATGTCAGGCATCATTAGGATGAGTTTTGAGATCGAGACAGAGGGTATCATTTTGCTGCTATGTAAGACCTTAAAGAACCCACATCTGAAGTATAGTGTGCCATTCTGGTCTCTGTAGAGGACACAGCAGAACTATGGAAGCTACAGAAGAGGGGAACTGACTGATTGAGGGAGTGACAGCTGCTGCATTGGAAGGACAGGCTAAAAAGACAGGGACCTTCCACCTGGGAGAGGTAAAAACTGAACGTGATACACCTGATGTTTGCAAAAAAATGCATTTGTTATTCAACAAATGAGGCAACAGTAGATCTAGGGACATTCACTGAAAACAGCAAGAGATAAAAACAGGGAAAAAAGGAATTTTTTTTTTTTACATGGTGGATAGAGAACTTGTGAAACTGTTGCCACAGGAGGTTGTGGAGAGGAGACAGATGGAAAAGAGGCTTGGAGAAATTCTTGGCCAACAAGGCCAAGGCAGATGCTAAATACCAGGACAGGGATGAACCTCTGAGATCCCTAATACAATGACAGGAGCTGCTGAGAGGGTAAGAGTGAATGAGCTGCGTGTAGTAGCCAGGCCAATGTGCTCTCCTGTGCTAGGAGCAGAGTCTCGGGTGAAGCTGGAGACAGAGGCTGACTAGATAGTCTGACCCAGTAGGATGTTTACTGTGCTTTTATGTTAGACTGGGTGTAAGGGAGGTTCCCCCTGACAATTCTTTGAGGTTTTTCTCTGGTTACAATCTATATAACACATATGAGAGTCTTGTCTTCTCTGGATGAATCACAAAATCACAGAATGGTCAGGGTTGGAAGGGACCTCTGGGGATCATCTGGTCCAACCGCCCTGCCTGAGCAGGGTCACCTACAGCAGGATGCACAGGATGGCATCCAGGTGGGTTTTGAATGTCTCCAGAGTCAGAGACTCTACCGCCTCTCTGGGCAGCCTGTTACGGTGCTCTGCCACTCTCAGAGTAAAGAAGTTCCTTCTCATGTTTAGATGGTACTTCCTATGTCCAAGTTTGTGCCCGTAATCTCATGTCATATCACTGGGCATGACTGAAGAAAGACTGGTCCCATCCCCCTGGCACCTTCCATTTGAGTATTTATAGCCATTGATAAGATCCACCCTCAGTCTTCTTTTCTCTAGACTAAAAAGACCCAAGTCCCCCAGCCTCTCCTCATAAGAGTGATGTTCTAATCCCCTAATCATCTTTGTAGCCCTTGGCTGGACC
>NW_009648963.1:2067908-2137543 GCF_000708025.1 Charadrius vociferus | reverse complement strand
GTGGGTATCCAGTTTACTTAACTGATCTCTCACTTGATCCTCATCAACCAAGAGAAAGTCTTCCTTCTTCCAGACTTTCTCTGTTACCTGCAAAGTCTGGGACTCCTGAGGGCTGGCCCAAGCAATAAAGACTGAAGCAAAGAAGGCATTCAGTATCTCCACCTTCTCTGCATCATCTGTCACCACGGCACCTGTCTCATTCAACAGTGGGCCCACATTTTCCCTAGTTTTCCTTTTGCTTTTGATGTACTTGAAGAAACCCTTCCTGTTGACCTTGACATCCCTTGCCAGATTTAATTCCAAGGTGGCCTTGGCTTTCCTTGTTTCATCTCTGTATACTCTGACAGCATTGTTGTACTCTTCCCAAGTGGTCAGTCCCTTCATCAACGTACTGTAAACCTCCTTCTTCCACTTGAGCTTTTTTAGGAGCTCCCGGCTCAACCATGCAGGTCTCTTGCTTCCCTTGCCTGATTTCTTGCTTTTAGGGGTGCACTGATCCTGAGCTTGGAGGAAGTGATATTTAAGTGATACTTAAATATCAACCAGCTCTCTTGAGTCCCCCTACCCCCTAGAGACCTAACCCATGGGATTTCTCTAACTAGTTTCTTGAAGAGATCAAAATTAGCCCTCCTGAAGTCCAAGGTTTCAATCCTACTTGTTGTTTTATGCATGCTACACTTAATCCTGAACTCTGTCTTCTCATGATCACTACAGCCAAGGCTGCCCTAACCTTAATGCCCTCCACCAGTCCCTCTTTGTTTGTCAGTACTAGGTCCAGTAGTACACCTCTCCTTGTGGGCTCCTCCACCACCTGAGTCAAAAAGTTATTGTTAATACGCTGGAGGAACCTCCTGGACTGCAAATGCCCAGCTGTGAGGCCTTCCCAGCCAATACCAGGGTGATTGAAATCCCCCATGAGAACCAAGGCCTGTGATTGTGAGGTGATTCTCACCTGTCTGTAGAAGGCCTCATCAACTTCCCCATCCTGATCAGGTGGCCTGTAATAAACACCCACAACTGTGTCTCTCATATTAGTTTGCCCCCTGATCCTTACCCACAAGCTCTCAACAAAGCACAGGGGATGCAGTACTGCACAGGCTATGGAGTAACTGTGTTTGGGTAGACTCTGAGCGAGGGAAGCCTTCAGCAGCGCAAGGATCAGGGTGATTTTGGTTGCAAAATGGCAGGTGAGTGGTTTCAAAGAGTCCTTTAAACTTGGTAGGTTTTGAAGTTCAAAGTAAAAAAGTTTTCCCTTGTTTATATGGCTTGCATATATATTTCTGTTTCTCATGTATCCATTGACACTGTTGTGTTTCTATTCAGAAAGCATTCAGTATCAGTTGTGGTTTTGGCTGCTTAGATATACTTGTTTCCCTGAATTTTTTCAGGTCTGGATTTTGTTGTTGTGAATGTCTGCTTTGTTACTGTGGCTTCCAGTAACTAAATGACAACATATAAAGCGGATCAAAATGAGAGTGTTTTGTAAATTAAAAATACAAAATTTAATTTTGACTTTTATTTATCCCAGTCTTTAAAGTAGTCATGTCTTGCTACAGCCCTAAATGTTCCTTTCTGTTCTTGATATTTTTGCCTTTCAAATAGTTAGTTTTGCTGTCTGAAACATTCTCTTTAGTGCTACACTTGATGTGTTACAGCTGGGCAGAAAAAGATATTTTCACATCTTCCATGTTTGCAGATGATGTGGTGCCAAAAGATTTTCACTATTTTACAAATGTGCCAATCTCAGTGGTTGCCATAGGGTTGCATAAGAGCATATATTTTAGTTTATTAACATTGGCATTTGATTCAAGATGTTGATGATTTTGTTAGTCACTAAGGGATGTCTACCTTTAAAGCTAAAGATAGATCATGCTTCAGGTTTTTTTTATTCTGTTTATGTGCAACTTGCAGCATAGCATTTCCAGTGTTAATTGAATTGTAACTATGTAAGAAATGTTCTGAATTTGTTGAGTGCACGTTTACACAGTGGACTTTTGCTGCCATAGGTCTGTCAGCCAGGTAAATTGTGCTCTGCTGGCTGATCTCACTCTGACCCACATGTGTGGGTTTCTCTGAAATGAGACAAGATGCTACTGGACTTAATTTTTTACATTACCCCATTGCTACAGGTGAGCACAGGGAGCACAGAAGAACACGTATTTTTGTTATGGGTGTTCCAGTTCACATTCTGCCATATTTGCTTAAATTGCTAGTGAAGACAGGTTTGTGTTAAATCGTGAACTTGAATTTGCTTTTGTAGTCTCTGCTGTGAGGGCAGTTACCTCTGCCAGGTGGGTGAGGTAAAGAACTGCAGGCAATAATGTCTTAAATCATTGCAGCAGTTTTCTTTGCCTGAGAGTCAGTCTGTTATATCTAAAATATGTATTTTTATTAGTGCTACTTGTTTAACTCTTGTGAGGATGGGGCTGTGCTAGATTTAGTCTGTCAATATAGCAACATTTGCTTTAGAAGTATTATAGTGGTATAGAGCATGTTGTATTTTCTAGTATGCAGGCATATATAACCTGTTTATGTAACACTAATGTGATACTAATATAGATATGGTCTAATTGATGTGTAGATATCCTTTGATTGAAGTAGCTGCAGTGTGGCTCACCCAGGATAGGAAAGCAGGGATTATACTTTATTGATTGGACTATTTCTCACGTTAGTTATTCTTACTTTTATGAGTCACAAGCTGCTAATTCTACCTTAAAATCTCAGGATTGTAATTCACCTTTCTCCAGCAGCCAGAAAAAGCATACCCCCCCTTAAAATGGTGTTTATAAAGTGCTCTTATACAACAAAAAGTCTTGGAAAAAATGTCAAAATATTGTGCAGGAATGAAATCTTGCTGCAACCTTTTCTGATCCTTGTGATTTTTTTTTTTTTTTTTTTTGGTCATGTGATGTGAACAGAAGAATCGGACTGCTATTTTGATGTTATGTATAATCATACAATTGTCTAGGTTGGAAGGGACCTTTAAAATCATTGAGGCCAACCATCAACCTAACACTGCCAAAACCACCACTAAACCATGTCCCTAAGCACCACATCTGTCTGTCTATTAAATACCTCCAGGGATGGTGACTCAGCCACTTCCTGGGAAGCCTGTTCCAATGATTGATAACCCTTTCTGTGAGAAACTTTTTTCCTAATATCCAATGTAAATCTCCCCTGCTGCAACTTGAGGCTGTTTCCTCTTGCCCTGTTGCTTGTTATTTTGGAGAAGAGACCAACCCTCGCCTCACTACAACCTCCTTTCAGGTAGTTGTAGAGAGTGATAAGGTCTTCTCCTCCAAAGGGTTATGTGCCTGCACTAGCTTTCTGCAGAAAGGCATGATCATGGCAGCTCACACCTAGGTGTACCCTTGAGAAGCTGACTAAATAAGTAGGTGAGTGGTGTCACATTCTGTGTTGCTGCAGCTATGTTACCAGTGACACCTCAGTTAGCTAGTTTTAATGTAGTTTATGGCTGCTGATAAGGGTGACAATCACTACAAAGCAGTCAGATCTTGAGTCAGATTCAGTTGTAGGTCTAAGAGTCTGGTGAACCATTTCTGCAGCATTCCTTTACAAAGGAAACCAG
This sequence comes from Charadrius vociferus, assembly GCF_000708025.1. Lineage (NCBI taxonomy): Eukaryota > Metazoa > Chordata > Aves > Charadriiformes > Charadriidae > Charadrius > Charadrius vociferus. Next base: position 2,133,954 of record NW_009648963.1, on the reverse strand, counting down.
AAAAGTCTTTATATAAATTTTGCCTGTGAATATTCTTAAATTCCTAGATCTTTACATGTTTTGGCACTGTTCCTGGATACATACCCTTCCAGCTTCAGGATATAGTAGTGAAGGTCTGATTGCGCCGATTTGGGGTGCATCAGAACAGAGATGATACTTCGGTGCAGACACCCTCTTCCCCATGCTGGTATGTTTTCCGTTTTAATCTAAAAGTCAACCCCTTGCTGTTAGCCTTGAAAATAGGCGCTGGATGCAGGGACCTGAAACCAAAGCTCTGACAGATGTGACGGGCCCATTCATTTCAACACTATTAATGCTGATACCTAGTTATACTGTAAATGTCAGTGCTGTTAACTGTTTCGCTACCCATCAGAAGTGTGTTAGAGCAGGGTTATAAACAACTGCAAAACCTATTACAACCCAGAGCTGGTTTGGTATTGCTAGTTCCACTGCAGGAGATAAGCCACCTCTTTATGTTGACCGAGACGGAGCCAATTGTCCCATTGGGGCAGTAAGTTTTCCCGCTCTTGCTTTCTTCTCTTTTCCCATAGTTGCCATTCTTTTCTTATGGTGAACAGGGTTAAGAAACATGTTGAGACATACAAAGTTTATTGAGATTTTGAAAATGAGAAGCCCATAAAGCCGATCGAAACAGTCAAATCCAAGTGACAGGAACCTGTCACCATGGAGCCCAGATCGTATTGAGAATGTCTGCACTAAAAGCAGCATATGACTTCTACAATAGTAGAAGAAGAATAGATAGATTATGCTGCAGAAAAAACCTGGGAAGGGTAATGTTTTGCTCTGATGCTGTTGAGGGGCTGTACCACAATAATACAGTCTTGCCCTTGGGGAAATGCCGAACAGAAAAGAGAAGGTGACAACAGAGCATCTGTATAGTTGAATTCTTCATCAGAAAATGGTATAGCTGCTAAAGCAAAGCACACATAACTAGATTTTGCTGACTTACAGTACACTGCAGAGGGTTAAACTTTTAAACAGTATGAGACTAGGCTATCTACTTTCCCTCTCTACTTTCTATAGAGCTGTACAGAGTAATGATAAACCAGAGAAAGCTGTTGTTTCCTTTTGATTGCCCTTATTTGTAATGTGAAAAGACAAGCCTTATTTCTATTCTTCGTGGTGCTGTTCAGTAATGCCTGTTTGGAAAGGGCTACCAATAATGCGACACAGAGTCACTGCAGATTTCCATCTCTGTGCCCTACCTCTGCACTGATCAATTCTTCCCATACCCTTGGAAGAGGAGTTGCTGTTTGTCCTTTATTGCTGCTTTAGTACATAGGTATCGGTGAGGAAATTCATTACTAACCATGAATAAGAGTACTTGTCTTATTTCAGGTTTGTTTCTTATCTGGTTATTTATGATCAGTGTTTAATTTCCTTTCTTAATTGATGCACTTGTAATACCAGGAAAATTCATGTGGACCCCTTCCCCTTTTGATAAACCAGGAACAAAGAAGTAAAGTTACTAAATATGTACAGTGTCACAGTTGTAAGGCGTGCGGTTTTAATTAAGTTTTAACTAATTCCCTTTATCTTGTCATAGTAATTATGACTGTACAAGTCATGTCACATTAATATGTGAAAGCAGCACTTTGGCATGGCTGGTCAAGGAACAAAGCCTTTATGACCTGCCTTGTTAAATTAAACCAGAGAGACTGATCAACTTGTATTTTGCTACCTTCTTTGATAAATTATGTTAAAGATGAAGAAAAGTGCTAAAGGGCCAACACACATTCGTGCTAAATATTGCTGAACTACAGCAGCAAACAAATTGAGAGGAGAGATCTTGCAGACCTTTTAAATTTATGCCCCGGGCTTTGATAATGAAAAATGAAATGACATGTAGCAATGAAGTAGCTTAAGTGAATTGATAATGCTTGAACAAACCTAAATATATATATCCTTTTTTGTATGACAGAGCTGGATACCTTAGAATTCCAACTATTTTTTCCATCTTCTGTTTAAGCAGAGGATGTCTTATACAGAATATAACTCTGAAGTTAGCTAGGGTGTGGGTTCACGGTACATTAGCTAGTCTCTACTACCAAATCATCCAGATACTTACTGAGAAGAGCAAGTGCAATGTAGTCTTCTCAGCCTTTAGTAGGGCATAAGGTCTGCTCTCTTTGGAGAAAGCTACTTTTCACCATCACAGGAAAGCTGCTTGAAATGAGTAACATACTATAAATTTGTGTTCTAGCTCATGTTGCAGTAAATTTCCTATATAGTCAAGCTTTATCAGCAGCCTTGTAGCTTAGCTAAGTCATCTTGAGTTTTGGCTTCTGTCCTGACTTATGTATGTTTTGAACTATAGCATGATAGCAGTTCATCTCTTCATTACAGTGTTAAGTTGTACTCCTAAAAACTAGAAAAATGATGAATATATAACCTCGCACCAAATTCTTCGTGGGGATAGTCTGCTTCATCCCCTACACGCTTCAAAAGAGAAGTGCCATCTTTTTCGTGCTATGCCAATAAATACTGGAGGGGTTCCTCACAACCCTTCTGACTGCTATGTCAATCCTCATCTTTTTGAGTCATTTTTCATTATAAATAACTGTAGTATCTGCTTCTGCTGTTTTTGCATGAAGCTGCTGTAAGGACAATTTTTGAAGACTTCTGGCTGGATTCTTAGCTGGGGTCTGTGGCCTTTTCATAGCAGAGACCTTAATCAGTTTTGAAAATCAGTCCCCTGTTCCATGAGGAATATGCTGAGTAATACCAGCGTATCGTTGTCACAACAGCTTGCAGGCAGATTCAGGAAGACAGCCCTGTTTTCTTTTCACATATCTGCATATATTCATTTCCAATATCTTGGGACCAAAAAAAAAACCTCAACCTTTTTCAGACAAATGCATCTAGGAAAAGGGTATGTTTTAGATCCTGTCTGTATGAACAGTCACTGGTTGATAGCATTCTTCAAAAAGAGAAGACATATTGTGTAGGAAATTACAATGTGACTCCATTTTGCTACATACAAATTTTAACTTTGTGTACTTAAGTTTTACCTACTTATAGTAAAAGCATTGCAAGTAAAGATGGGTGGTCTGACTTTGGAAAGTAAATAACCAGGAAAATGAGAACTAAGAATAAGGGGCCTATTTACGAGTCTGGAAAAGAAGCTGGAGGTGGCCACCTGTCGGTCCACCCCAGTGTTGGGAAGTTGCCTCTAATTGACATGCCACTAAAAATGAAACACTGCAGCAAGATGCTTTGAAGGCCTTTGGAGTGCTCAAGACTTATGAGACTATTTCATTTAAAAAAAAAACAGAAAAGACTATAGAATTCAAATGGAGGAAATAGTAATCTGGAGACACTTGGTTTAAGCTTTTCAAAAGACTGACAAAGCAAGTGGCTGATGTGAATTTCCAAAAAGTTCTATTTTCTGACCATTTTAGTCAGCATTTCCTAAAGCATAAGACACCAACTATCCTTCAGCTGCAAAATAGACACCAAGATCTGATCTGGAAAATTTGTGTTACTAAATCAATTATACGGGAAAGTAAGCATACACTTACTTTGACAAGAGACATATTTTACAGGCATGTGTATGCTGGGTATAGGTCTATTTTAAAAACTGTCTGCTCAGAAAACCTTTAATCAGACTCCCCTGTATTTCCTCTGTAGCTCATTTAGAAGTTAAATGGCCCAAGGGCAACTTTTGCAGTGGTCAACAGAATGACAATGTTTTTGGTGAATTAGCTCGGGAGAATTCACAAAGATCTGGGTTCTAACACTTTCCGCTGAAATGAAATATAATCATAGCTCATTACTAAGTTCTCAGAACAATGTACGTAAATATCACCCTCCTTCTCTCAGGTCTGTTCTCTACCTCTAGATTCCCAACTAGCAAGACATGGCAAGCTTGCATAGTTACCGATGTTGCTGTTTATTGCTCCACGATCTGCAAACAGGAAGCACCTGGGAGATTAAACCTCAGAGTGGGTTGTTAAAAGGGCAAGAAATCTGAGAACCTGACAACTTAGAAGGCAGAAGGCGACTGTTGATATACTGAGACCATATGAAGCATCAGAATTATGACTCACGCTAGTGATTGGCAGGTTTCTTGCTGAATAGAGGATTGTGATGAAAACTAGTGGAAAGTAGTGATTCAGGAAATGTGAAAGTTCTGACTCCACTGGTAAAGAGGGAAGGCCTGACTACATCCTGCATATGTCCTAGAACGTATCTTCTGGACTTTCCTAACCCAAACTTTTAGTGTTTTTATACTTGCTTATTGTTAATTGGGATGAAAAATTATGGAAGCTGCTTTTTGATCTCTGGATAATTATCTCCTGCTAATTGTTGCAATGTGGAGGTTTGTCATTAGAACATGGACACCCTTTTGCTGTTTGGGAAAAAGTATATGTTAGGAGAGTTTTCAAAAGCATCCATATAGTTGTTAGGGTTTCTTTTTCAAGATTGGAATATTTGTTTTTGTGCTTGGGTTTTAAGTGAATAGGCTTTTTAGTTTTGTTTCAGCTTGCTTTCTATTAAAGAAAGACTTTTCACCAGCTGACCCTGCATTAATCTAAGCAATGAAAGACTTTAATCAGATGCTGCAATGTGCCCATTTCCTGCAGGCTTCTAACATGAATTGGAACCTGCTGGAAACAGAAGCTGACTTTCTCGGTAAGTCGTTGTTCAAAGTGAGCGGGAGATTTCAGGAGTGGCACCTTTTATTCCCTAGCAGGAGCTGAACCCCTACTTCACTAGAGGGGGGAAAAAAAATATGTGGAAACACTAAGAGCAAAATCAAAGGTTAAGGAAATAAAGCCTGAAAGTGAGAAGGGGGGTGGGGAGGGGTATAAATGCAGGTCTGATCGAGTCTGCTGTGCAGAATCATGCCTTTTACTTCAGACACTCCTACCTGCTTGCAGAGCTTGTCAATGTAGAGTGTCTGCAGTGAAAGGTGTTCCAGCATTCCCCTGCTTCCACCTTGACAGCCAAAATAGGTTGTTTGCCATAATATTAATCTTGTTTCCATCACAGAGCAACTAATAGTTGCTCAGCCTTACCTGCTCCCAAGTAAATGATTCAATTCATCATCTAAGTCAACAAAAGAACCCAAACTCATCTCTGGAAGTTAAAGTCTGAATCTTGAATAATCTACATTCCAATCAGTATTATTTCGTGATATTTAACATTCTCTGCCCACCCCCCATAAAATCAGTGAACATTTTTCTTTGTAATGTATTCAAAGAAAAAAAATCTGTACTTTGGAGGCTTTCCTGTGCTAGTGGCATTATAAGAATTTTTTTTTTTCTTTGGAAGATGAAGAAGAACAGTATGCAGTTCCCTAATGTTAGCTCTGCCCTGGTGCATTTCGCTGGTCCTCAAAAGGGGAAAGATTTGCATTTTCAGTCCCCCACTTGAAGCTGCATTTGTTCAATAACACTATACCACCCCTCCAAAACAAACCCAACAAACCCCCCCCAGGTTTTGCAGCTTGGAGAATGGGACACATAAAATACACACTGCAGAGCCTCAGCAATGTGAGACAGAAACAGTGGAACCAAGAGTAAGAGATGCAGAAAGAACACTTCTATTTGTACATTTAGTGGAAGGGAAATAGCAATAACGCTATTCTAATTGTAAGATATTCATTTTAATTTGTAAGTGTTGGCACTGGAGCTGGTCAAAGACTAGCCTAGAAAAAGCCCCTCCTTGCATGTCCTGCTTACTCAGCTCAGTGCAGCAGCTGTTCCAATAAGCAATTTGATGTTTAGCACCTGAGAATTTGCTCTCTCCTTCAGCCAGGACTGCAAGCTCAACAAAATGTATAAAAGCATGAAGTTTCATAACTCTTTCTCCCTAATGCAATAGCCACAGAAAATCTGGGTTATGGTGCAGTCATTAGCTTTCTAGTAAAATCAGTTTTTATATATGGAGGCTTTCCTTTTTTTTTCTCAACACAATGAAAACCTCTTCTGTGTGTCCAAAAGGAAGTATTTAAAGAAAAAAGAAGGAATAGGGGAAGAGTATGAAAAAGATGGTGCTGATTCTTACCTCCAAATAGCTTGCTAAAGATATACATTAACTACTTGTAGCGTACAACCAGGAAGTTACTATTCTTTACGGATAAAAATGACAAAATAGAAAATTTTTCTTTATTATTTTTTTTCTGATTTATTTAAAAAATTGGAAGAATTTACTTCTCACATTCTCAGAGCTTTAAATTTTCGTCAATTATACCTATTCATGACTGGACTTCTCTCCAAGCTGCTGGGTTTACTCTTCCAGTTTTGTCAACTCCAGCAGCTTTCATATGAATCTCACTGTATTTATCTCAAATTCCAAGAATCGTGGGAATTACTGTTATTACTTTCTCATTATTGTATCGGAAAGGTTGGCTCAAACATACCCAAAGGTTTCCTCTCCAAGCTGCTGGGTTTACTCTTCCAGTTTTGTCAACTCCAGCAGCTTTCATATGAATCTCACTGTATTTATCTCAAATTCCAAGAATCGTGGGAATTACTGTTATTACTTTCTCATTATTGTATCGGAAAGGTTGGCTCAAACATACCCAAAGGTTTCAGGAACAAGAAGCAAAAAAAAAAATTAAAAAAATTCTACATTTGTTTTTGATAAAATCAAAACCCTAAAACTTTAAAGCCACTTAGGAAAAGACATGCTTCTGATCTGACGAAATATTTATCTATTTTGTCTATATTATACTCATTCTCTCCAAAGAGTGGCATTGCTTCCTTGGGTCTGACACTGTCCACCAATTCCATCTTTTCCTGGTTTTGGTTCTAGGCTATTCTTCTGCTTCTACACAGGCTCCTCAGCAACTGCGATAGCTCAGCATGGCTCCTGGGAGCTGGGAGTCATGGAAGTTGGGGTACATGAAGGATGTAGCCCTGTAAACAAGAAAGGTTTTGTGAAAGCGTGAGGTGTCACAGCTGTTCCACCAAAGAGCCCCTCAAAGTGTGGTTAGATCCTTCTTTTCAAGTGGACATCTTAAGAAGTCTGAGCACAAAAGAGAGCTCTGTGATTGTTGGAGAGCATTAAACATCAATGAGATGGGCAGCGTCTGAAGGAGGAAAAGGAAAATGGGGAGGGGAAGGATTGTGTTAAAATAATCTCTCACTGGATGCAGCAGTTATTTCTCAAATCTTGCATTGCTTTTTATCTTAACAGTTTAGCAGTTACCAGAAGTACAAAGTTACACCATGAACGAATTCTGATAGGGATGAGAGCATAAAAATGCAGTAATGTATCGTCAGTTTCTTTTACGGTTTACTGCTAAAAAGGAATATTTCAGGAGCTGTATGAGCAGGAAGGCGTTGCTGGCAACTCCAGTAGCTGTTGCTCTCAAAAACTCTTAGTGTGCACCAGGACAGATCAAAGCAAACCCATCCTGGTATTGGAAGGAAAAGATGGGTTTGGAGCTTGGTAACTGATTTACCAGGACTGCTAAGAGTTTCTAGGCCTGTGGTCTGTGAGGTTCTAAGGCAGTGAGGAAAAAGGAGTTGAAAGCTGAAGACGAGGTTGTCGGTGATTGCTGGGTGGGTGCAAATGGAGAATGGAAACCAAGGAGAAGGTGAAAAGTGACATGGTGTTGCTACCGATATGGGTGGAGCTAAAGAGAGATTAGGGATCCAAGTGTGCAGGATTTTCCTTCTCTCTGAAGAGAGATTAAGAACTCTTTTTATTATCCTGTTCCCATCAGGTACAGCATGGTATGAAGATAGCTTTACAAGATTATGGACTTTCCTGAAGTGTGAGGAAATTTATATTAATTTCTTCACGACAACAACTTTGTGGCTAGTTTTTCGTCAGAAATCAATTGCCAAATACATAGTCTCCCTCATTCCTATTGGAAGATATCACAGATCTGTAATTTGCTTGAAATTACTCTGTGTTCTGTTTCCTCTGTAGACTTCAGTGAAAGTTTGCTTTTTCAAGTGTTTTGGTCGCTTTCTGTTATACCTCATATAGCAAAGGACCACTGTCTGAAAGGGGGGTGATTCTTGGAGAGAATTTTGACACCAAAATTTTTCCTCTTTGGCATTCTTTTAGGACAAAAGGGCTGAAATTACAGTGAAAATTATTATCTTCTGTATCTGTCCACTTTTAAGTCTGATATTCCTAAATGTTGCTTAGATGGAGGCAGATGGTCCTTAAACAAGAATCACTAACAAGATGTGTTAGCACACTGCTTATATGTGTAATGTTATATGAGTATTGATGACTGTGGTATTAGGATAGAATTTGACAGACCCTGTCCTATCTAATACTAGACATTTCACTCTTCTTTTGTCACTCATTCTATTCTTCCCCTTTTGTCTTGTCTATTCAGACTATAACTTTCTTGGAGTAAGGGGATTATCTTTTATTATGATGATTGCACAGTGATGAAACTATCAGAAATCCATTTCTCCAGAGGGTTTTCTAGGCAGTGCTGTTATATGTGAAGTCATCTAGCATTCAGGTACAGTCTGGTTTTACTTCTTCATCACCTTTGGAGACAGAAGCATTTTGTATCTATATGCAGATACAGTCTTAACATTTTTTTGGGTGTCTTATTAATTCTGTGGACACGTGTATGCTATCTGTATGTTCAATGTTTTGTGATCTTGCAACCACATTAAAAATACAGACTGTTGTAGAGAGGGTTGTGAGTTGAGGCAGGCGATACAAACAACACAAACAGTGCATTTACCAAGCTTGGCAAGTTCATTATTCAGGAAAGGGAGGGAGTTTTAGTTAAATTAGTTGAAATGACAACCTGTTTAGAATGAAATGAGATTCATTGGCAATTTAAGATTAATCAAATGAGTATGACATGCCCTTAAATGATAATGAGGTTTATGCAGATGTGCACTGTATTCTCTGTTCCAGTGATCCCAAGTACACGTAACCAGCTGAAATGTCTAAAATTTAGTACTGAAATTAGCTCTGGCTTCACTGGTTTGTTATAACAAGAGGTTACTTTTGTCTGAAACTCAACAACCACTCAAAATTCCAGGGGAGAACTGCTGTTTAGCCTAGGAATCTCCTTTCGTTTTCTGTCTCTTCCAGTTTTAAACCTGAAGTTGTCTGCACGTGCGTGTGGTGCCACCTGACGCAGGTTAAATGTCAGCACTGTGACAGCAAACTTCCTTTAAGGGACCTCTGCTAATGATAGCTATTGATCCAGTGGTCAGCGTAGCTCAAAGGCAAGATCAGCTTCAATACTTTTTCCTTCTCCTGCCCTCTCATTTATAGTTAAGTTGCCCTCAGACATCGCTTTCATGCTTGGGGATGAAACCTACTTACTGGTGAAGCACCCTGTGCATTCATTTATCAGATTTTACTGCTGCATTATTGTTACTGGTTTGTAGCTAGAACTTTCAGAAGAAGAAATCTTTAATATGACATGAAACTATCCACAGGCATTGTTCATAACACTTCAGATGCGAAGATCTTGCCCATCGGTACAATGTTGTGTGGAGATAAGGTGCTTATGGGCTCAACGTGAGGTGACTACTATTAGCTAAAAGAAGTTTGAGTGTTATTACAAAATCATGACTGAGTTGTTATGCTGTATAGCCTCTCAGTATTTTTGTTGATTACAACATTATTAGAATTTTAAAAAGTTTTAACTTTAAAATAGTTTTCTAAAGGGAACTTACGAATAACTCAAACTGACATTTGATTTCTAAGGAATCCAGAGCGATCCTAAGTACATCAACAGGCCTTGATTCTTTGTTTTATGGAGCACATTAAAACTGAAGTAAAAGTGATGCATAGTATCTGTGGAATGCCTTGCTCAAGCTTTCATAACAGTATGGGGTATGTGCGCATATATATGTATAGTACTTATTATTCGTATATAAAGAAACGTGTACTTAATGGGTTCCAATACAGACTGGACAAATTAATGGCAAAACACACCCAAATCCTCCACCAATTCAGGTACCACTGTCTCTCAGTAGCAAGCACACAGAGGCTCAAGGGTATCCTGGGAAATTAACTCTACATGTTTTTGTGCTGTTGGCTGTGAGCAGAATTCTGACAGGACTTAGATGGGCCTCTGCTGCAAGTGCATTTCTCCATTATTCTAGAAGGCCAAATATAACCCTCTCACCCAGTGGATGGAAATTAAGACAAAAGTAGTGTAGTTTCAATGAACACTTACTCTTTTCTTATGAATAGAGAAACAGAAAATTCCACAACATATTGGAGTTTCAAGACAATCACTTGTTTGGACTAGGGAAGAAAATCTGAGAAAACATAACTCCTTTTGGTTTTCTTTCCCTTCTAAAATGGAAAGAAAACTTAGACTTAGATTCAGATTTTCATATTTCCTATGTTCATTTTTTCTGCTACTAAAATAATCTTCATCATGGAGAGAAATCTGCATGTGGTACTATGGAGACAGAATTTGTTACATATATAGTTAACCTGAGTAAGTAATTCAGAAACTAGTCACTGCTGAATGATTTTCATCTTGAATGCCTATTATGCAGTTTGAAATTTAAAAGATTAGAACCATATTTTTGCTGCTAAGTCCTGCTGTAATAACAAATGTTGTATATAAAACCATTGTGCTAAATAATTTGTTGCAAAAAGACAGGAATATCCATCAAATGGTAATATAATACAACCTGTTAATTTCAAAAGGTTCTCACACTGAACTGCCTGGAATGGAGTGTAACATCTGTAAATGCTTCTGATGCCTGGGACCTTGTTCTGTTTGGTGCAGACATGGACTTTGTCCTGAAAGACCCTTTTTTATTTAAAATGTGACACAGAGAGATAAACCAGGGGAGGGACACGACTAGTTATTTTGAACCATGGTCACAGGCATGTCAAAATGTCCCATGGAGCCACACAGTGCCTTAACCAAAGATTAATTTATCCTGAACCATAAACTAAAGATAAAACAAAATTGCTGTGAAATGCTAATAAAAATTTTATTCCAAAGCTACTCTATCGAGCAAATCTTAAAAGAAGAAAACATTTCACAGCTGAAGACTGATTAAAAGCCTAAAATGGAATGGAAGAAAGAAAATAATGAAAATACAAAATAATGCCGAAAACAAAACTGTCAGTGCTAAGGATCCTGATAACTTTACTGCTAATACACCAGCTTGCAAATCCCTTATACTTCATAAGTTTTGCCTTTCTGTGAAGACGATGCCATTGAAATAAATAAGATTGAGTCAAGGTAAAGGTGGAGTTAATAATCTGAGATAAACCTCTGTTTAGATTTATTCATTTAAATCTTAGTTAGGGATTGACATTATGGTGGCTAACACCAGAATAGGGACTGTCTCCTTTTGGGACATAAGTAGAGTAGACTTTGGCTGGAAATGATGGTCTAGCATTGAATCAGGTTGAAAAAAAACATCCAAGTAATTGATCTGGAGGGGTAAAATTTCATTTATTAAGGAAGCCCCAGTGTCCCCAATTAAAAAAAACCTCAGTCAAGAACTCGGGTGTTGGCTTTAAATGCAAGGAACAGATTCAGTGAATGATGTTGTGATTGCCGGTATGTTTAAAATAGATCAAGGAATGGCACTGTAAAAAATGCCCAAAGTAACAGTTTGTAGTTTGCTTTTGTCTAAAAAGAAACTAAAATAGAAAGACAGAGGTAACAGTAAAGTTGGTATGTCTGTAGTATTTAGTCATGCTGGGTGTATTTGTCCTGTAAGAAAAGGAGTTAAAAACTCTCAAAACATAAAATATGTATAAACAGTAATTCTTCCCAAAATTCCAGTAAAGAGATGATGTACTTACAAAAGTAACCTCTTTTTACCTTAAAGTCAAAGCTACTGTTGTTTACATAATGTTACAAGCTACGCATTCCCAACTGTAGCTTGTGCATCCATTTACATTCATGGGGTCAATAGTATCTCTGCCAGTTTACCTTAGTAAATCAAATGAAAAATGCTAGTAGATGGTCTTAGCAAGCATCGTTACAACGTTACAAAATGCCTTGGCATATACAAAAATGTTTTTGTGCTTGACCCTAGAATGTAGTCTGGACACGAAATATTGTACTAAAATTTAAAAAAAAAAAAAAGCTACAGTTTGCTGCAGCAAAGTGAACTGCGTTTGAAAACCACTAAAACTGACCCAAGACTTGACTCAGTACACTGTGGTCTCAAAGGGAGTATGTGTTGCCTGGTGAGCTGAAGCCAAAGCACTCATCCTTTAACTGTTGACCTTCTGAAATGCAGCATGATTATTCTCCAAAAGGTTAATTACTTTCAAAGAATGAAGTGGTTTTCTATTTTTTTTTTTTTCCTGACAGTTCTAAAAATGAGAAGAACCTTAATAAAAAAGACTGCCAAGCCCAGTCTCTCTGAATGGATGTGGGCATTCTGGCCCTGAAGCATCGGAGGGTTATACCTGGGGTGGGACAGTTTTTTGCTGCTAAGTTCTGAGAGGCCAATGAGGAGAAGGAAGACCACCAGCAGGGCACTCTGTGTCAGGAAATTATTCACTTCCCTGCAGTAATCTGCTTGCTTGTCTTTGTCCCACGTAACAGGGTACTTGATTTTTCAGGAACCTATGTGGGACTGAAGGAATTTTTGTGCCTTTTTTTTTGACTTTGGTCACTCTTCTTCATGGAAACCAATAGGAAACTCCTGTTCTATTAAGTTCAGCTGCTACATATATTGACTTCTTAATTCACTTCATAAAAAAGGAGACATTATCAGAGCTTGGTGACATCAGGAGATGAGTGATCTCTGAATCCTTTTGGCTCCTGTGCACACTGTTAAGAAGTATTGGGCCTAGCAGCATCTTCAAATTTCTTTCTCCTTCCCTGTTTAAATCAGGCACCAGGTGGTTTCACTGACCTCCCTAAAATAGATTGAGCAGAAGAGAACAGGCTCTGCCGCAGCCAGCCTGTAGAAAATCAGTGAGCCTCCTTGGCAGTGCAAGGGGAAAGAAAAAAAAAAAAAGAAAAAAAAAAAAAAACCAACTGAAAAACAAACAAACAAAACCAACCCCAAAACCACCCTGTGCCTTACTTTGAGTTTCGCAGACTTTGCCCAGCTGGGCAGCCATATGGTAGAATTGTGTAGTACCACTTTTGGGAAGGGCCCAAGCATTGTGCCTGCTACCGAAGGAAAAACTTCCTCGTTGGGGACACCCTCTACAGCTGCATATTCAGGACAGCAGCATTGAAGATCTTTTTTAAATGTGAACAGAGTTTGGTTGCTTGCTGTATATGTCTTATACCTTTCAGAAATACTGGATTGAAAAGAAGGATCTAATGTGCCTAATTATTCAGGATGCATTTATTGTAAAACCTAAATAGGCCAAAACTTAGGTTATATAAAATCTTTATTTAAAAAGTCAAATGAAATAGTTCAATAAATGAAATAAATTCTACTGGATAACAAAAAACAACTGCCCGAACTATAAAACTTACAATGTTTTGTTCTTTGCTAAACCAGTTTTTGCTTTGTAGAGATTCAGAATTATAGTGTCTCTTTCTTTTCTTTTCTCTCTTTTGTCATGCATTTAAAAAAAAAAAAAAAAAAAGTGATGCAGAAGCACATGTAAAGGCTGGGGACAAAAGGTCTTGGCTGTGGAATGAACTTCCAGAGGAGATTAGGTGAATTGAAACTCTGACCATCTTTAAGAAAGGCTTTAAAACCTCTCCATCTGATAAAGTCTTTCCATCAAAACTAGAATGTCACTCACAACACCAAGCACTCACACTTCTTAAATAATCATAATTTTCTAAAATCTCAACAAGAGCAGAGCTTTTCCACAGCTTCAACAGACAGAAGGGCCAGAGATTCCACATGGTTTACCAGAGACTTCATTAGCGCTAATCTGTTTTATGTAGAAACATTCACATTCTCCAATGGCTGGTGACAGTACAAACACTCAGATCAGAGGAAGAGGTTTTCTAATGCATTAAGAAGTTTTATTTTTTTATTGGCTTGCCTTTCAGTATAAATTCTGTAGGCTTTCACAAGTACTGATCACTTAGAGCAGAAGGGAAGCTGAAGCCTTGTGCTGGATGAAATCATTTTGAAATGTCTGACTCTGATACATATAAAAAAGACAAGAATGTGATGACTTTTTTATGGAATTATTTTAAGCAGAATTATGTTTTCTTAAATATTTTATACCAGGAAAGTGAAACTGAATATGAAAAACACTTGGCTTAGAGCCAAGTCCTTTCTCCAGGGTCATGGCTTTATAGCTAAACTTAATGTAGAATTATTTCATGGATGCTGGGAAAAAGAATCCTTCAACTTGCTGAGCAGCAGCAAAATTATTCTTTGCTTGTAACCTCAGGCCTCCGCTGCAGCTCTGCAGCGGGTAACATGCATTGGAGTTGTTCTTACCTCCTGTTGTCTTCTCCTCTCCACCCAACCTCAGCACAAGATTTGATGCAAGGAAAGTTCAAAGGAGGATAATGAGGTGATTTTGCAGATGAGCAGGGCACTGCTCCAAGTGTGGGCAGTAGCATGGAAAAAATGCAAAGGTGTTTATTTGAAAAGATATCAAACAGGCAGGACAGGCTGATCTAATGGATCAAGTCCAGGGGTCCTCTCAGATATGAACAGAAGAACTTGGAAGTGGTGATGGGTGGTATGCATCAGATGGTGTATGAGATAAATATAGAAAAAATATTACATAATGATCTAATACCACATTTAAAATAATATGACCAAGCTTCTGACTGAATTGTGTTTAGGAGGAAGAGAAGGTCCTATCTAGTTCCATTGAATCCCACAGCCAGTCCCTTAGCTGGGTAACAAGTAACTTCATATTCATTTAACAAATAACCCCATTAGAAGTGCACGACAGCCAAATGCAAAAATTAAAAATCCTGAGGCAGACGTCCAAAGAGCCATGAGATTAGCCGGTACATGTGTATGTATGTGCATTTATATATGAGAATATGAATTTATGTGCCTGTGTTTTAAGTGTGTAGACGTATTGATTTTGATCCCTTCTAGCTCCAAAGTGTTGGTCTGACAGGTTTATCAGCTGTTTTGGTCTGCCTGATGTTGTGAGGCTTCCAGAATTATAATTAACTCTGTCCCTCTCCGAGCCTGCAGATCATTGCAACAGATTTGACATCTGCCTGTCCTCAATGCTGGTGCTCATTCTGAGAGGACTGAAGCTTCTCCTATTATGGACAAACGATGTAGTTTCCATATCAGTTTCATCTCTAGATCCAGAAGTTCTTACCTTCCCCTCTCCAGTATATTAATTTCTCTCTTTCAGTGTTCCCACTTTCAGTTTCGTAATTGTTTTTCCTTCGGACCCTGTGTTTCTCCAATTCCTTGAAAAGCCTTAAAGAAGTGGTTAGGATCCCCAACTTCTCCATAAAGCCTAGTGATAGAGGGGGCAGGAGAAAGGACTTTTTTGTCCCAACGAGAACCAGATGACAGTGGGAAGAGAACCTTAAAAGGCTGAGCTGCTTCTGCTGTCTGAAACAGCCTCCCCTCCAATGAGAAAAGTGTCAGCCTCTGGGAGCTTGGTTTGGAGAGGGGAACCACACTAACCTTGTGCACCAGACCTGCTTCTCTGCTTGACTGGACATAAATTCCCTTCCACCCCTTTAGTCAACATGGACATTTCTGCTAGGTTTGGAGCTTTTCTTCTCATTGCTAGATTAGCTTGTCTCTACCTGCGCTTGCAAAGGAATCCATGTGGAGTTTTGGAGCCTTTATGTGGTACAAGATTTGCTTGCTCAATGTGGGCTCTGTGTTATCGCCCAGTGCAACTTCTCTGTTCTGTAGGGAATGGTAGAGCTTTCAAAAAGAAGATGCAGCTCAAGACAAGCTTAATATCTGTCTGCAAGGCATTTTGTTATGATGACACTTCTGGGTGTTCTGACTAGAGCAATCAAACCCCCGTGCTAGAGAGAATAGCCAAAAATGACAGTCAGTCTCGATCACTGCATTTTCCCTGCATGTTAGAAGAACAGAGTTACCACTGCAAGAACAGAATCCTTTCCTTTTCTGATAAACAAAGTAGGCATAAACAAAAGAAAAATCATTAGGTGGCCCAACATGGGTAATGTTAGACTTGTACACACGGCGTACTTCAGATGTACACCGCAGGGTTATAATGTGGTATATTTAAGCAGCAAGCATTGTCACAAGACTACCCACAGTAAAGAGCTTCAAGGATTCAAGAGACGCAGTAATATGAAATTGGATGAATAGCTCAGTGGTTACACATATGGAATAAAAAGTGATTGTAAGTGGAGCTATTTCAATTTAGGTAAAGTATTAAATGGGGTCCCCGGGGATCAATACTTGAATTTGTACTGTTTCTAATCTATAAAAATGCCCTAGGTGAAAAACCTAACTGCAAACCCATACAATTTTCTGGTGAAATAAACATGGGAGAAGGTGAAGTACAGAACAGTCAATGAGCAAATGTAACTTTGAACTAGGTCAGCATATAGCAAACAGAATCTGTTAAAGAATATATAGCCAAGCAGATGGGATCTCAGAACTGGGTAAATCTGACAGGAATAGAACTGTACTTGGTTAGGAAAAATTTAGAACGCAACATAAATGAATTGTGGTAGAAGGCAATCCTGGAGACTCTGAAACGTATAGTGGCAGAAAGTAATATTTCATCTCCAGCAAAGGAAAGCAGAAAAACTTGCAAACTCCAGTCACTTTTGCAAAAAGTAATTCCAAATTAATTTAAACATGAAACCTGATCCAGCTTTCTCTGCACCCTGGAGAAAGCTAGGGAAGTTTGCGATGAGTGCTGGCAAAATCTACTGCCGACCAATTTAGAAAGCCTCCAGTGATCTGTCCCGAAAACCTGAGCCAGAATCAGCCATATTCCACAATGCCTTCCAGCAAACCCTAGCAAGGGGACTTGGAAGAAACAAAAGGAAGTGTCAGAATTTTTATCCCAATGTTTAAAAGTATTACATAAAACAGTTTTCCTTATGGATTATTCACCTTACCCCAATTTGCTGATGCGCTTTGCGAAGTTAATGCTTTTCCTGTTAGTTTTGTTATATAGGATTTATATTTCTGTCATTTTGATTTGTCTTAGTTGTAGCTCTGCCAAAAATTGCCTAGTTTCCAGTTATACTTTTCTGTTGTTTTCCCTAGTTTAAAAGATAATCTCAATAAACTAAGTATCTTTTATGTGATCAAACTGTGTTTTCAGATATAAGTGGGTATTGACTGAAATTCACATAGGAGTACGAAAAAACAGTTGATTTTTTTTTTTTGTTGTTATATGTGGATATGAGATTTTTTTTTCATATGTTACTTGTTATGACAACCTCTCACATCATACATGAAAAACATTTGAAATACATTATATCCCTTTCCTTCTACCAGTATTTCTTGTTCAATGGGTGGTAAAAATGCTCCCTTTTTAGATACCTGCTCCTTGCTATGTAACTCAGCTGTAAATAAAGTATGATTTTTTTTTTTTTTTGCCTTTCTATTTTTGAAACAATGCACAGCGTGTGTACTTGCTCTGTTATCTGTTTCTCTCTTGTATGCCCAGAACAATGTGTTCCTTGGGCTCCTCTTTTGGCTTCTGTCATAAGGTAAGAACAACACTTTTACAGGCGATGGAATTTGCTACATTTAGTTTTCTGGGGTGAACTTTGGAGATTGATTCAGACTCTTCTTTAATCATTTTGGCCTATCTGCTTGATGAGACTGAATGTAGGATGAGCTTTTAACATGATAACAACTACTTCTTTTTCACTGGTGTTATTGCAGTTTCTTTCTCACCCATGTGCTTAGTTCCATCCCCAGAGGGAACAGTCATTCCTGTAAGTTGCATTTTTCACCCATTTACTTTCTATTACCTGTTCCTAACTACTCCCTGGTGCATGGGCTGGGCTGATGTACAAGAAAGGAAAGTCCTGCTTGATTAAAATTGGGTTACGGAGTATTCACCTGTATTGGAGCAGTGAACTGGCAGAGGTGATGTTGTTTTCTTGGTCAGCAGGTGACATTGCTGGAGCTTGCAAACTACTGCAAAGTGATAAAATCCATTTCATTTATGTCATTTAATTTCTTACCTCTTTCTGCTGTTGCAGCTTACATTAATTGCCATAACGTGTACAAACTTGGAACACGCCTCTCCCCCCCCCCCCCCAAACCTTTTTCATGACCTCTTTCTTCTGCTGAGTATCCTTAATTGTGACTTCAGTGTCAGAGAATTGCTTACCTTTCATAATCCCATAATCTTCCTTATGTATTGGACAACTGTGGTTGTGTTGTAAATTCTAATCGCATAGTTCAGGGTTAATTCTGTGTTTTCCAGTGAACACTCAGTTTTTCTTCCACATCTCAATTACAATCTTATCTCATATCTGGTCCTAGTTAGACTTGCAAAATTGGCTTAGATTGATCACAACCCCCTCTGTAATTTCACATTCTTCTGTGCCCTGATTAAAAGCACATACTTCATGTGTTTCATTTTTACAAGGAATGCAGTGCTCCTCGAATTTCTGGTATGGTTTCATAGTTCGACTTCTATGTCTGTGATAGCTGAAAACTATTAAACATTTGTGCTCTGAATCAGCCAGTGCTATGTGAAAAATCAGACCGCCTCCCATGTATCTTCTTATTTTTTGGCTCCTATTCTGTGCAAGTACCTCTGAAGTGCTGTGTGAACTTCCTTACGTTTTTCCTCTTTGTAGGCATTTCCAGCTGTCATCGTGCTTTTAGTTACTTCATTCTTCCATGGTGTGCGTAATTTAAAAAAAAAAAAGTAATTATTGCATCAGTTGCTAGCCTGAAATCAGAGTCGAGTTTCTGGGCATGGTGCAGGGTATCGCAGCAGTTTGAGCAGAAAATTGCCACCTTTGGAAAAGTCTGTCCTTATGCCTGATGCTGGGCTGTACAGCCCTGCAGCCGTCCTGCTGGACTACCAGAGTACAGCTACCCTGTCAACCAGACCTGCTTCCAGTCTGACTGAAAGATAACTGAGAAGTTTACATTTTCCTGTTAGATGGGTGAGACTCTGTGTGAATAGGCAGGAGAAAGAGGTGGCAACGTGCATCTGCAGAGGAACAAGGTGGGTACAACTGCACCTTTCTGCACTGGTTTGCAGTTAGACCAGTTTAGGCTAACCTTGAAATCACACCTACGGACCTGCATCATCCAGTGCTTCGGTTACAGCTGCTTCTGTGCCACACAGCACGGGATTGTAGGTACAACATGACTTCTCCACTGGCTGCCGTTTGGCTGTGCCTCCCCTGCAGCATCACCTCTTCATTCAGTAACACTGGACTGTTAACCATAAGCATGGTTAACACTGGCAAATACCTGAGAAGCTTTTGTTTTCTTGGTTTTGAGCTCTCTTTCTTCCTGTTGTGTGTGGGGTTTTGTTTTGTTTTGTTTTGTTTTGTTTTAAATTCCGGACAGTATTTTTGTACTGGTACTTAATCAAGTAGACAAATGGCTTCCACGCTGAGAATAGGGCAAATTATTATTACCTGTATTACCTCTTAGGTTGGAGACACTTTACTGATAGGGCATATTTAGAAGTAAAATACTCAGAAAAACAAAATCTTTCCCTTCCTTGTCCCTGATCCTTATAGCACAGCTGAAGTTATACCTGGTATAGTACTGAGGTGATGTTTTCCAGAGTATAGAAAAATAAATGAAAAAAACAAGCTATTTTCTTCTAGCGTTCCCATTTCTACTGAAACATGGTTGAATTTATCTTTCTGAATACACTTCTAAATTTTAAAAAGCAACTTTTTACCATTCTCTTCGTGAAATTAAATGTGAGTCAGAAAAAAAAAAAAGAAAAACAAACCAAGAGCAAACCTGGTGTGTTCAGGTGGGCATTTGAACTGAAAGAAGGAAAAGCAAAACAAATCATGAAAAGTGTTTTTGTTCTGAACCACTTTCAAAATCTACGATGAAATATACATATATACGAATTCTTTTCTCCTTAATCTTAAATAGCAGGTCTCTGAACTTGGTTGATACCCAGAGCATGGCGGCAGGAGCTGTGATCTGCAGTCCCAGTTGCAGTTGGGGAAAGTGGCATTTCTCAGGAGACTCCTTTGAACACAGGACCCCATCTGCTTCATAATGTTGCAGCCTATTTCTAGGGCCACATGCGAGGCACAGCTAGTTGGAGGTCTGAGTGGTGTTATCTGGCGTAGGGGGTTCCTGGAGCTGGAGGGAGAAGCCTCTGTGTTGAACTGTGAATGCAGAAGTTGCCAGCATCACAGCAGGGCACAAGACTGCGTCTGGAGGAGAAATCCTTCTGCATGGAAATTTAACAGGAGACGTTCAAAGGGGGTTTCTAACTAGTAGATCAGTGAGATTCTAGAACAGCTTCCCAGTAGGACTAGTGGGACAAGAAACCTAACTGGTTTCAACATCGTTTCATAAATTTATGATACTGCTATTATATAGAAGCAGGGAATAGGACTCAGCGATTGAAGGTGTTTCTGCTAGATTTAAATTCTAAAGCAAACAAGAAAGACATTTTCTCAATTTAAATATACAGGTGGAACGGGGAGAAGGGAAGAAACTCAACCCTGGAAACCTTCAGAACATCTGAATAGGCTTCCTCATAGAAGCCTTAACTGAAGGTTAACTCTGGAACATAAAAATGCTTATTCTGCATTGATGATTGCAGTACTGATAGATTCAAGATGACAGGATATGAGCATTCTGTATTGATGTATCCATCAAGTCTGCCTAGGACCTAGAAACATAATCTGCAAATGGCCGGACTACCAGGCCACTTTTATTTTACCAGCAACCTGTGCTGCTGTACTGGAAACAGCACACCAGCCTGGCCACTGCCAATTTGAGGGGAGCATAAGATAAAATAAACTAAACTGTATATAGCAGAAGAAACTCCATGGTGAATAGTCAGTTTTCATGTTTAATTAAAAAGCTTCTGATTTATGTGAGGCTGCTACAGAATTTTTAGTTCACTGCACTAGAATTACATAAAAAATCAGGCAATTCAGATAGAATTGGTATTTTATTGGTGTGGGTTTTAGGCGTTGACTATTAAATCTGGCTTCTCTTCTGTGAACAGAGAATTTCCTGTATTGTTTTTTCTCCCTGTGGTGAGAAAATCTACAAGTAAGCCTTAAGTATTTAGAAAAAGGAGTGAAAGGAAGGAAGGGAAACTCAGCAAATACGGTCCGGACCATACTGAAGTTAGAACTTGATTAGAAATAGGCCAAATGCTCATCCTTAATTAAATGTATAGTAAAAATATTCTGAAATATGCATATTAAAACTTAAAGTTATTTTAAACCATCTTTAAACATTCTTTCAATTTGGCCAAATATAGTTTAAGCTTTCTTTTAAAAAATACTGCTTTACCATGAGCATCTCTCAGAACAATCCTTTATATTAAATGCAGAAAGCTTCTAAAATGCTCTGATAGCAAGACTGTGAAGTGCAAGTTTACATGCAGTGTTGAAGATATTCATTAAAATTGTAATTAGACTCACGATTAAATTCAGCCGCAGTAGAAACTTTGTGTGTAAGTGTTGCTACAGGAAGAAACCTCCAGTCTGAAAATTAGTTCAGCAGTCTGAGCTATTTTAATTATGCAGAGTTGATTATCATTGGAGAAAGAAACCTTTATTACCGCACCAGAATGCTGATTCCTTCCACCCCCCAGCACACTGCCTGTTTTTCTGGGCTACAGTGTGGTATGTTTTGATAGCCTAATGATGTTCTGTTTAAATAATAGGAAAGTTAATCTAAGTAAGTTCAGGATCCTACTATTAACATTTTATTAAATGACCATTCATGTGATCATTTAACGTAGCACCTATCTTGCTTATCATGTTACAGCGGTAGCTTCTAGTTGCATACAGAATCTTGGATTTGTAGTGAGGTGTTTTTTAATCTGCAGAATTTTGCAAAGCTGCATTCCAAGGCAACATCTTGTTTCCATTTTTGCAAACCCAAAGCTAGTGACAGAGATGCTGATGGATGGCTCTAACTGTCTAAAATGTCACAAATATACCTAAATTTGGCAATTCTGAGTATAGCAGAAGGAAATGTCCCTCGCCTTATACATGTCTGATTTGATTATTGACAGAGTCCCCTATCTTAGCAGCAGGTTTTATACATCAGTTGAGAAGAGCCTCATTCTCCAAGACGGAACTTGACTTTATTTCAAGTGAAAAAGCAGAGGGTACAACACACACGCCCCTTGCCAACCCCTTCATCCACATGTCCTAGTATGCTGTGGAGGGGCTGCGGGGCTGTGCAAAGATTTTTGAGCATGGTAATCCGTCTGCAGCACTCTGCCTCGCTCCCTGGGAGACTTGCTTCGACTGCAGTGGCTGGAGAGAGAGGCAAGGCAGTTGTTGCTGTGGTCTGGAAGGGTTCTTCCATCCATTCCCTAATTTTCATCCATTGTCCTGGAATTTAATTTCCAAGCTTTACGCATAGATTAGTCATTGCTATTTTGTTTTCAGGCATGTGAGTTTTAACAGTACCTTTGGGATTCCTTTGTTTCTGGGGAATTTTTTGCTTCATGTCTGCTGCTTTTCAGAAGCATGTACCTCCCCTAAATGTGCCCGCTTGCTCTGAGCTGGTCCTCCTCTGTATGCATATCTGTGATTCCGTGAGTCTTGGAGATGTCTAAATACTGAAATGTAAGGTATGAACTATTCCTTTCATTTTTCTTAAAGAAATGGATATGTCAAAATAAATTGACGGATTTAGCCGTATTTCCAAACTTACAGCCCGACTACCTATTCAGGTACTCATGTAATAAATCATACTCTCCCCCTATTCTCTATATATCAGTGCTTAGAAACATATATATTTATTTGAAAATAAAACCTTTAAGGTGGAATTGGGTTAATACATCCAGGTGGGCTAATTCACACGGAAAGGCACGACCAGACGAAAGGAAGACTAAGGAATTCATAGAGAGGTGTGGCAAGCTTGTTCTGTGGCGTAATGCAAACCTGCAGTTCTTCATCCACTTGCTATTGTTACTGTTGCTAAAAATAGAGAAAATCCTCAGCTAGGACTTCAGACCAAATAGGTCTCACACTGTTGTCACCTCTCACCCAGCTAGCATAAAACCGGACTATCCTACCCTTCTTTTTTTAAAGAATGAGCTGCTTTTTATGTCTGCCCTAAAATGTATGGTTATTTGGACACACAAATTTAAGATTAATCCCTGATTTCTGTAGGTGTTGCTACATAGCTGGTTTTTGTAATTATAATCATTTTCAATAGTGCACTGTAATAGGTGCTATCCACATATCACTGCCGGCCCTGGCCTGTTATTATTGATGTCCCACATTGTCCATCAGGGGAGAAGACCAGACCTACAACTCTCTGATCTGACTGAATTCTATGCTGCTGGCAAAATGTGTTTTGAAAGGATAAGGAAGTTCCTGGTTCAGAGCTGGGTTCAGTTCCTGGGTGAATATCTGGGGTTTTGAAGCCTGGATAGTGACATGAAGGTTTTTTGGCAAGAGTTGAACATTGATTTTACTTGGTTTTTCATTGGTAATGAAGTTGCCAGGAAGTGCTCTGGAGCAGCCTTATCTCTACATTAACTAAGGTTGCTTTGTTTATTTGTTCGTTTTTTTAACAGTAACAACCCTATCATAGGTACCCAAGAGTACAAAAGTAGTTTGTCCCCTCTGTCACAGGGAAGTCTCTGGTTATGCGCCCTCGTACTCCACAGGAACGCAGAAGTTATGTGTCCTCCTGTTAATTTGGTGAAGCGTAAGCATTCAGCGTAGGCAAACATAGTTCTTAATCTTTGCTCGCAATTCTTTGCAGGGTGTATTGTACCTGCTAGGTAGTTCCCAATTAAGTAAAACAGGGACGGGGCTGTCCAAAAGATATTCCATAAAATCCTCTGGTGTTCTTTTACTGGGAGGGGATTTTAAAGGATGGGGGAAGGCTCAAGGAGAAAGACAGAAGGCACCAGCAGTGCACATCTAATTCTGGGCCTCAAAGTGCTTTATGAAAGGTTTTCAGGCTCATGTTCTCCTTGTTCTCGCTGGAAATTATTTCTACAGGTATCTTAGTAGTTCCTTTTTTTGTGTGTGTGTTTTGTTGGTTTGTTTGTTGTTTTTTTTTTTACCTGAGTAGGTTTTACTTCTGTACAGTACAAAGTATGTGGTACTGGTGATTTTTTTTTTTAATTGATTTACAGAATATATGTTTTTCTTTCATGTCATTTTCTATCTTGCTGTCTGTCTTAGAGAAGTCAGGGGTAATCATATATTTGTTGTTCTTCTGCTGGTTGCCAATTGTTGCTGTTATATCTTTTTATTACAATGGAGGCTCTTAGTCATGTGTCATCTTCTCAATGTATTTTTTCAAATACATAAGTTTTTTCCTTTATTTTGGCAAATAAAAAATCATCTGTGTTTATAATAATGTATGTATCTTTCTCCATTCAAATACTCATTGCAGCAAAAATATGAGTTTTAAGAAATATTGGTATGACATGATAAATATGAACTATACCAGGTTTGACAGTAACACAAGTGAAGATATTCTTTAGTCTGTCTCTTTGTCTTCTTAAATAGCTCTCTGCAGATCATGGTGGATGGATTGACATGAAAGTAATTTAAATAGCCATTTTTATTACTGATTTAAAGCCTCAAGCTGGAAAAACTTGTTTTAAATAATAGACTTTTAAGAGGCTTTTTTTCCCACCACTTCTCTCCTGCTTTCTGAAAGAAGCGTTAGTTTGTATCAGTTGATAGCCAATGAATTTGTATTTTGAAAGTCGAAGTTGCCATTGAGTGTTGATTTGCTGCAAAATATCGCCTTTACAATAAAAGAAACACTTGCTGGTTACCCATGAACACATTATTTAACATATTTGTAAAGAAGAAGCATATATTCAGATTATTATCTGAAGTAGATTCAAGCATTGACTGTTTTACTATTCCAGTGATTTGTATTTTGAACACCTTTTGGAGGTGATCAAAATTCATTTAATAGATGGTACTGAGAATTAAAAAAAAAAATCAGTTTACTTAAAGATGTTGCATGTATAAGTAAACAAGTCTATCAAAATATGTTTCACGTAAATATTACAATTATTTAACACAATGAGTATTTTCTACAACGAAGGAACTGATGTAATACCTCCTGGGGACTGAGTCTGCCAGGATTTAGAAACAGTAGATCTCATTCACTAATGCCTAGTTTTAGCCCTAATCTTGGAGGGGGAAAATAAGTTTATATTTGTCCGGGTTATAGGTGGTTGCTCTGTTTTTCATTATCTAATCACTGAGTTTGCTAGTTGAATAAGTAGAAGTGCAGAGAACATCCTCTCTCCCTGGTCTGCAGAGGCTACTGCAATAAATTGTGATTGAAAAATAAACTGTAGTATTAAGGTTTTAATGAGACACTTTAACCTTGCTCATAGGCCTTTCACAAAGACTGTCATAACTTGAAATTTAATTTTAAATAGGTTTGTGTTTTAAATTTATTTTTAGAGTATGATTTTCACATAAACTGCTTAAGCTTAGCTTAATGACTTCTATTAGATATTAATTTGGTTTCATTTTTTTTTGCTGTCCTTATATAGGCAAGGACAGTACTGGTATTTACTGGATTTAATGATAAATTAACACAAAGAGCTGACAGAAATATCATGTGAGAAACATTCCTACCCACCTCTTAACTCTAGCAGGGAAAAATGAACCAAAATCAGTGCGATGGACATCTTTTGTTTTCTGTCATTTTACCTGGATTGTGTTTCTTTCTGTCAAGATGCTGAGGGATATGCACTTTTACTGAAAAGAGCAGGAAATTTAAAATGGGCACACCCAGTCTTCATCCTCTAAACTGTGTTCCACAAACTGGGGAGTGTTTTCTGTCCCCACGTGTGTCAGGAGGATGTGAGGCATTTAGCACACTAAAACCCAGGGTCTGTGGCTTTCCTCTTGTACATATAGTGGAATAAGTACACACAGCTTTTATAAATATAAATTATGTGTTTCTTTCTCAAAGATCCTTCCAGCTTGGGTCCATGATGGTTAATTGAAAATGTGGCTTGAACCATCTGTTGGCAACGATTCTGAATTGGCGCATTGGGCAAAAATGCACTGCAGCGAGGAAATGATGGTGGGTGATAGGGTAAAGGCGTAACGGGACGAAAAGCACTTCCTCATCGAATTTGTGAAGTATGATTTCTGGGCGCAGTTGTGAGGTCAGTGAGAGACCTTTCACTCAAATCACCATGTTTTAAAAAAGCACATTGTAAAAATTCATTTTTCAGGTTGAGCATCTTTTTGTTGCTGAACAGAAAAATCTCGAGTAGGTGTTATGGAAGGAGGAAAAAAAGGCATCTAGGATTAAGGCCTCACAGCTGTTTGACAGTATATATTAAAAGATCCCTTTGCCTTTTTAATTTTTGATTTTCCTTTCAAGTTTCTCTTGGTATCTCAGTGGAATTGGGGGAAAAAATTATTAACACAATACTACAGCTTGCCGTTGCAAGGAAACTGTATTTGCGCACTAGGCAGGTAGGCTAAAAATGGCTTAAGGGAGTAGCAAATATTTTTGGTACGTGTTTTAAGTGCTTGAGAGTGAAGAAGTCTGAAAAGCATCGGGGGAAATAATGAAGCAGCTGAACCTGCCTGAATATTTATTTTTTCCTCAGTCATGTTTATATACTAGCTGGTCCGTTTATTTATTTATTTTAAAATTGCCTCATAACTGCATACCCAAAATAATCTCCTGGGTTGCTTCCCTTGCAGTTTTTCCCTTGTGGGCAGAATTTTACTTCTTTTCCTTGTGTTATAAAGTGTGCTGTCTGCCACGAAACCTATGTAATTTTGTTTTCCTGGACCGAGAGCTGGCTTTTAGGTGCCAGTGTAGAAATTTAACTCCCTGTGTACAGCACAATGGCACATTGCTGTGAAGTTTTTGATTTAGGAATGGGGATCTCCCGTACGGAGAACAACAGAGACTATTCTGGTGCAGTGTTGCTGGGGCTGTGGTAGCAGATGGTCTTCGCAGAGGTACTGCGGGCTGGCTCCAAAGGGTGCTGAGAAGAAGAGGGCTCTTTCCCACTTTCCTTGCTGAATACCTCTCTGCCAAGCTCACGGGGGGGGAAGACTGCAGGGTTATCTGTGCAAAGGAACAGAGATTACCTATAAAATGTATTTCTGGTATATGTTAAGCTGCTGGTGTAAACAAGTTAGTGGTGTAAATTTTACATATTAGCTAAGGAGAAGAGATACCAGGAGCAAACAATAACTTGCTGTCGGACCTTTAGCTCAGGCTGGGCAGTAGGGTTAAACAAACCTCCACCCAGCCAGCCCCTGTCCTAATGTCAGTGGGCAGGAGCATTTGCAGATCACCAAGATTAAATTTAAGTGTTGGTATTGCCTGTCTGATTCTTTTCAATTTAAGAGGAGAAAGACACTCTGTAAATGATGGCAAAAGAGAGTCTGGCTCTCCAAACCAACATCTCTCTGTATCTCATGAGAGACTCGCATGCCAATTCAGCTGTCTCATTTGACACTCCTTTTCCTTGCTTCAATTACTTACTACTATTATTTCATGTGCCAGTGTTACTGTCTTCACTGACAACCCTGCACTTACTACCTGTTTGCATTAGACACTTGTTGTCTCTCAAGTGTCCCATACTCTACCTCAGATCCTGGTGGAAACTAGTCACCTGAATTTTTTTTTGCTGAGATTTTTCTCTCTGAAGGAAGAAATTTAAAAACAGGTGTCTGGAGCCAATGCACTCCTACTGACACTTATGGGAATGCTTAACTTGCTGCAAATATTATTTGACGTTTCTTCACCTGTTTTGAAGGGCAGCAACAACTTGACTGATAGATGGAAGGGCCTCATGGCTCTCTGGCTGTCATTTGTTCTTTTCCATTTACAGCCCAAGTGCTGTTTTGCAACCCTCTGAGATGAACTCTCAGAGAAATCGGACAAACAAATTGCTGTAGATCTGTGCACATATGTACATTGCTAGCAAATATTCATTTTGTGTGTATGTTTAAACGGAAGCATGTTGCTGTGGAAAAAAGGTGGTGGTAGAAAAGGAAATGACATGCTCAAGAATTCTGCATGTCGGGCAAAATGTACCTTGTTCTCCTGGAGCTGCTTGCAAACAAAATTTGTTCCTTTTTAAATTCAAATGGGGAAAACGTTCTTGCTATCAAGAACTTCCTCTGTGCTTGCTTCTTTGCCAGCTCTCCAAATATACAGATATCTTTTCTGACTGAGAATTTAATGATTCATGTGCCTGCTGGATGGGTGACCAAAAGCCAATATTGCTTCAGTGCTGAAACAAGGATTTTGCAGTGGGCAGATTATTGTTGCAAGGCTGCATCTGCACACTGTAAAGCCAAATTAACAGAAGCAAGTAATACAGCAGTTATAGACGATCAGTATAATGTAATGAACCTTTTGAAGTTTTACCATCCTCTTTCCTCATAATTCAGATATTTTCAGAAGACTGGAAAGATTAGACAGGTTTTATTTGGCTGCTTTCATACTCGAGGTGTCACAAAGCAGTTTTGGAAGGAGAAAAGAATAAGCAAGAAAGGACTGAGTTCTAGCATTGTAATAGGAGATACAGTCAAAATCCTGTGTTTCTTGATTGATGTGATTGTGTTAGGCAGCTCAACTTTCCACCTTTTGAAAAAAACCCCACAATTTTTGGAAGAAATAAATATGACAATATAAGACTTTTTAAAAGATAAAATTTCTCTACTTCTCATTCAGATGATTGCTTAAAAAGAATTTACCAGTTTGATTACCAACATTGTTACCACATAGTCTATGATCTTTGCCAACTTGTGAAAAGAGGATTTAATAGAATATTGCCATTTTAACCC
Organism: Charadrius vociferus; assembly: GCF_000708025.1. Taxonomy (NCBI): domain Eukaryota; kingdom Metazoa; phylum Chordata; class Aves; order Charadriiformes; family Charadriidae; genus Charadrius; species Charadrius vociferus. The sequence continues at coordinate 2,105,159 of NW_009648963.1, read as the reverse complement.
CTTATACGCACTGTTCCTTTCAAAATAACCTACACTTGCACAGGTTCTCTGAATTTATGCAACTGTGGAGAAAAAGATAAAATGGAAACATAATTATGAGCTGCTTAAGGGGAAACAGTTCACTGAACTGTGCTACCACCACTGGAACAAATACTTGAATCTTTCTGTCGCTGGTAATCTCTAAGATTTTATCAACTCTGAAAATCTTCAATTACACCTTCTTCTGCAAGCACAGAAATCAGACAGAGGAGCGAGACTGCCTCAGGAGGAGGAGCTGGTTTATGTGGTCAAATTCCAGAAAGTAGCCTGACAGCCCCTGACATGATGGACATCACAAATGTCCTCAATAAGTGGATTCGTAGTGATGTTGGGCCGATGTAAAGTGTCTTTAATTGTTGCAGTTGTGTGGAGGAGAAAGGTGCAATTCAAACTCTTTTTTTTTTTTTTTTTTTTTTGTATGTTCCATTTTGGGGATGTCAGTGAAGTATAATGCTTGTAAAGGAGGGAGGAGTGAATTACAAGATTGTGTATGGCTAAAATATCTGTTTTCATTGCCTAAGCCCTTTCCAAAGTGCTTTTGAAGATCCTTTTCAACATACCCAACAAAAAACATACCTCATTAGTAGTCACTAGATGAAGCTGCACTTTCTAGTAAATGGGCTAGCTGGGCAAAAGCATTTCATGCCAGAGCCCATTTCAATAAACTTCAGTAGAACAACATAGTGAAGGAGGATGACTAGGCCAAGAAATTTCTGTATTGCTGAAACATGAGAGAAACATTACAGACAGTTGCTCTGTACCCCACTGAACAGGATACAGTTTCACTTCAGCCAAATTCCTGACTGAAAGTTCCTGGTCTTTCTGCTGAATAGGGCAAAGTTGTGTTGAGCCATTCAGGATTTACATATTTTATTAATTCTTTATGTATCAATAGGAGTAGTGCTGACAGTTATTGCTGACCGTTATGGTGAAGCCCTCAAAATTTGAGATATGGGGGGAACAATGTAGAATCCCTGTATTTTATCAGCTTTATGACACAGCTGATAGGGAGTTTGTCTTGGTGATTCCTTAAAACAAGGGGAAAAAAACTAATAAAGAAAAAAGCAAATGCACAGTTAATGGAGGAGGACTTAAATGATGATCTCATGATTTTTGTTAGTTATTGCAGAGAATGAAAGCTAAGGTAACCTTCTGGTGGGGTCTCTTGGGCTTTACTTCCGAATTCTCCGCTAAGACCCATAGACTTTGGTCAACAAGGGTAAATTAGGAGAAACTAGACATGTCCCTGGGCTTCAGAAATCTTGGATCATCACTTCTAGCAGTGAACAAACACTAAAAGGAGTGCATATGGTCCTCTTTGCTTTGCATATTATGGACAGTTCTCAGAGAGAAGACATATTAGTCGTATTAGGCCAAACTGCTGCCAACAGAGTAAGAGTAATTTTAATACAGATTACCAGTAAATAGCTAGAAAATGTGATGAGAGCAGACTTGAACGAGAGCCAGACTTGAACAGTTACCTATTGTCGTGGTTTAGGTCAAATCGGCTAATAGGGACCTGGGGGACCCCAGACGGGACTGACAGATGCTCCCCTCTACCCCTCTTCAAAGAGAGAGGCAGAGGAGGGAAAAAGAGACGTATGAGTTTAGAAGGAACTGAACTACTTTAATGAAATGCTAATAATAAAATAAAAAGAAATAATGAAATATGTACAAATATATACAAAACCATATCAGGCTCCCGAGATGACAATCATGACACCAGCTGGCACTGGGGCCGTCCCAGGCTGGACTCAGTATTACTACACCAGTTTTAGAACTTACGCAAAACATCAAGGACTGACTGTTATTAATTAAAAAAACACTGAAGAAAATCCTTCAATGGAAGATCCTTTTTGCACCAACCATGCCAGTAGTGGATCTACCCTCATTTCTGAACGGACATGATGACCTGGGATTCGGCATTCTTAGTTTGCAGTAAATATTCAAATAGCACCAAATGAGTTAGTGATGTTTCCAGCAATATATGTATGCTTGTCCCTTGATTGATTCCTTGATGTCGTGTGCCTGTACTCTCACACCTTTTCAATTATTCTCTACCCTGGATGGAGCACTACTCTGGCTGATGTAGGCTGGCGTTTGACCAGCTGCCTCGGGGCTGTTCTTTCCCTCAGGCTCCTCCTCGCCCAGTGGTTACTCTTCTGAAGCCATCATTGCTTTTAAGCTGTGCAAAGTGTTTGGTGCACAGTCCGCAGTGAAAATGTGGACTAAGATTTTTTTTTTTTTTTAAGACTGTTAGGAGGAAACGGTGTTATGGTATTTAATTTGCTTCCTTTTTGTCCACCTAACACGGGGCTGCTCTTGCAGTTACAGTGACTTCCCTGCATTGCCTTGCAAGTGCAGCACTGCTGCAATCGCTGCCTCGTGCAATGCCTTCCCTGGCTGTCTTCACACAACTGCTCCTTCATCACAGCTTGCAAAGAGACCCTAAGGAAGTAACTCCTCTGGGGAAATCTCTTTTAGGGCTTGTGTGTCACTTCGTTCTCCTTATGTGTATATGGACCTCACCCGTAGAAAGAAATTTTTCCCTTGAAGATAGGTTGTTGTCCTAAATAAGATTAAAATTTCCACTCTTGTAATCCCAGTGGAAAATAGGCAGGGACAACACTAGTTCAGGTTGTTGCCAAATGTCCTGTTTTTCAGCTTCATTGCCCCAAACCAAAAGTACAAGCCTTGAGTAAACTGTAACTCTTAACTATCAACATATTTAACTATTTAGGGAAGTTTCAGGGGCTGACAGATAGGAAGTGGTTTGTTATAGCTTACAAACTAGTTGTGAAGAGGCATGGTATGAAGAACCCCCAGTGTTATTTTATGACAATAACTACATTTTAAAAATCAGACTAGAAACTCTTTCAGAGATAACTTTAAATTATTCTGTGATGAACTTGCCTTCCTAGAGTTGCTTAATTAATGACTTAAAAGATCTCAAAATACATAAATCTACCCGAGAAACAATTGAAAAGTGCTTTTAACCTCTTATTTTGAATATGTTATGATATAAGGAAATATTTTGACCAGAAAGAACAAATCTTATTATGCCATTTAGATAAATGAAGGTATTTTCTTATTTAAGTTACTCCAGTTGTATGAATTAAATATTCTGGGATCAGATAACAGAACAGAATACTTTTGTAAGTAGGTCCCTTTGATATTGGTATGAATAATCCTGACTTGCTTTATCAAAAATATGGAGGAATGTCACACATTGCTATCATATATAGCTTTCAGTGAAATAGCTATAAGGTTTGCACTTACAGAATTGTCAGAATAGAACCTCCATTTTTGGTCAAATGTTCAAAATATTTTTTCTAATTCCATGTCACTAATATCTTGTCCCCATAATGCTTGCATTATTTCTAAAAGATTAGTAAACACACTGTAGTACTAACTTAATTAATATTCATAGGAAATAATTGTCAAGGGAGTTCGTTGATCTTGCTATCTGAATGAAAGATAAAGTAGGTTTCTGATGGAATTTTTTAAATGCAAAATACATGCTTCTTTTCTCCTCTTAAATTAAAAAAAGAACCCAACCAAACAAACAAGCAAAAAAAGCTGAGGAAGATTCTGTCATACCGATAGTACTACCAGCTGTCTAGACGCATAAGTAATGTGAGGTGATGCTGTGATGGAGCACTTTCCATTCTTCTATTCCTCCTTGCAGTTAGACTCTTTCTTATTAAGAAAATGTATATTCCCTGTTCAAGAATGGGCAGCTTGAAATAAAAAGAAGAATACATTTCAGAGAAGGAGGGGGATACTGTCATTATCATTGTAACTATATTTTTTGCATAGTCTTTATGATAAATGAATGTAAAGCAACAGAAGCTAAGGAAGGTTTGTGCAGCATTGTGTTACTGTGTCTGCAAAAGCTTTTTCTCTCTCTTTTCTTTCTCTCTAGAATGTTAAATAGAAGCCCTAGCTTGGGAATCGATAGTTCAATTAGATTATATGGTAGGTTTTTGGATGACTGTTAGCATAGCCAGGAGATTACTTTCCTTGGATATTGGGAGGAAGCTGCTCTGGAGTGGAAGGCTGTAACTGCACCTTTAGCTAGCCGGCGCTGGGACAAATCTGCAGTAAGAAACAGCCATAAGCTTGTGGTTTTATATTATGCTTGCTGCATGCCCAGGGACTAAAACATAATTAGCTATCCCACATCCAAAAGGAAACAGAAACCATTTGCAATACATACAATGAAAGGAAGTATTCGTCCCAGGTCCCAAAAAGTATGTACTTAACTTTAAGTATGCAAATTGTTGCACTGGAGTCAACAATACTGTCTAAGTGCTTTAGAGTATTGGAACATGGGTGCCATAAAATGACACTGCACAGACATTATGGGGTAGCTGACTAGAAGGCTTCATTTTGAAAGTAAAAAAAATGATGTTCCCTGTTGTGGTAAAATTCAAACTAAAGTTTGCTTTTTAAAATCTTTAATAAGCATAGATGTATGCAAATAACGCTGCCTAATAGCATCACAAATAGCTTGTCCAAGAGAGAGAATGTACTATTGACCTCCTAAAATAAATGTTTGTAAATTCTCTGTTCCAAAAAAACTCAAGCAGAGTGTCTGATGTTCTGTAACATCAACATCCCTATGCATTGCGCAAATGCCATTTTTAATATTTGTTGGATAACTCACACTAAAATGTTTGAATATGGCCTTATTTTGTGGCTATGAGATCATTCGTACAAATTGCACTAGATTAAATGGGCTTTGGTTTGCAGTTTCCTCCTCACACATGGACAAGTATATTTCATTTTGGGAAACTTAATTTTTTATAGATTATTCCTGAAAAAATGTTGCATGAATTGGAGTAGAAATAAGCATCTATTCTCCGTGTTAAATAGTAGTGTGTCATTTCTAAAGCAAATGTTATCATTTAGGTGGTCTTCTGATAAATTCTTAAAATAAAAAATAAACCTGAATTGTTAATGTAAAGAGGGCTAAACGTTTCCATAAAGATGCCTTTTCTGGAAGCAACCTTTTACTTTTATAAATGATCTGTCTGTTCAATAGTACAGTAATATTGCAGGCATCCTTTGTGAAGCTCAGGCATTGCTCATTATCATAATATTTCCGGATGAGAGGTTTGAAAAGGTTAGTCTTTATTCTTAGAGTAACCACTTTAGAGAAGCTGTAACGAATCACAATTAGAAAAATCACAGGTTTTTATATTGATCAAACTCCAATTGCTCACTGAAAGAATTAATTAGAAGGGAACAAGAACAGCAAAAGGTGCTGGGGAATTTTGAAGTTCAGAATGCATGAGAGAGCCCTGGTATCCTATGCAATCCTGGCTGCTTATCTGGGTAGAGTTGTCTCTTTTTTCGTTTGTTTCCAAATGTATCTGCAACTGTCCTAACCTCTTTATAAAAAGAGCACTAAGGTTTGTAAAAGCAGAAATGAACTTAGCAGTGTTTCTTGGTGGCTTCTGTTGCATGAGGGAGAACAGAACTGCAACTGATCTCTGGAAGCAGAGCCACCAGGGAAGCTAGGGATGCCAGTGGGGGAAGCAGGAAGGTGCAAAAGGACCTCTGCCACAGAAAACTGAACACGGGGACATAATAGAATGGAATTAGAAAAGAGGAAGATGCACGTAGAAAAAGAATAATATTAGCAGTAAATATCACAGCAAATAGCAGAATTCTTTTCCTCGTCTAAGCTAAACATTGCTGCAAAGATGCACTATTGTATTTTCAAGTAGCACACTGTTTGGAGAGAGTTCTTTTGCTGTCTCATTCTCACCTACAAATATAGCATCATATGAGCTGTTAATGCACTATCTAAAATCTAGTTACCATCCTTAGGCACCTAGAATGGAGAGCTACACTGTGTGCAATGACAATTGCCAATGTGCCTATGAACAACTTCTGAACTTCCCTTGGTGTTACAGAGCCTTCATAAGCATCAGTTTCTGTTTTGATTGCACGTCTGTTTACTTTCATCTTTTCACCTTTACGTTGGGCCAGAAATCAAAGACTAACAGTGACAGTTTACATGGCAACAACCCTGTAAATGTAAATAGAAAAGAATTGATGAGGTCGTTACTTTAAAAAATGAGTTATCTGCTGAGGTAAGCCAACTGTTTCTGATCAAGTCTTGTCAAAGGAAATGGAAAGTACCTTACCAAGCACTGGAGGGGCAGATGGACAGAGATAAGCTTGGTGGGCTGATGGGAACTGAAACAGTTTTGCATGATTTAGAAGAGATATGCTAAGGGAGGAAATCCTGGAATTGTATATTTAGATAAATATATATCCTTGGACATGAAAACTATAAACCAAAGGAATGAAGCTTTGCTTAAACTACAAAACGTACATGCAAAATGTGCTGGAGAGCCAAAGAAAGACACTGCTGAAGCCTGCAAGGAATCTGGATTTCCATGAGTGCAATCTGGTGGGATGCAAACACCATGGACATCTGACCATGTGGACTACAGTGTACCTGTGATACGTGTATTTCACTGCCTGGGTTGACAGAAAATGAAAAGTTCTTTGGTTTTCACTAAAATAGAGAGAAAAGTAACCATAAAGTATAGGGATTCTGGCTCATCCTTTAGTCTGCTACACTGCTTGAAGATAACAAACAAAAGGGAAGTGTTGTCATTTCACGTTACTTTCACAAGAAGGTAAAGATGAGTTGAGATGAGCCCCAGCAACAGAGCTCAAGATCTGAACCTCCCCAGAGACCGGGAGGTATCTATGTTCTGTGCCTACATGCCCGTGTGCTGAACCAGCGAGTGGTTAGACGGCAATGTCTTTATATGATAGATAAGGAAAGACAAATCTTGTTTCGCCATTCCCCTAAGCATCAAAGCTTAGCCTTGAAAAAATGTTGAGGAAAACAAAATGATAACAATCCCAAGAATTAATTGGCCACTCCAACTTTTAAGGGTCACAGCCTTACGGGTTTTACAGGCAATTTTTCTGATTCATCAGCCATGCCTATGTAAAAGGGACAGGCTGCCACCACTTCTGCAGTGGCTTATGATCTGTCCAGTGTCACTAGGTTATTCTCCCTCAAGAAAACACCAGGTGTAAAACAACCTATTGTCAGTGCAGCTGCCACCCTGCGAGTGAGAACCTGTCATGATGTTGAAAAATGCCACTGATGACAATGGGTGTGTGCCCCTTTCTTCATGCTTCCTTCACTGAAAACTGTTAAAAGGTGAAGGCTGAGAGCCGATGCCATGTTAACAGCAGCAATGGACATACCAAGGAATCCATAAGGAAAAAGTACATGAATTATTGTTTCAAGTTTTCTCTACAAAATCAATGACTGATACAAATTGAGGATATCTCTGTAAATAAAATTTTAGCCAACCTACACCCCCTCCCCGATTTGTTTGCCTGCATCTTATCGCTTTAGAAATTATTAATATTTTGTGGTATCAAGGCTGTAAGTCAAACTAGAGACATTAAAAATCTGGGAGAAACAACATAAAAAAAAAAGATGCATGTGGTGAAACTTCAAATCCAAAACAATCTTAGAATGGTGCAGTTTAATCATTTTCTCATTAATCTAAAATTTTCGTGCCATAAAATAGCCTGATCCCTAGAGGTACTGACTACAGTTTAGCAGCTGTTTTGTACACATAGAGTTTATTTTTTCTGGCAAGATACAAATGAAAGTATGGTATGTGCGCCAGTGAAGTCATGTGAGAGAGGGTTTGAGATAAAAAGTAGACATGGAAGATACTTAAGATTAATCACATCATGTGATTACAGCTGAACCAAACTCTGCAGCCTCAGTTCTGTGATGTTCCTGTCCTCATATTGCTCTGGGAGAGGGGCTGTGTCTTACTGTCACTCATGAACTGTCTGCCCTTCCTTACCTTCCCACATGTTCTTGGAGATCTTGGCCATGCTTCTCTTTGAGTCTGTACCATTCAACACCAACTCTGGCTTTCTGGAGATGCTTCTTCCCTTCATTCTCTCTCAACAAAAGGCAGTAGAACTTATGTTGGAGTGTCTCTGCCCTCCTTTCCTCATCAAAAATGGCAGTAGCTGCAAGATTTGCTGCAGATCTTTCTCTGAATATTTTAGAGTCTGCAGGCTTTGCAAAGGAAGGGGGTGATTTTTTTTCTTTTTCCACCTTCTGCTTTCATAGAAGCATGTTGTTTTCAGGAGCTCTCAAGCAGGTAGTTGCTGTATTGTTGTCCAAGCAGCTGTTTTGCACAAGATACGATGCTGCAGCGTGGATGGACATGTCTTGTGGTTTGAATGTAGCCTGAAGTATGCCTGTTGAGTCTCATTGATCTGAAAATATTTATGTGAAAATAAGACAAACGCCTCCCCCCCCACCATTTTCCAAACTTCATTCCAAGGCTACCGTAAGAAATATGCTGGTAGCCCATAAGACCTACTGCTTTAGTACAGTTCTGAGCTATGAGTTTAGTGACAGGGTGTTTGGTGGTCTGCAAGAAATGTTGAGACTTCACTGAAGACCCATCATTCAAAAGCATTGGAAATCAAAGATCCTCACTGATGTTTGACAAAACCAAAAATCTGACATGTTTGTATAGATGTCACGATAGGTGTTGGTCATTAGGCAGGGTTGAATATTTAATGGATTTTCAAATATCATGGGTATCTTGAAAAAAAGCCTGAAACTGCCGACGGGGAAAAGGAAGCCTGGATGTGAGGCTGGTGTTGTAGCCATGACAACCAAAGCAGAGGAGATGTGAATGAAGGCAGGCATTCGGAAGCGGAGCTGTGCAGGGCTCTGAAGAAAAGGCCAGATATTAGGAAAAAAGGTGGAGCTGGTTGCTGGTAGACAGGCTCAAAATATGGGGAAGGAATTTGATTAGAAAAAACACAGATGTATTTTACAACGTGCTGTGCTTGTGAATGGTATATGGAGACTTTTATGACGTGAGAGGAGGGTGTTGACCCTTAAAGGAGGAAAAAAGCAACTATAGAAATTATTTGGAGGAAGAAGTATATCAGGTGATAGGGCTTCAGTGCAAGGGCAGGTATCTGTGATGTCTGCGGGGGATACTGTGGTATTGACTGTGACACAGTAGGAAGGAAAAGAAGCAGCTGGGAATGGAAATTAGGGGTACCCATGTTTTAATTGTGAGTTATTCCAGATGGAAATGCCAGATGTGGCTTTGGCTGGACAGAAATCAGTTGCGAGTGCAGATGCGCAACTGAACTGTCAGCAAAATGTTGGCAGTTGGAGCATGTAAATGGCCACCACCTACCCAGGAAGGGATGCAGGCAAGGGAAAGCAAAGAGACAAACAGTTTGCTACATGGCTATATCTATGGATTCTAAGCTCTGTCCCTGTCCTGCTATGTGATACTGGACAAGTAATTTAAATCTTTTTCTTATCCTATCCTATGACTTTATATAATTCACAAATACTGTGAAAAGTATGTTTGTTTGGGTTTTAGCTCTCTTTATGTGCAAAGTTTGCCCCAATCGGCCTCACTTTCAGTGGAGTCTTTAAATGCTACCTTAATAAATTTACAGATGAAAAATAAGACGTGAAAAAGTCTGAGGAACACTGCAGAATATCCCAAACTCACAGTTAATCACTGTCTGTCATGTATCTCTCACTGCTTATACTCCTTACACTGAGAAGACTTCTCCATCTGCCCCAGTGTTTGGATCACCAGTTCCCCAACTGGCTTTTGTAACTCTTTGGGACCCTTTCTACCCCCAAGAGTGCTAATGTTGTTGAGGTTGCCCACTTCTAAAACGTTTGACTCCAAGTCTCTGTCTGTTTGCTTTATGAATATAAAAGCATTCTAGATTTATTATATTTAACAATTAAACACTATTGTTTGAAAAAGAAAATTCTTCTGATCTGTTTGCTCCAGAATAAATATACATTTATTCTAGATGATCTGAGAGTTTGATTTTCCTGATTACAAAATAGAAAGTAAAGCTACTAAAGAAAAAAACCCAATAAATCAAAGTTCTGTTATTTACTTAACCAGTGACCTCTTCATCTGTTTCAGCATCTTGGCTAATTTTGGGGAGGATGACAACTCAGTCTCCTTTCTCCCAGTTCAGGCTAGTAAGTTTCTGAGATTTTATCTGAGGTTACATATCCTCTGAATTTTTTATCCAACCTTAAAGTAAGATTCTATTTTATTCTTGGCATGTTTCAAGGCCCATATTGCTCATGGCTGGTTACATTTTTGGTAAATGGGTGTAACCATTCTCTTTTTTTAATTGACTACCTTGAAAAGCAGTAAGCTGGCGTGCTCTTCAGGAAGATGTGGAACTACACAGAAATTCAGGATAAATTCAACTGAGCAAAAGAGAGATTAAGGCTACACAATTTATAGCTTACACTCACACCGTGTGCCAGCTGTGGCCTCTGAGTGTGCCCTGGTTCCTTTCCAGGAGTTTGGTGTTTCACTGGAGACACGGATCCTGCAGATCTGGCCACTTCACATCATTTGCCTGGCTACTCCAGGCCCACGCAGCTTTATGTGCTGCTGGCACACAAGTGACCACAGACTAATAAATCTGATCTGTAATCTTTTTTGTTTTCCTCTGAAGTGGCATGTGTATTTGTTTGGTTTCCTGCAAATTCTACTGTTGCTGAGAGTGCGTATAGTATATGGATGCTGTGCCAGCATGGCTACCGGGCTTGATATCAGGTGACAAAATAATCTGGGTTTGTAGTTGTCGTGCCTCCTGAAGATTTTGGGTTTCATCCCTGGGCAACACAAGTAGTAGTAATGTGAATTTATTTTTAAATATGGCATCACAAATTAAAAATAAACTATCTCTCTTTTTATCTATTTAAATGCAAGCATGATCTTGGTGGTATTTTGAAGCAGCTCCTTTACATCCATAAATTTTGATGATAAGGTTACTACTTAAAGAGTTAATTTCTGGGAATATACACCCAGAGCCAGAATTCACCTCGACCAATAAAACCCCCCCCCGATTGAGTTACTACTTTATTGCTTAATAACCTAGTAGGTTTTGCTTTGATATTTTTTCTTTTAGTCACTAGGAAAGTCACAGATACTTTTTCAAGAATTACACAGACTAGAGGAGGTGTTTCTTATTATTTCTTCAGATGTTTACGTTTTCAGCACTGGAGTCTCCGCTGGCCTAGGGACAGAGCAAGCTTATGACTTTGGTCTTGTGGCAATTATTTTAAATACTTTTGACTATCATTACTACATGAACAGAACTTTATGCACCATCAATATTTCAAATGTAAATAAAATAGTTCTTTAAAAATGAAGATCACTTAAAACATAGTGCTGCTTGAATGTTGAGGAGCCATTATGTTTAATAGCATTTTTAAACTATTAAAGTTGAGTGGTTACTTTTTATTTTGCATTTAGTCACTCATGGGAGACATTTATTTTGTCTCATACTCTGCAAATAGTGGTGCTGTTAGTAGAGAAGGTTCTCATTTTGAATAATGGTCTCATTTATATAATATCCCTTAGTATAATATATTCATATCTTAGGAATGAAAATTCACAAACTGTTAAGGGGTGTACAGAAAACCAAATGAAATGTATGTCTATAAAAAATCTTGGGGGAGGGGAAGCAAAAGAGTGAATGTCCTGTTCAAGTAATTATTTGGTTTGAAGTTAACACCCTTTTTTAGTAATGATGATATCAATAGGAAATAATGATAATAAAAAAATAATTTGTATTATGGATTAGATAAGATTTTTTGCAATATTCTTGGACAGTGAACTCCAGGACAATTCGGAATGGCTGACTGCATGAAAACGCAGAAAGAAATTATGGAATTAGATGCAGCAGTTTTTATAGCCCTGACTTAGCTTTATGTAGGCATTTGAGAGCCATTCTTGCTATTTTTTATTCACTTTTTATGGCTATTCCAGCATGTTCCAGTGATTCTCTTTTTATGCTGTGGTAGCACCAAAAAGAAAGGCTCATTTATTTGCTACAAACCTTGCAGAAAAATGAATAAAAGACTGATTCATCGTTTGTTCCACACAGTGTATTTTTTTCTATTACTTTTGGGTGCCTGGCCAAACGCCTGGCTTTATATTTCCTGATCCTGAGTGCTTTGAAATTTGAACCAGAGGAATGGACAAATGGTAGGTATAGGTGTATGAGTCTTTTTGGACACTCTTGATTAAGACAGAGAAGTTGAAGTGGGAACCAGAAACCAATACACGTTTAGAACTACTTAAATCATCAGTGGGGTGATGGATGTTGGGTAGATAAACGTGCATATGTATGTGCCAATGCTAGAAGCTGTATATATGTAGGCACCTTCTTGAATGCGCAGCTGTTAATGCTATCAACAGGAATTTGACCAGAATAGTATATACCTCTACCTATTTAAGCAAATATTGTTTTTAAAACAGTTGTTTATAGCATAAAATTAGCATTGACTTTGCTAGACTTTGCAATTACCAGAGAAGTAAATGTCAAGTCAGTAAAAAATTTTGGAGGTTTCAGCGTGGTGTTGGACTCTGTGTTTTGCTCACCTCAGATCATGTCAGAGGGGACAAATCAATGCATTGCAGCTTAAATCGTGTTGGTATGACAAAGATTCTTTAGAAGCAACTGAGATAGCCAAAAATCTGCACTACAGGGCTATCTTTCAATTTGTTATGCCATTGTAAATTTTAAAATATACTTTAGTTTTAAAGAAGCAAACCTTGCAAATTCCTCTTTTTCCTAACGCAATCAAAATCTGTATGGATTCAGGCAATACCTTTTTGAGTAACCACATATCATTTAGCTACCCATTTGTGCTTTGTAACCTTGACTTGATAAAGCTGTTTAACAAGTTTTAAGAAATCTTTTGTATGGAGGGTTGTTAATACATGGAAAAGATCCTATTACTTTATCTAAAGACTAATGCACTACAGTAGCCTTTTCAGTGAATACAAGCCATCTTCTCCAACATGTCTGTAATTCTGTTAAATATCTATTTAAAAGATGTCTAACAGTGTTACTAAAGTGATAGATGTTATTTTTACTTTTAAAACTAAAAAGTACAGCACCTTCTGAAACACTTTAAGATCGTTTATGTGCAAAATGAATGCATGGTATACTTTAAAGAATAGATTTTTCAACTCGGTAATTTTTGGAGTCTTTGAGATTGTTTCAATTGCTACAATAAGGGAATTTGAACTCCAAATAATTGGTGCAGCATTGTGAGTTTTATGTGGAATCTGTGGTCTTTTGAGCATGAAACATAATTGCTCTTTGCTTTTAGAAAGGTTTTCTTTCAATAGCGTGTTTCCTCATTCTCATTAATGGAAATTAAATAATTTACTTTTTTTTTTTTTAACTTGCAAAGTTTTGGCAAATTTCTGTATAAATTTATATCTGTGTTATCGATCCAATTCATGTATTACAGGTATTTTTGTATTCTAACTCTTAGTGTAGCATACAAATGTTGTAACGAATTGATGCAATTTGTATTGTTCTGCATGGCTTGGTGTAAAGTTTCAATGTAAGCAGGAATTTGTAAAGAAATTTTCAAAGGAAACTATTTGATATTAATACTCAAACTCTTTTATGAACTTTATGGTCTTATGCTATATAGAGGCATAGACATATATACTTGATACATATTTTTTTCTGCTAAAAGTAAGTTTTACAGAAATGGAGGTATCTTGGGTGAATTGCTAGCCAGCTTTCTTATTTCCTTTGCCTTCCACTGTCTGTTAAAGAGCTTTTAAGCTGGTAGATTCATGGTGAATCTCACTTCTATAATGTAAGTAAAACAAGTGTTATCTGAATGATTATAGCTACTTGAGCCCTGTGGCTGTACTCTGTTATGTGCAATGTGTATTTCTCACTGCCAAGACATGGCCCTTGTCCAATGTATACAATCTAAAGAAGAGCTTATGCTTTATACTCAGGTTTACACTTTCAAATCAGTGCACTTTAGTTATCTACACTGGGTGTGCATATTAAGTGACGAACAGCGGTTTTACTTGTGTTTGGAAATCAGCATATTATCTTGTCCAAGATTTCTACGTATCTTCATCCATAGCAATACTTTATGAATTTGGGGCTACTGTATTTTTTATTTTGGGACCTCTTCCTGAAGCTGTCAGAAGAGTGACACCTGGAGTCAGGCAAAGTTTCTATGTTTCTTTTATATATGCAAGCTATCTTAGCACTATAGAAAGCCTCTGATCAGTTGTTCTTCAGAAGTTTACTGTCACATACTCTTACCCACCATGTTGTTACTAAAAAGAGAAACCATGGATATACACAGTGAAACAACAATGCTTTACACTGATTCCCAAGAATATGCTGTCTATTCCCCTTCCAAATCACTGTCACTGTTCCCACTCATAGACTAATTTTTATTTACTCTGTTACTGTTTAAAAAAAAAAAGAAAAAAGAAAAAGAGACAAGCTTTTCTAAGCACAAAAGAAAATGTTAAGGTCTAGGGCAAAAGTGGACTTATTGAAAGTGTTTTGCCAAATACAGTGCCTCAACTCCCAAGAAGTGCAAGAATTGCAACACAAGCCTTTGCCAAGCATTCCTTGTTGCTTAAGTTGTGCGTAGCTGCTGATTTAGCATGCAAGTTTTCTTGCATATTATGAGACACCTGTTTGTCCTGTAACACAACAGGGCATCTGAGTCATCCCGTTCAATCCAGGTACCTTTTTTTTTTTTTTTAGGAGTCACAAGACTTGTATACTTAATGTTACTGATCTGGATCTTGCCCCATATGTGTGGCCTTTGTGCCTAGCATAAAGCTTTTGACGGAAGAAGGGCAGTTTCCAGTGGGGGCACGAAATGTAGAAGGTTCATGGTTTCTGTGTGAGGTAGTCTAGAAAGGTCCACACCACCTGAATATTTAGAAGACACAGAATATTTATGTGATGGCAGAACATCTATTCATAGACCTTAATAGTGGGACCATTGTTCCGGGTTAACCTCTTCTTGCTAACTTAAGAATCCTTTTACTGGATGCGTGGGTAAAAGAACGGAACTCTAAATCGATCATAAATAGCTGTAGAATGTCTATGGAGTGTGCTTTTTGGAAGACTGGAAAGCAAAAAAATCTTGAGACTGAGTGTAAATACTACTAGGTTATACCTTCTCTATGTTCTAGTTTTGTAATGAATTTTGCACAGCCTTCATGAGAAGAAAGGAAGGCTGTTCAGAATGTTCTGAGGATCAGGAGGTAAATGTTTCAAGTGGCATGATTGGAAGTTTCAAAAAAAAAAAAAAAAAAGACCTCCATCCACAGAATGACAGAAATATTACATGTAGACATCAGGTAAAAGGGCCAGCTGTGAGATTTGTGCTTTGTGTTAAAGCTTTTTCATAACTAGAAGTACGGCATGCCGTCCTGAGGAATTCAAACCATGCAAAGATAGAGTGCCTCTGCATAAAAAAACAGAGGAGCAGTGTGAATGAGAGGACCCTCTCTTCCTGGAAACTGTCCATAGCAAAAATGCCTTTTAAAAATAAATCTCCTTGATTATTAACCTGTCTTGTTACTATTTTGTGGTAAGCGTGGAACATACTGAGCAGAGAGAGAGAAGTGAATAATTATTATGCTAAGCTTCTATGAATATAAGAAGGTACTCATACTGTCTGTCTTTCTGCATTATCATATGAAAGAACGGAAAGTTTATATGTACTTTTTGGTGGTTAAGTGAATGCCAGTTCATATGACCCTGAGGCAGAGAAAAATTAGACCACCAGTTCCCAGGAATGCTTAAATTGTCCCCTGTCCCTCATTAAGTTTTATACAATGCATCACATAATGCTTACTGGAATTGACCTCATTAAGTTTTATACAATGCATCACTGGAATTGGTCCCATCCACAGTTAAGAGTCTCCACCTGTGATTCAGGATAATCCTCCAGCTGTGATTCAGTTTGGGGTGGTTCAGCGTCTCAGTGATTCTGCCTAGTACTGGGTTTGCTGCGAGTCACCACCAGGTTTGTGGAGCAGACCACAGCAAACTGGAATAGCATTTGTGCATCTCAGAACAATGGCAGTGAACAAATTGTACCTGGGCTATCTATAGTTCATCTAAAGTACCTTTACTTCGTTACAACAGTGAGAAGTGTCTTGAATGTGCTTCTTATTAATCATTTACTGTGGTGCCTGTTTTTATGTTTGCATTGCCATATAGCTGGACACTTGGGCAAGATGAAACATTTCCCCCAGGCTAGATAGTATCTCACTACAGTCAAGGGAACAAAGCAACGCATGGCTGATGAATAGTCAGAAATATGACATAACTATGGGAAGCCCTTAGAAAGTGGAATTAGAAAATATAGTAATAATGATGAGTTCAAAAAATAAGTTTTGGATTGAGGTGCAACGTACTCTACAAGAGCTGAAATATACATGTACCCGAAGCCCTTGTTTTTCCAAAAGAGAAACATTTTAGCTGAAATCCAAGTTGCTTAGTACCAAAAATAAATAAAGAATTCCTACTTTTTATCTGAGCAAGCGGTTCTTCTGATCCTTAAATTCATCAGTAGTGTGGTCTGACCTCTTATATGTAGGCGACAGAATTTCACTGATTATCTCATCCATAACCCTAGTTACTTGTCTTTGGCTAGCACTAATTTTCTAGGTTTTTTCATTCAAAGTTATCAGGACACCGGGAATCTACTGCTTCTCTTGGTACTTCCTGGATTTCATTGCTTTCATTTTTACAATTGCACCTTCCTTCCAGTCTTTATTTTATCTGGATATGAATTCCAGTCATGGTTCCCTCTTACATCTCTGTATGTGGAATTTGAAGAGCCATTTACAGCTTGGTGATGTCTTCTTTTTAAGGTGTTTAAATGTTGCAATCATATCTCAATCTTCTTTTGCTAATCTACATACATCAAATTTCAACCCTTATTGTAAGGCCTTCATCCCTCACATCACTTTTGTAACTTCTGGATCCGCTTTTGATATAATTTAAAAAACGGTTACCATAACGCACATAGTGTTGCAGTACTGCTGCAGGAAGTGAAGGGAGAAAATAAAGTTTCTGGTATTATATCTTATTTAGAGATACCTGCTTGCTTAAGATTAAAAGGCAGATGTGTTCAGTCTCCTAAAGATGTTGTCATATTAAATTTTAGTTCTGCAAAGTCCTTATTCACCTGGCTAACTTCACTGACTGGCTAACTTCACTGATTCGTTAGGTCTGACCTTGCCAGTATTACCTGATATCCAACTGTGGGATGTGTCAATCTGCAAACTGACTGTAACAACTGAAACCTCTGAAGGAAGGGATTGTCATTTAAAAAGGAGTTTCTAAATAGTACCTGGCACGCTGGGTCTTACCCTAGTTGCAGCTTGTAGGTGCTGTGAAAATATAAAGGTTAAATTTATTATGATAATAAAAGATTGTGGGAGCTGTGCTGCTGAAATCGATCAGAGTAAGATTAAACAATAAAATGCTGGTTCAAGGCACACTGAAGTAAGGAGGAGCATTCACTGGACTTTGGATCAGGCCCAAAATTAAAGGTTTCTTTCTTAAAAGAGATTTTAAGTTCACTATATAGATCTCCCTACACATTTTTTCAAGGGTCTTTAGGAAATAACACTTTAAGATCACCACCTTTCTTATGTTCTATGTTACTTGGAAGTACTTTTTTTGATAAATCAGTGACACAAACTTAAGTAGTAAAAATAAATGGGTTTTATTTTGCAAATACCACCTGCATATCTTAAAGCCAGTAAGATTCTGCCTGCATGTGGAAGGGGGAGAGCTCGAGTATCGATCAGCTGAAGTGCTGCAGAGACTATAAACTGATGGTCAGAGGAGGAAAGAGAAACAAAAAGAAATCACAGGAGAAGACATAGCAGCAGAAAATCTGTTGAAAAAAATCCACTGCTCTCTTCTTCTCAGTTTTTATCCCCAAATGAGACTATATCTCAGCCTGTTTCTGGTCAAGAGCAAGCATAACAAACCTTAAACATTTGGTTTATATTTTTTTCCCCACGAAACTTTGAAGGAATTATAGAGAAAATCGAGGCATGTCTTTAAAAATTCTGATCAGGTTTCCTCTGGAGTCTTGCTGCTGGAAGAATGTCTTATGGGTAAATTTCCACTCTCTCAGCGGGGCAGTGTTTTGCATGAACCAACTCCCAGGAGAAATGTTGTGTGCTTATTCTGTACAACAAGGCTCAGGCAGCATCTCCATATTAAACTGACCAGAGGGAGGGAGGGGAAGCAGTTGACCTGAGGGGAAAGGAGGGGGATGAGGAGAAGACGACTGTGTATTTCCAAAGCCAGACAGTGCTATTCATAAAACTAAAAAATTAAAAAACCCCACAAAAACAGCCCCCTGAAATATTTGTACAGGTATCCAGCATGCTATATTACTTACAGCAGTTAAAGAGTGTGAGTATCACCCTACCAGAAACACACATGTTAAGGGTATGAGATAAAGCTCCTCAAACAAGAAATCCTTGTGTCAAGTAATATTTTTAGTCTCTTTTAGAGAAAGTCAGAAAAATACTCCCCTTTATTCTTTTACTGCTTGGACTTTAGGCTTTTTTATGCTTCCCAAAAAATTGACTTCACTTTTCAGTCTTTTTTGAACCTGGTTGGCAGTACATACTGTCTCACTAGTGGAGCTTGTTGTTACTGGGCTCTTTCTTGGTGTGGTTCTGTGATTCAATACTTTTAATTATCTTTTTATTACAACATGTACCAGGTCCTAACATACAGTAGATTTACTGATAAGGCCATATAGCACTTGTATTGTATCCATTTATAGTCATTTTTATAATGGTATCTCGCTAATAAAATGTTATCTTATTCATTCAATTTGTGTGTAATAAATCAACAGCCTGTTCGCTTTCTTCTCATGCAGATACCGGTATAAGTATGTACGACTGTGTGCGTGTACTATACCCGATGATGTTGCTTGCATACAAATAGAAATTAGCTTAAGAGCATTTCATTAATGAAAGTGTAGCTGTTTGCCTGTGACCTGAGTAAAATTAATACCCTAAATAAAATAAAATAACATGAGACTTTATTTCACCTCTCACAAGTCACTTGAAAAAATGCATCCAGCCCATTTTTTCCTGCCATTATTTCCCTGTTACACATTGCAGACCTAAATAATTGTACATGGTATATGATACTCTCTTTCATCACTTTTTTCTGCTGTATAAGATAAATCAGGGATTCCCCATTTTACACTTTTTGTGTACAACCACGAAGATGCTGCATTAGCTAGCTGTGGAAGTAGCAGCAAATCTCACTCTACATATACGCAAACAAGGATGTACATAGCTGCTTACACTGCACTGATACCACATTTAGAAACGTGTCATACTCTATGACTTTCTTTAAAGGTAGCCTGTAGGAAGCAGCACCTACATTGTACCTCCATTTAGAGGAACCTGAATCACACTACAAATATCATGAGGATGTGACAACAAGCATAAAAATAATATTTACACTCATACAGATAGTAAAAGTTTGAAACAAGCTTTGAAATGTTTGGAGAAAGTGCAGAATTAGGTGTTTCAATCTTCTGTAAAAACAAGCAAACAAAGTGCCCTCCATAATTCTATTTGTTCTCTATGCAGCCATTCTTTCCTAGAATAGAAGAAGAAGAATCCTAAATAGCCATACTAAGACTTTAGATTTTAGAGTACTTTAGGATTGACGTTAGGAAGCATTTCTTTGCTAAGTACTGACCAAGTGTGGCCAAACACTGCAAGCAGCTTCTTAGGGAGGTGGCCAATGCCCCAAGCCTGTCAGTGTTTAAGAGGCATATGGACAATGCCCGTAATAATGGGCTCTAACTTTTGCTTAGCCCTGAAGTGGGCAGGCAGTTGGACGAGATGATCGTTGTAGGTCCCTTCCAATTGAAATATTCTATTCTATTCTATTTCAAAAAGACAATTGAAGAATAAAATCCACACATTAACAACATTTTTAGGAAAATGTAAATTTGATTTCATTGCTAAGACAGCAAATATATTACTGTAACTGTTACAGGATGGACGACTTACATCCAAAACATGAACTGTGTCACCAAAAAACTATATACACTAAAGACAGTGAGAGTATGTCAAAGTGGTCTTCTGATAACTTTCTTCTCTCGTCCACGTTTTTAACTTTTTCTGTCTTTCTGCTGGATACTTGATCAAACCGTCTTCTATTTGGTGAAATCAGTCCATGCAGCTCTTACTACTGTTTGGAATCATCTGGTGAGTAAATGAAAACGGAAACTAAAGGATTTGATTAGTGATCGAATTTACTCTAAAGATTTCTAGCGTGATTATTTTGAACATGAGAACCTGGACTAAAATAAGATTTAGGTCTGATTATCCATGTCTGTGTCTCTCTCTTGTTCTACATGGAAAAATAACTTGTTCTTACATGAAAGAAGTGCGTGGACTTTATTTCTTGATCAGAAGCACGAAGTGTCTCTCTGAGAGCAGGGTGGCAAGTGTCTGTTTTCACTTCAAGAGCTGCTTCCTAGTTTTCTCACTGAAGACTGCAACTGGCATTAGCTGGTGACTCAATGTTTCTCAAAAGCAAGAACCCATTTAAGAAGCAGCTGAAGGATTTGAGCAGAAAATGCAGCTTGAGGCAGAGAAATTTAAAAGCCTGTTATGGTAATGGACCTTTCCCACTCCTTATTACTCAGTTTTGGGAGGACATTTACCATATTTTTAACTCCTATAAGGAAAGCATTTGCTTTACTTGGGACAGCTGATCAGTGAACATGGTTCATCGGCTTCTGTTGTAGATTGTAGTCTGGCTGTACTATCTGATCAAATCTTGAAGAGATACAGGTGAGGGTCATCTTGTTACGGTAGCAACCTCTGTCCGGGGAGAAATTTTAACTTCATTTTATGTATAATTTATTTATATGTTTATTTTTGATCCTATTGAGTATGGCATGTTAAAAGATAATCTGCAAAGCTTGTTTAAAGAATCAGCTCCTTCATTCCCTCCCCCTCCTCCGCCAATAGTAATATTTTCCTTCCTTCCTCTGAAAAACAATTTCTGAAAACCTTTAAATTTTTTCCTTGGTTACATTTAAATTATTAGCCTCAGTAATTAAATCCTTAGGAGTTCAAACTGTTGAATCTCTATCTGCGAACTGCAATTCTTAATTCAGAATACAGTGTGAGCTAATCAATATCCCTACAGTGATCCAGTTCTCATTACAAAGGTATGATCCTTCTCCACTGCATTTTCCCCCTCAGCACAGGCAAGACCAGAATTCAGTCATATCTTGACCAATGCTGCAGCCTCTGATAAAGACAACAGAAAATTCTATTGATGTGTATACACGATATTTGATGGTTTAAGTTATAACAAGTTTTAAATAGATTTGTCCATCTGTTTATGAAAAGAAAAGTTTGAAGGAAAAACTAAGCAGTATCCTTTAAGATAGCATCCAGCATGTTAACTGTTGAAACAGGATAACTATGCTAAAATGGTATATTCTTTTATTTTTCTCTTTCTTTTTCTTCTGTCTTCCTTTTCTTTTGAACCATTTCAGGGAGTGTCAAAACTCATAACAATGGTGTTGTTTTTAAATAATAATAACAATATTATTATTATTATTATTAGTAGTAGCAATAATAATAATAATGGGGGGCTAGAGAGCCAGATTTTCCAAACAACGTTCTCTTCTAAGCCAAAAACAAATCATGAAATCCAAGTCCAGGTAGGGGACTAATCCAAGCACAGTGGCTCAGTCACCTTTCCCACATGAGTAAAGTGAATTTTTAAAAAGTTCTCCAAAGCAAAAAGTATTTTATTGTCTAAACCCCATCTTTTCCATGTACAAATGTTTTACAAAATACAAGAATGAGCTAAAAGAATCCTAACCCTTCCTGTCCAAAGGTTTCATTGTTTTAGTTAATTGTTTCTCAGTCTGAAATCCACCCTTTCTTCAACCTTTTCTGTTTGTATATAACGTTCCTACTGAGTACCTTGAAATGTCTGAATGAGATGCTAAACCTGGAATCCTGGGCATACGGATCCATCGCGCTACTGTATTTTATTTCCTTTCTATAACCGAGTCCTGGGTCTCCAGGGAGCAAGATATTTAACATTAGTGTGAGTAAAGTGCTTAAGGTTTAAGCACGTGCTTAGGAACTTTACTGAATCCGATTTATAATTAACTAACTGACAGACTTTGAAATGATCAGAAAATTAACTTGTTATTTAATGACACTGTTTTGGAAAGAAAATTTGTATTACTCATAAGTATTACGTGTAGGAGGAGATGGCTGATGATGAACGTGACAGATCATTGATACACAGTGATCTCAGATTGCTTGTTAAATGGAAGTGGGCACTACGTGTTGTAGTATGGTCAAATGGAGATGAATAAGGGGCAAAACCAATGCTTGGAAAATGGAGACTCCGTTGTGGGAAGCTGTGACTTTAAAAGGCTTTTGAGTTTTGGTAAATAATGAGCTAAATGTGAGCTACCAGCTAACACAGTAGGGAAACTAATGTGATGTTTGGATATATCAAATGGGGAAATCTCAAGTACAGGATAGGAATATGATTTTATTTTGGTGAGTCTAGTGAAAATCTAATGAGACCCTGGGTTCAGTTTTGGTGCCCGCTTTTCAAGAAAGATGATAATACTTCGGAGAGTGTTGAGAGAAAAAAAAGAATAATAGTTAAAATATTTTTTTTTAACTATGCTTTGCAATGAAAGAATCTGAGATCTCCATCTGTTTTCTTATCAGAGGAGGTTACTTAGTCCTGGTGTACAAGTACTAAAATAGATAAGAAAATTCTAGAAGGTTACAGACAAAAGCAAAACAACTCTCTGAGGCTGGAAATTGAGGGCACTTTCTTAAATTAACCATTGTAATACACTTTTCAAAATCAATGGAACAACTTACCTAAGATTTTTAACCATGTGATTCCCTATTGCAGACAACACAAAAATAGTCATTTTTGTTAAAAATCTGTGCTCCTGTTCAAAAAAGATTTTTTTGGAAAAACATCCATGGTCTGAGTTACACAGAGGGGTCAGTTTTCATGACAGCAATGTCTCTTTCAGCCTTATCTTTTTCTGATAAGAATCTGTAGAAAGCAGTTCAGTCCCTGCTTTTCAGAGAAAAAAATCATACTAGCTTTTTCTTTGGAGAAATGAGAAATGCCTCCGTAAAAACTGTAGGTACCTTCCCTTCTCAAAGTCTGTGCTACATTTACACTAAAGTAGCTTGTAAAGCTATGATTTCCTTTATATGCATGAGGAAAAATACTGAGATGGAATTATGGAAGAAAGGACAATTTGTCTTCAGGAGTCAAAACAGCATGGCAAAGGAATGCAGGTCTAAAGCCACCTCATATTAACCTAATAGATGGCTGAATTAGCTCAAAATCATAGAATAGTTTGGGTTGGAAAGGACCTTTAAAGGTGACTTAGTCCAACCCCCCTGCAATGAGCAGGGACATCCTCAACTAGATCAAGTTGCTCAGAGTCCCATCCAGCCTGACCTTCAATGTTTCCAGGGATAGGGCATCAACCACCTCTCTGGGCAACCTATGCCACTGTTTCACCACCCTTATTGTAAAAGATTTCTTCCTTAAATCTAATCTAAATCTTCCCTCTTTTAGTTTAAAACCCCTTGTCCTATTGCAACAGGCCCTGCTAAAAGTCTGTCCCCGTCTTTCTTATAAGTGCCCCTCTTCCTTTTCAAGAAGGAAGTCTTAAACTAGCAGGAGCAGGCTGTCCCCATGTGCCAAAAAATGAGCTGTCAGGGAAAAAGACCAGCCTGGCTGAACAGAGAGCTGTGGCTGCAATGCAGGGGAAAAAGGAGAATTTATGGCCCTTGGAAGAAAGGGCAGGCCATTCATGAGAACTACAAAGATATAGTGAGGCTATGTAGGGAGAAAATTAGAAAGGCCACAGCACAACTAGAACTCAACCTGGCTACTGATGTTAAGGATAACAAAAAAGTTTATATAAATACCTTAACAATAAAAGGAGGACTAAGGATAATCTCCGTCCTTTAGTAGATGGGGTCAGAAACATAGTGACAAAGGATGAGGAAAAGGCTGAGGCACTTAATGCCTTCTTTGCCTCAGTATTTAACAGTAAGACTGGTTGTTCCCTGAGTATGCATCCCTGAGGCCCTACCCTGGAGGTGTTCAAGGCCAGGCTGGACGTGGCCTTGGGGAACCTGGTCTAGTGGGAGGTGTCCCTGTCTATGGCAGGGGGGTTGGAATTCGATGATCTTCAAGGTCCTTTCCAACCTAAACCATTCTATGATTCTACCCAGCCTTCTGAGCTAGTAGACAGGGGCAGGGAGCAGAATGAAACCCCTATAATCCACAGGGAAATAGTCAGTGACCTGCTCCAACATCTAGATGTATGCAAATCTATAGGGCCAGATGGGATCACCCATGGGTACTGAGGGAGCTGGCAGAAGTGCTTGACAAGCCATTCTCCATCACTTATCAGCAGTCCTGGCTAAGCGGGGAGGTCCCAGTTGACTGGAGGTTAGCAAATGTGATGCCCATATACAAGAAGGGCCAGAAGGAGCATCTGGGGAACTACAGACCTGTCAGTCTGACCTTGGTGCCTAGGAAGGCTATGGAGCAGGTCATCTTGAGTGCCACCATGTGGCATGTACAGGACAACCAAGCGATCAGTCCCAGTCAGCATGGGGTTTATGAAAGGCAGATCCTGCTTGACAAACCTGATCTCCTTCTATGAGAAGATGACCCACTTAGTGGATGAGGGAAAGGTTGTGAATGTTTTTTACCTAGACATCAGTAAAGCCTTCAACACAGTTTCCCTAGGCATTCTCCTGGAGAAACTGGCTGCTCATGGCTTGGATGGGTTTACTCTTCGCTGGGTAAAAAACTGGCTGGATGGCCGGGCCCAGAGAGTGGTGGTGAATGGAGTTAAATCCAGTTGGTGTCCAGTCACAGGTGGTGTTCCCCAGGGCTCAGTGCTGAGGCCAGTTCTCTTTAATAACTTTATCATCGACCTGGAGGAGGGGATCGAGTGCACCCTCAGTAAGTTTGCAGATGACACCAAGTTGGGTGGGAGTGTTGATCTGCTTGATGGTAGAAAGGCTCTACAGAGGGATCTGGACAGGCTGGACCGATGGGCCAAGGCCAATGTTATGAAGTTCAACAAGGTCAAGTGCCGGGTCCTGCACTTAGGTCATAACAACCCCATGCAGCGCTGCAGGCTTGGGGAAGAGTGGCTGGAAAGCTGCCCGGTGGTGAAGGACCTGGGGGTGTTGTTTGGCAGCTGGCTGAATATGAGCCAGCAGTGTGCCCAGGTGGCCAAGAAGGCCAATGGCATCCTGGCCTGTATCAGAATTAGTGTGGCCAGCAGGACTAGGGAAGCGATCATTCCTCTGTACTTAGCACTAGTGAAGCCCCACCTCGAAAACTGTGTTCAGTTTTGGGCCCTTTGCTACAAGACAGACACAGAGGTGCTGCAGTGTGTCCAGAGAGGGGCAATGAAGCTGGTGAGGGGTCTGGAGAACGAGTCTTGGGAGGATCAGCTGAGGGAACTGGGGTTGTTTAGCCTGGAGAAAAGGAGGCTGAGGGGAGACCTTATTGCTCTGTAAAACTACCTAAAAGGAGGTTGTAGAGAGGTGGGAGTTGACCTCTTCTCACTAGTAACAAGTGATAGGACAAAAGGAAATGGCCTTGAGTTACACCAGGGTAGGTTTAGATTGGATATTAGGAAAAATGTCTTCACTGAAAGGGTTATCAAACATTGGAACAGGCTGCCCAGGGAAGTGGTGGGGTCGCCATCCCGGGAGGTAGTTAGAAGACGTGTAGGTGTGGTGCTTAGGGACATGGTTTAGTGGTGGTTTTGGCAGTATTAGGTTGTTGATTGGACTTGATGATCCTCAAGGTCCCTTCCATCCTAAGCAATTATATTATTCTATGATTATAAGTACTGGAAAGGCTGCTATAAGGTCTCCTTGGAGCCTTCTCTTCTCCAGGCTGAACCACCCCAAGTCTCTCAGCCTGTTCTTATAGGAGAGGTGTTCCAGCTCTGTGATCATTTTTGTGGCCCTGTGACTTGACGTACTGCGGGACACAGGTATGATCTTTCCTGGCGAGTGTTGTAGATAGAGCTGTTGCCTTCCCTGGGACCAATGCCCCAGAAGGTAAGCACTCCTGCAGGTGCTCCTCTGAGTGCCCAGCACGGTGCCAGTGATGCTGGTCAAGAAGGAAAAGAGTGATTCAGCTCCCAAAAGTAGCAACGCTCCAGCTCTGTAAAGTGTAAATGCTGCTAATAAGGGCTGAATGCTTTAGGAACTGCACCGTGAAGGCACAGCTGTAGGGATCTTAAATCAGTGTGAATTTGTGCTAGTGCTCAGTGAATTGTATTTTGAGGATGTGGATGCTGCGCTCCATTGTCTGGTGTTAACATGCCCTCAGTGAAAGTGAAGTGTACCCGGAGCTGGCTGCTCTGTGCAACGAGATCAGGAGTAATGGAGATTCTCTGATGAAAGTGTAATTGCACGCACAGTGTAATTTATGACTCAGTTGAGTCTACACTTGAGAGATACCCAGTGATAAGGAGTATAAGCATTTACAGGATAGTGTTTGTGATGTGCCTTGCTTTTCCAGACCCCATAAATGGCACAATCCCCTGATAGTTTGTTGGGTTGATAATAGTATCACTAAATCCACTGCGTGTAATACTGCAATTGCTTTCTTACAGGTTTTGCTTTTTGTACTTTTTCTTTGGCAATTATTTCCTGATTCGTCTCTGTAGCATTAAAATTACCCTTCTCAGAGCCAGCTAACATAAAGACGATGGGAAATGCCTACATCTTTTCCCTTGTCTTTTTCCTCGGAGCATTTTATACAAAGAAACAGGTCTGTTTTAAGCCACAACGGAAAACTTCTATTTGTTTTTAGAAAGCCTGCTTGATATTTATATTTATATTTATTTATGTCTCTGTGTTTGTGTGAATTTCTTGTAATTATAATGCCATCTTGGCCTGTTATGGCATTGCCTAAATTATGGGCTAAGTTGTACTGAGATCAGACAATCAGCATGCTTCATTGTCACGTTTTGTACTCAGTGTTCCCACTTTAGGCTAAGACACTGCTCATCTTTTCCCCCCTTCTAAAATTACAGAAGTATCATTGGGGTTTCATTTCTTTCTTTATGAATGGTTAATATAGATGATCCTAAGGCCAGAAGAAAATAGTCAGGTTTTAACACCATCACATTGTCATATACCTTTCTTCTAAATTATAGAAGGAAGAAGCTTCAGAAATCCAGGTCATTTAAAGAGGCTGATGCTGTTTAGGCTTGATCCGGAATGGTACTGAGCATTCTTTCCCCAGTCCTGTAAATTCTTAACTTTTAAGTTCTCTCCAGCTGTCTTTGTGCTTTAGGTCAAGCATGTGTTTAAGTGTTTTGTTGGATTTGGGCCAGAATGCTCAGCATTATAACTGAAGAGATTTAACCTGTGGAATCTGGATCCCTTAAACTTGAAGTCATACATCTAACATTTCCAAGACCAGCAATTAAAATAACTTTCAATCTCTCTTGGCTAAAGTATTGATTAAGAAACAAATTTGAATCGTCATCGGTTGTGCTTAAAGTCTGATGTTGCAAACAGCTGCACATATGCTTAACTTTACTAACCCATAGATTTCAGTGTTAACATTAAAGTCTTTAAGTGTTTTGGAGAGAAAATCATCTTTACTAATACCACATCTCCTCACTGCAGTTTTTTGTTTTTTTTTTTTTTTTTCACAAGGAATGCAATATGGTTGAGGGCTTCTGGTGAATGGTAAAATATTTTGGTTCAACTTTAGACATACCTCCTCCTGCCTTCTCTGACAAAGTTTGACTTCAGTTGTGATAAGCGAGGAGGCATTTGCTTGCTGTAGTTTGTAATTTGGCAGGGGGATATTTTACCGGTTGTTAGCAGAGAAATGAGTTCTGCTTCCTAGTTAGGACTTTGTTTTCATTGGACGAGAATGAGAGCAAATATTTGGACATAAATGTTTTATGGCAGTACCATATGGTCCTTGGTATTTTATTTTTAATTTTTTGCAGTTGCATTAAAATTCCTTTAATATTACCTATGTATTTCATTTAAAAGATAAATGCTGCACGTAACCTGAACAGCTGTTTTTCCTAAATTTGCTATAGCATCAAGAGTTTTGCTTCTTTGAAACTCAGTGGTTTATCTGAATAGACAGTTTTATCTCTGTGTTTTTTATTGTTGGGTTTGGGGTTTTTTTTTGAGCACTTGATTCTCTTTTAACTAATAAATACCACATCTGTTATATTGCATTGTCACAGCTTTGGTCTTAACTGTAGTTTGTGTTTAATTTCTAATAGCAATCTGTGAAATTAAATAGTTGGTTAATGTGTGTTGCCAGGATTTTCTTCCCCTTGAAAGAAATGGCACTAACCTAAATGCAAAGAAATCAAACAACCAAAAAGAAACCTCTTCCATTCTTTCTTTTTCCCTTCCTCTCCCAAAGGAAAAAAATTCTCTTGACTGGCACTGAAGACTCAAAACTGAAGATAGAACTTATTCTTGTCTCCCAGGGTAGTACTACAGGGGAAATGAGCTTCAAAATCTGAAGGCCCTGGCAGCACCTGGGGACTTGCTGGGACAAATGAAACACACAGGGGTTTAATCTTATGAGTATCTTCACAGAAGAAAAATGTTAGATTGGAGTAAAATTACTATAAAGTTATCACTCAGTATTTTCCACTGTCCAACAGTGTGCATGCTATTTAACAAAAGCAAATACAGAGTAAGAGCTGTACCCAAACAGCTCATGTGTGCACTAAATCATACCCTGATAAATTGGGAAGAAGGGCAATTAAGGCATTAGAAAGACTCTTTACCTTTTTAACTGTATGTGGTCCACAGTCCTCTTTTTTCTCTTTTAAAAATTCTGCAATTTTGGGGGGGAGGGAGGAGAAGAGTAAGATTTCATATCAAAGTCTAATTTTATACTTATATTCTAAAACCTTATTTTCTGTGAGAAGTTAATTCAGTAATAGTCACCAGATGGTGTGCAAATACTAATGAGGGGATGTTATGACTCTTGGGTTCCTTGTGGAGGTTGTAGGAGTCGGCATCTCGCCATCAGAAAATAGATGCCGGGGGAGTAGAAGTGCTCCCTGGGGAGGATGTGACTGGACCAGCAGGGCTTCATTTTTGTTGTTGCTTTGTTGGTGGGAGTTCTACAAACTTTCTCTTCATTAGTTTTAATGAAAGAG
The DNA here is from genome assembly GCF_000708025.1 of Charadrius vociferus. Classification (NCBI taxonomy): domain Eukaryota; kingdom Metazoa; phylum Chordata; class Aves; order Charadriiformes; family Charadriidae; genus Charadrius; species Charadrius vociferus. Next base: position 2,075,932 of record NW_009648963.1, on the reverse strand, counting down.
AAAATGGTGGGACATGGTGCTCTGTAGCACTGCTTTGAAGGGTATGATTAATCTTTGTTTTCATTGAACCTGAGCAAATACATAATGCAATTTTTAAAAGTGAAGTGCTACTGTAGTCCAGATAGATTTGGAGTTTGGGACACAGGGCAACATGGTCATTTATGGGATAAAGAAATGGTTATTTCGAGGAAGAAGGGGAATATTCCTATTTTTTCTAGAGGAATACTTAATGCTACCTCTTTAGAATGATAATGCTGTGTGTTCTCTGCCATATGATTTATTGCTAGTTAATCCATCACATCTGTTCTCTGTCCCAGTGGCAGCATATAAACATTGTAAGGCAAGCAAGATGAAACAGAGCTCTGGGATGCCTTTTATAACAGATCTATGTAAGTGTGAATGTAGAAATGTCTGTTGATTCATAGCGGCATACTAAGGAGCTTCTAGTCAACAATGGGCACTGACATGTCAATTCCCCTGTGTCACTTGGGCTCTTTTCCCATCCACTCACTCACTTATCCTCAGAATTTACACTGCCAAACTGTAAAGGAAAAGAAAATGTTGACAAATACGTAAGACTGTCTTTTCCAGATACATTGCATTTATATTTGCCAACAGGAGAGCTACTGACTTCAAATATTGAAAAGCCTCAGGATATGTGTTCAGTGGCTTAGTAATGAGATGTAGAGTACTGTGCTGCTATGGAGAAGTCTGATGCAAGACATGGGGACATGGTTTAGTGGTGGTTTTGGCAATGTTAGGTTGATGGTTGGACTTGATGATCTTAAAGGTTCCTTCCAACCTAGACAATTCTATGATTCTATGATTCTAAGATGGTGTTGTCCAATCTGAAACAGTTCATTGGTCGTATTCAGGTTCAAGAAAGTTGCACCCATATTATATAAACTGTGATGATGTTCTTTTGAATCCTTCCTGGTGAAAATTGTTAGAAAATTGTGTAGTCCTAACATTTAGGATTGAGACATACTTGTAAAGCACCTTGGAGTACTGCATTTCTTCTCTTTCCAATGATGGATAGAGTTAAACGTCTACTGTTGTAACCTTTTTATGAATACTAATATTACTCAGAAAAACAGTTAAATCAGAGCAATTTTTTATGTCATACCTTGCCTGTGAGTGTCAAGAAGCGTACCTGCATATATATGCACCTACAGAGAACAAATTGATCCACTAGGAACTGTAGATATGTCAGCTTCATTAAGAAACAATGAAATTGTTTTAAGAATAATATTGCCTGTATTGATGCCATCAGTAAAGCATGTAACATGACACATCAAACAGAATGAATTTAGGGAACTAAAAAAATGGACCACTTGACCAAAGTACAGTTAGACAAAGTGAGTCTTAGTACACCCCAACCTTGAACTCCCCTACTTCAAGCTTGGCTATATTTTAGTCTTAAATGTTTTGAGTGAAATATACTGCGATGGTTTCTGGTTCTAGGTTGAGAAAACTAAAGAAAGCTGTTTTGTGAATTTGATTCATCAGCTTCTGGAATTTGACAGATATCTTTTGGAAATACAAAGATATTTTAAAAAAGCTTTTTCTAAACCCAAATTCTGTTTGGTTTCCATTTTGGTGCAGGCCTGCATGAATTTAAGACACGTTAGCTTGCATAATCCATGACATTTTTTTCTTTTCATTCTATTAATCTCTGCCTGTAATTGTAAGGTATATGTCAAAAGCTAGAATGTATTTTCATATCTTGCCAACAAAATTTTTATATTCTCCATTATCCAGGTTATTTAAATGGAGACCAAGGTTCTGAACTTTAGAACTATCTTAATAGCCTCCTATATCACAGATTCCCATTGTAGCTGCCTGAACAAATCCTGCACGTGTAACCGGCATGTCAGGACATAGATCTGGAATCTGCTTCCATTACCATTGTGATGTCTTCATGTAGCAGCCTGTGCTATATGGAGATAAGGACTTGACCACTTGTGGAAGCAGTGGTTGGCAAATAAATTTCCCTGTGGAGCTCCTCAGCAACCCAACATAGTTTCTGTTTGCATCTAAATTAATATGTAAAGATGAGAGAAATAAAATTCTGCTGAACGTCCATTGAGGTTTCAAATGGATTTGGATGGGAAATTTGGTAATCACAGAATCAAGGAATAGCTAAGGTTGGAAGGGACCTCTGGAGGTCATCTTGTCCAACTTTTTTGCTCAAGCCGAGCCACCTAGAGCAGGTTGCCCAGGACCTTGCTCAGATGACTTTTGGATGTCTCAAAGGATGGAGATTCTGTACCCAGTCTGGGTAATTCCAGTGCACAGTCACCCTCAGAGTAAAAAAGGGCTTCCTGATGTTCAGAGGGAACCTTCTGTGTTTCAGTTTGTGCCTCTTGCCTCTTTTCCTGTCACTGAGCACCACTGAAAAGAGTCTGGCTCTGTTCTCTATGCACCCTTCCTTGAGGTATTGATCTACATTGATGAGATCCCCCCCGAGCGTTCTCTTCTCCAGGCTTAAGAGTCCCAGGTCTTTCATATATGAGGTGCTCCCATCTCTTCACCATCTTTGTAGCCCTTTGTTGGACTCTTTCTAGTATGTCCATGCCTCTCGTACTGGGGAACCCAGAACTGGACGCAGTACTCCAGGTGTGGCCTCACCAATGCAGAATAGAGGGCAAGGACCACCTCCCTCGACCTGCTGGCAACACTTACTCACTCAAATCAAATCAAATCAAATAGTAATCAAATGGTATCTCTCATGATTTGTATTCGATTGTACCAGTTGAGACACAGAGACACCTAACCTTCTTATACCTTCATTTTTTGAGCACTTGAAATCAGTTTCAGTCTCTGATGTTTTCAGCTCCTGCTAGACTTTTCATATGGCCATTAGAATAAGAAATTACACTCTATAGGGGTGTATTGTTTTCAGTCTAGGAAGTTATATAAAACAGTTGTTACCCATAGAAAAGCAGTTTCTACACAGTATCATTTGTTATGTGTTACGGAAGTGCCTGGGCCATAATCAAACACCTGTACCGATTTGTGCTAAGCCCCATATGGACAACGAGAAAGGAGAAGAGAGTTTGCTGTGGCTGTACTTGTAAATTAAGCAGCGTCCAGGAATGTTCCCAAGCACTGCCATTCTGTTGGTACTTTGGGAGAACAGTTCCTGGCATGGCTTTCAGCTGCGCCTGCGAGCACTTTCCCAAATAATTCCTACACATAGCACAGGAATTAGCACAGGTAAAGGACCACTCCCAACAGGCTGTTTGTGAGTGTCCTCTCTGTTTTGGATGCTCATGCTGGTTTATAGTATGACTGCACACCGTTGTGTGCCTGCTGACCTCAGTGCCATAGTGTGGTCTTGGGTACATTTATGTTACTAGTATAGGCATAACCTCCGCCTCTGGGTCCCATGGTGCCTCCAGTATGTGTGCCGGGATATAAACAGCGAACTGAGGTTATAGTGGGGAAAAAGCTAAATGAACACAGTAGAATAATAAAGTAGAGCTTATAATTCCTGATCAATACCAGATGGAAGAGATTTGTAAATACCATAGCAAAAGTAAAGTTAAGAAAGGGTTTAAAGGATAAAGTAATGGCGTTTTAAAAGTTTGGTGGAGTTGTTCTCTCTGCATACCAAGGCAGTCTGAGAGAAATCATCACTGCTTGCAGGGTAGCAGCAAGAATTTGATATTCATGTTGTCAGAGTGAAATGGGGGATGTGGGCTCAGTAAGGTAAGAGATCTACGTGAGAGTTTGTTGTGTAGTTCTGACAAGACATATCATTTACTGAAGTGGAAGTCATCAACCAGCGAGCCTAAGGGCCCATGCAGTTTTGTACAATATATGGCAAACTGTAAGGCCTCAGAAGTTTCCAACAAAGAAGCCATAAGTTGTGTCAATGTGAAAAAGTGTCTTAGTCTTATAACTTCTGATTCTCTGAGAGTCAGCAAATACAACTGCAAATTATGTGTATTGTAGTTACATATATTTCTCAACAGATTCAACACACCTATGTATATAAAATCTGCCAATGTATTAGTTTATATATTTAACCTACTGAAAATTAGGTAACTTTTCTTGTTTGGTTATCAATCTTCACAGCTTGTGTATTTGCAAATGCATGAAGACGAGAGAAGTTAGCAGAAATTTGTTTTCCTTCCAGACTTCTGGGAATATAACTGTCTAAGGAGAATGGAGATATTATTAAAGACACATTAGTGCAAGGCAGTGTTTCGGGGGGTGGAGGGGAAAGAAAAAAGCAACCAAGCAACTCACTACTGTTGTCGGATTTCACATGCCCCAGGCCACCCCTGGAAAGGATTATGTAGGTAATACAGATTCTGATAGTTTTGTTTGCTTCTTACCCTTTTGTTAGCTTCTTACCCTTTTGTTAGACCAAGCTGTGGTGGATTTGCTTAGCTTTGAAGCAGAAGTTATTAATAAAAACACATTACCAAAAGTGCTGTTTGCCATGATTCAGTCCAGTGGCAAAATCTAAGGTAGCAGCTAATCTAGAGGCTAAACTCAGTCAGATGACGATAAACTGATTTCCAATGAGCTGCTTACTATATTTAATTCAAGGGCAGATCATACCACGTTCCCACTGACGCACTCAAGAAGCAAAGGACAGAAGTGGGACCATGAAATATGGAACCTCAAAGCTAAGTAGTAAAGGAGTTTTTTTGAGTAGTGAACACTTAAAAGTCAAAGAGAATGAAGATGGAATTGAAGTCCTAGGAATTGCCAAAAGCTGTGTTTTCAATTCTGGAATCTTTTTTGCAGTGTGATTGAGCTTTACCTTTTTTTTTTAAAGTACCATTTATTTCTTTTTCATCTTAATCTAGATTTACTATGCAGCAGGAAAAAAATAGTTTTTCAGCTGTATTTCAGATAAGCCTTTAAACCACTTGTGGAAATGGCAGAATAACTGCACTGCATGGACCTCGAATCTTTTTCAGGTGGTTGGATATCTAAATTACTGAAAAGCTTTTTTTTCCTTTGGAGGTGGCTTGGAGAGGTTGTGGCAAGGACTTAAAAATACAATTAGGAACCACTTTTTAAATATGTAAGGAACAGAATGTAAATAATCATTATGTAAGTGTAGCTCTTCAGTGACTTGCAAGTAGAAAAGACAAAAAATATCTTAAATTTAACATTGTTATATGTGACAACAGCATCTTCTCTGGAGATAGTCAAAACCTGCCTGGACGCGCTCCTGTCCAACCTGCTGTAGGTGAACCTGTTTTGGCTGGGGAGGTTGGACTAGATGATGTCCCAAGGTCCCTTCCAACCCCTACCATTCTGTGATCCTGATTAACTTTTTATGAAGGAAGGGCTGGAACCCAGGGTTGCTGTGCTGCTGGCTGCCCTTTGACACTGAATAGTTACAGTAGGTGAATTGGTAAATCTCTGTTTTGGCTTTCCCAAACAAGCTGAGGCTTGAAATGTGTACTTGGTGTGTTGCATCTTTCTTTGGAAATCCATGTGAAATAGGATTGTCTTCCCTGAATGAAAAAAATACTGAATGTTGAGTGCAACCTTAGCAACTGTTGCAGTTTTTTGACAATCCACAGTATTTCTGAGCAGGTACAGATACTTTCCATATATCTGTTCAAAATACTTTTGAACTTCCATTATAATAATTTTATACCAGTAGATCACTTACCTTGTGTTGAGAGAATTTTTTTAATCCACTTTATTTATGTAAATGATTATACACTCTGCCTAGTTTAGCCTTCACCAGAGCTTTCCTGCAGACTTGTGGGAGATACAGTCTTTTTTGGGGGGTTACAAATGAAGGATTATGAGAAGGCTTTGAGAGGACTGCTGGAGCTCGGGTGGTAGTTTGCATCTGGGCTGCCGAGTGGATGTTTAGCCTCTCAAAGAGAGTGGTCTGCCTGACTGTAGCCTGACCTTCACATTTATGGGAAGAGATTTATGTGTGCACGAAAGGAGATGGCTGTGTTTAAACTCTAACATTCATGCACTGAATTAGCATAGTTAAGACTATAAAACATCTTTCACAATGAGATTTTTCAGGGGGAAGAGTGTTTATGTTTACATACCGATTTATAAAGATTCTGAGAGTAAATGTTTGTTAAACCTTTGCAATTAGGGAACTTTTCTATTTGCTTGTAATGGTGACTCTAAATAGTGTGTGATAAGTGTAGTGAATGTTGCACTTGTCAAACAGTGCCTTGAAATGTGGTTGTTTTTTTTTTCCCCCTGAATACTGTTGAAAATCATTATTCATTTATTAAGTGCCAAAAGAGCATTACTGCAGTATGAAGACCAGAACAAGACTCAGTTTAGCTCCAAGGAGATTACAAGACAGCAGATATTTAAAGGAATAAGTATACTGGTCGATTCAGATGTTCTGACAGGCAGTGGTGTCATTATTTTCTCTTCATCTGTCCTCCCTCATAGCTCACATGAAAGACAGTGAATGGGTAAAATGCTTTCATCTAGGCTGGTGAGTGCCGCAAAAGAAAGATTTGGCCTGGGAAACATTGGCTGTCTACATACGAGAGTAAAAGGGAGGCCTGGGTCTACAGTTCTAAAAACTGAGTTTTCCTTCATTACTGTGCCACCCATACAGCAAGAGGGCTGCAGTGCTCGCATCATTTAGTGGTCGGAGAAGCGATTTTGGTATGAGGACTGTAAATTTTGTTTCTGACAAGCTGTATGACCTTAGGGAAGTTTTTTTATTTATCTGGGCTTCGATTCATCCAACTATAAAAAGTGGAAAATAATGATTTTCCACCTTTCTGAAGTGCTTTGAAAGCATTATAGGTACCATTTACAGAATATGCAAAATATTGGTGATATTCAAACTGACTTAGAGGGAAACTCGTTATCTTCTTACCGATCCCTTGGGATATCCAGCTGTCTCGACTAGATTTTAGGTGTATCTCCAAATATTAGTATTCATAAATCAGTTTCAGAAAAGTTTTCAAAGCTGTACTTCATGATCACATTTGGTACAATTCTTAGCAAAAATGAAAGCCCAAGGTATTTCTTTTTAAGGTCATTAACTATTCCTCTGTAGATTTTAGCTAAAGAATTTTAAAGGCTGATGGGCCTTCAAATGGTCATTTTCTAGTCTGGCCCCTGTTTAAAACTTACCTTGAGTCCAGTGGCTCTGCTTGAATGACAGGTTATCTTTTGAAGGGGGGGGGAGGGAACAGACAGAAAAAAACAAAAACTCATTCTAGTCTTGCTTTAAACATTTCTAATAATAGAAAATCTACTGCAAACCTCAGTAAATTGCTCTGGGGTTAATTGTCTTTGCTGCAGAAATATGTACCTTTTCTCTAGTCTGAATTTGCTTAGCTTCAGCTGAGGTTTCCGTGTTAATTCTCGTATTGATTTTAAAACGTGAAAATTCATTTTTACTTTTAACAGGAAACGGGCCTGAGTTTCAGTACACTGTGGAATAGAAACAATGTTGAAATTATTTTTCTGTGAAATAATTTTCCTGTTATTCAGTCAGCTCTACTATTATCCTGAAATAGTTTTGCAATTTTTTAACTCCGTGTCATTTCTTGGGAATAGAAGTCAAACTTATGCAAGAGTAAATTTCATAACTCTTCGTCTTTCTTTTTCATGAATATTTTGTTACTTCATTTGCTTTTCTTCAATCCAGTACCTCCACAATTCTATTATTTTCATTAAAGCACCATCAGTGGTATACATGTCATTTCTTTTTAATTCCATAGAATGAATACCAAGAGGTCTTCGCAGAACTGATGGGGTTATGTGGTTAAAATTAGAGTCTGCATAATAGCAGCAGTTTTTCTGGAGAAAAGCAGAGGACTTCTGCCTTGTTCAGTTTTGTATTAAAAATACATTGGTATAAATACATGTGAACCTTTTTTAAAGAAACTTTGGCAAATCATCACCACTAATTCATGTTATATAGAAGAATGAAATAGTTTATAAATAGTAGATAAAACATTTGCAAAGATCAGGTACAAAATTGCCCAGTGAACAAAAGTATAGGAACTGAAAGGGACTGAGGTATACAGGACTGAAAGCATGGT
>NW_009648963.1:2028672-2067862 GCF_000708025.1 Charadrius vociferus | reverse complement strand
ATTACAGGCAGACCCTCCCAACTGAAAAACATCAAAACATGTTAATCTTTGATATTATGGTAGCGAATTTACTAACAAGATATAATTTAGAATATAAAATGAAAATAATGCAGAGATACACAAAACGAGGATGAATGATTTTCTAGGTGATCCCCCGTAATGCTATTTGCATGCGTACAATTGCATATAAATTAGGCCACCGCTGTTTTGAGGGGGGAGGGTACGTGTAATTGTTGGTAAAAGAAATGTCAGCAGTTTGGTGAAGGGAAGGTTAAGGAGTTCTGACTGAATACCAGGTGGGCTGTTCACTGGTAGAAGTGGCTTCCCATTTGTGTTGGCGAAGTGCCTCTAGACTTGATGGCTCCAGTCCCAGCATGAGATAGCTCTGGAGAATCAGTCCTGAAAGACTAGTTTCAGACCATCTGGAGCCAGATGGCCAACTTCAGACTTCTACGATTTAAAGGGCAATTTATTGGGCTTATTGAAGTCTAAGTGAGCTTTGCCATTGATTTCAAGGAGGGACATGAATTTACACAGGGTTTTGGGTTCAGAAGTATTACCAGGTTAGAAATCTTTTAGGATGGAAGACAAACACTGAAAGATAAGGTGTGTGGGGGCTGTACTGGGAATGAGAATCTGGATTTTCCAAGAGCAGATGGTGAAAAATATCTTTCCTGCTAGCTGGTGCCTGAGCTTGAATTGCACTACTTTGCTGTTAAAATCCAGTCTATTCAAAGTCTGTCTGCATGAATTGTACATTTCTATATAAAAGTGTAATAGGATAATTTAGTAATTTGGTGCCTGCTGTCTACTCACTTTCTCTCCTAAAAGAAATTACCAAGATCCAAATACAATAACCAGTCAGTGTCATGACTACAGATATTGCTGAATGATTCTTACTGTATTATTGGTAAACTATGGTTTCTTTGGGGTGTTTTGACTCTCTAAATTTTATTCACCTTGTTTACTGAACTATTGATTTACCATGCTTTTCCAAATTGAATTATCTTCTGTTCATGTTTCTTCCATTTAAAAGTCCCTGCAAAAATAATCCCTAAAATATTAGAATTACAAATATTAAGTCCTTCCTTTGAAACAAGCTGAGTAATTCAATATGGGGGGATATGGGCTAAAAGAAGAATTGAGAAAGGAAGTCAATATATTGAAAAGAATGGTGAATTAAGTAGCAAAATAAAGTGAGGGTCTTTTAACTGTTATATTATTCAGTGCACAAAGTAGCTTATTTGGGGCAAAAGCTACTTAGTGTATAGCACCTATACAGACTTTTCAGGCAATGTTCTTGTACCTTGAAATTGCATGGAGTTCTGTGGAACCACCGCATCCTAAGAATGGTCCAAATATATGTGTAGTGTTGAAAAAGAATGGGATTAGATAGTGAGAAATTTGCTTATTACTGCCATAGGTGTATAGATGTATATAACGGTGATAATAAAGTAGTAGTAATAGTAGTTACTACTAGATGACTTTTTATGACTTTTACTGCAGTTGTGCAAATCCTTCATCTCATTTTCTATACGTATAAATGGGGACTGTTGTTTTCATTCTGTAGTAGAAAAACTATGACATCCCATGTATTTCAATATACAGGAGCTTGGACTCAATCAGCTAATGGTTGCTTATTGCCCCAAGTTCTGAGACTCCGTGGCTGTGCCTCCGATATACAGGGAAGCGTGACAGAGCATGACTCCCCTAACGAATAAGATGATCAGTTCCATTCCCTCAGTGTCATGCAGTATGGTGCCATACCAGTCCAATAGTGGCATACACATGTTAGTTCAGCCTTGCTTCCAGGTTGAAAACAGCATCAACTGTTTTGATCCCGGCAAGCTCATTCATCTCTGATCTTCACTCATCTGTATGGACATGCTGTATGAATCTCTACAGCCCTCTTATAATAAAAAACAACGGAAAAGGAGATTGTACGCTGGAATACATGGAAGATATCAATAGATACTGGAGTGCAGACACTAGTTAGAGGGTCCAGATAATTAGATGCGAGATCTCTGCTATCTGAAAGATATTAGCGTTGTCCCCATTTTATTAAGGATGGGCATCATTCTGCTTTCTTCTATATCTTCCTTCCACCTCAAGTTTTATTTTAACTTGAAATCTGACAAGCAGTGATCTTATTACTGTTTCCAAATCATCATTAAAAAAGAAAAAAAAGTTGAGTACTTCAAAGCCACTCAGAAGTCGGCGGGACTGGCACTGTAAATATCCCTATTCAGGGATTCCTTGCTGACACCTTGTGCTAGCAATTGATTAGTTGGTCAGGACTCCATTCATGTAACATGGGCTTTATTGATATTGCAGAGTGCTCATGTTTCAATTGGGTTGTTACACATTACAAGTTAGTGCCTTACTAAAAGGTTAAGTATATTGCGTTCAATTCAATTATATTTATCAATTTTTCAATTTTTGCCAGACTTGTAATCTGTTAAAAATAAGTCAGATTTGATTAGATTTATTATCAGTAAAACTGATTAACTGGCATTATTGAGGCTTCTTTGTGTTAATTTTTATTCAGGTTAGTACCGTATGTGATATCCCATTGGTTTAATCACTGGATTAAACCTAGGCCAATAGTTATCTGATTTTATCACTTGGTACTTTTTGAGTATTTGCACAGTAGCACTCTGCAAATCATCTAGAATTTCCTTAATACAACAAGATTTATTATGGATTAACATCAGTATGATGAACAATTTCTCAGCCATTCCTTTAATATACTTGGTTGCAGATTACTGAGATCCATTGACTTCAGAATATTTATTCCATGTAGCTATTGTTTTAACACCCAGCTATGACACTAATGCATAAAAAAAATATCATCCCAGTGTCACTGTACATTACCTTTTGTCATAGCTAAAGAACGTGTCAGGTTTTTCTATTTGTCTTAGCAATTTGTCACCTTGAAATAGTCAATACATTGCTAAAAATCCCTTTTGTTAATAATATCCTTTAAAAAAAAAAAAAAATCTATCAGGAGCCCTGCCAGTCCTGGATTTTTCTGAATGCCTTTAGGTTTCTTCCCAGCCTAATTGTCCTGGGTTTTGATTGCAGTCATGGCTTTTTTCTTTTTTTTTTTTTTTTTTTTGGCTAGATAATGACGTCTTCTTAAAAAAGCTCTTATTTCTATTTATTTATTTGTTGTCTTTACTTTTTCTGCCCTGTCAGTCTTGGTTAGAACTTTCTGCAGCTTTGGGAAATCAGCTGTTTTGAAGCCTTCAACGCATATGTGTTATTGGTGGTATCAAGCTCTGCCCATATTAAAGGTCAACCGCTCATGCTTATACATCCTATCTATAATTTATACTGTGACCTCAATTATTATTACTAAGAGTCTAAGATAGTTATCTCATGTTGGGTTCAACTTCTTTTAAGTTGTTTTACTGTTACTGTTGGCTGAACTGCAAGACACAAGTTTGTTACTATTTGTTAGGTGAGAGTTTCCACATCTGCCTTCCAAATGGAAGTACCTCATAATATATTTCTCCTCCACACATTGCAAAGTTAAGGAATACTTTATCCTGGATTTGGTTTAATTTATTGTTTTGTATTGTGCGTGTGTGTGTGTGCTCATTTCTTTAAATGAGATCCTTGCTATGGGCTTTGTCACATCGCACATTTGTCTGCTTCCATTCAAGATCCTTTGCCTCTGAGCAATAGCACTAAAACAGGTATTGTCTTTAGCAGAGAGGGTCACCCTGTGGTGTTTTAGTTGCAGTGGAATAAGTGCCCCTCCACTGCCACCTGTGCATCTGGTGTATAATCAGGTACTTCAATATTGTAATCATTCAGACTATCCCAGGTTTCAGGGACTGTCCATTTTCTCAAGAGGCAAATGGGAACAATATAATTTTGAAGAAAGTATTTATATACAAAGAACTCATATTCTGAAGCAAAAGCTCTTTTAAATACTTCTCTTTTTGTCTTTGACATCTATAATGCATACTTTAAACATGCATACATTGTATATATGGCAGAAGAAGTAGAAATACAAAATATCTTTCTCCACATATCAGGGAAAAAGTATCCCATGAGTCCCCATCAGTCAAGAAGCATAACCAAATCCTCTGTCTCTAGAGGTCCATGGGCTGAAGAACTGGAAGAAAATCTCACCCGACTCTATGACACAGGAGGTTATAAACAGCTTGAACCAACGTACTAAAGAATGCAACGTGTTTCAGTTGCTTGCAAATCATGAGTATCAAACAACAAACAGACTGGTAGTCAGTTCCTCAAGTGCATTCACCCCTTCAACACTGAAATAATTTTAGGATCTGGAGGACTTTGAAAGTCTTGGAGACCTTTGCTGTTTTCCTATAATTTGCATAATGATTTCTACTCCCAGCTGCAATATTATTCCCTGCAGTATTCTCATTCCAGACTGTTTCCTTATTATGTGATTATTACAGTTTTCAAGACTGATTGTTTTATCAGTCAGCAGCAATATACGGGATCTGGCTAAAATGACTTTCAGATATTATTTATTTAAATGTTAAACCAGTGTTTATGATTGTGGTCACAATTTCAAGTCACTAAATTCCCAAACGTTTGTGAAGTGAAAATGTAAAGATTTTATATATATATAACAATATATTAATTTTATAATCATCGGCATGATTATAAAATACTTACCGTTTATTAAATATTTTTTTAAAAGATCTTTCAGATTTATTTTCAAATCAATCGATCCATCCTTCATATATTTTGGAAGCAGGCCAGTCAGTTCTTAGATATAAAGGATATAAGCCATACATTCCTCAAGTATGTACATCGTTTTTCTCATATAAGAATAAGTTAAGCATTTTAGCTTCTGAGAGTTGATTTCAGAAATAAAGCTTCGTTGCTAAGATCACAAATCCTTCAGCAAGACATACCTGCTCAGCATTTCAGGATATGATTCACAGGGATGTGAGGCACACAAAGAACCATTGAAGTCAACTGGAACTGTGATCAGTTTCCACTTCTCAAAATCTGAAGGGCTTATTTGCTTTCATCTTGTTAGTGATCATGTAATGCTCGTTCAGATCCAAGATGCAGGGATAAAGTCAGCATTACATAGGCAAGAATGAAAGATCCTCATAAGATTTTCCCACGTAACTACTATGTAAAGGCATTTCAAAGAAACATGAGGCCCTGTAGTCAGTCATTTCTACTGGGAATAGACTTTTAGGGCCTAAGACTGGCTTGGCTATTTATTATGTAGTAATGGAACATTACCTTTGTTGTGAGACTGAAGGAAAAAGTTGAAAGCTGGGTTATAAAATCTAAAGAAAGCCTCACACTTGCCAGAGGTAGCCAGTAATTACCACAGTGATAACTTTGAGGACTCAGGTCCCAAACAAAATCAAGAAATAAGAATTCAAAGAGAGGATTTTTTTTTCCCTCCCAGTTTCCTCTATTCCAGGAAATTCATGTGGTCAAAGGTTTCTTTTAACAGAAAATTATTTACAGGTGCTGTTCCTGGCTCTGTCACAAAGTTGTGTCTTACACCTCCGTCTAAGTGTAGTCAGTCTTTGGATCAATGTGACTTCTTCCTGTAGGGATCTTTCTGTTAAATAACTGCCTGCTACAAAGCCAATGTCCATGGCCTTCCAGAGCTTTGGATGACTCAAAAGGGCAATGACTATTTCGGCTGGATGGAGCAATAGTATTTCTAGATGAGGTTATAAAATTGTATATAAGTTACTGTATTTCAGAAACACTTCATAGCAGAACCTGAACACTTATTAAAAAAACGAAAACTTCGGTACACGGCATTCCCTCTGCAATATAGTAACCCTGGGGTATAAGAATTAATGAACGTGTTTGACCAATAGCGCATGACACTGTTTACAATGAGGTTTGTTATTTATTATTGTTTAATCTTTTTGCATTCCAATTAAGTATCAGAAATTACAGTCAGTCCAACTAGAAGTTAACTTAATTTAAAGCTTCTATTACCTAACACTCCAGAGGACATGTGCAATATGTTATTGAAAACCTGCCCCTTTTCGATTTTTTTCCAGTTTCTGTATTGCATTCTTTCTGTTGACTTGCTTTTGAACCATTTTTTTTATCAGACATTTTTTTCCTACAGTCATGGTGTGGAAATGTAATTCTTACAAACGATGAAAGAAAAAAATACGAGACAGTTGAGATTCAGGCATAACCACACGAACCCTGAACCAGGGGCTAGAAGGTATACATCTTTAAAGTCCTGCGAGCTGGCACTGCCCTGCAGGTATAATGAATTGCAGCTTATTTTGGTTTTTTTGCATTATAGCTGTCAAATAGTCTTCCTTTCATTAGCTCTGATCAGCTTTGATTTAGGCCATTGTGGCCTCTTCAGGGGTGAATCATGTTTTGAGCAAGGCCTGAGCCAGGTAAGAGAGCTGCTTCTCACAATGTCACATGAACTTCATGTTCTAAGTCACTGTAACAGTGTAAAATGATGCAAAAATACTACAACTTCAGTCCTTTTCCAACATTAAAGAGATTTTCTTCAATTACAAGTACATAAAACAAGTCACTGTGAATTGTGTTTAGCACCATTTTGAAGTTACCATAAAAGGTTTGATCATGTAAGATACCTATTATTTAAGTTTTATTTAATTTTAAATTTGCAAAACTGACGTACCCTGAAAGTTCTCTAGAAAATAATTCTTCTAATGAAAAAAAAAAAAAGAAAGATCTCAGCCTTTATGGGATTTGTTAGGAAGGATTTGAATTCAATCTTATTATTTGTCGTCTTATAGTAAAAGTAATGTAAGTACATTCCATCCACTTACTGAATTTAAGCAGGATTTTTTTTTAGATAAAAAAATATTTTGATAAATGGGTGCTTGTAACCCCGATGAACTTTTATTTATGAACCTGCTGAGTTCAATAGAATGAACAGTGACAATTCTTGAATATTTCCACTTTGTTTCATTAGATCCAAGAGGTTCAGGGGCTTTCCTCAGTCAAGCTAAACTCTAAATGTGAATCTTTCAGGATTCACCCAGAACTTAGTGATTTTTACTTATGTGCTGTAAAATCTGTATCTTCTGTGCACACACAAGTGAAGCTTGCCAACTTCAGCTTGGTGTGATTTCAAACAGCTGAGCTATTGAGCACTCAAAATGAGTTTTGTAACAGAAACCTCAATTCAGCATTAACTATGGCACTTTTAAATGTAGGCATACCATATCATTAACGTAAAGCAGCATTTGTAGCTTTTTAATCTCGCTGTCAGGTAGCTGATCTGTTAGTAGTTTTTTGTGACAAATTCCAAGAATTTATGCTTAGGGCTTAGAAGCTCAAAATCAGTACAATAGTGAAAAGAAGAATTTGTTACTAAATATTTCTTGGTCACCAAAATATTAAAATTTCTGTAGCAGCCTCCGCTGAAAGCTGTGCTTATTTTTACAACTGAATCTTTTCCATTATCCAAGAGTGGTTTTCCCATTTCAGCTTTCTCCTCCCCTTCTTTTTTTCCATACACTTTTTGAGGTTTTCCCTGCCTGGGCCTCTTTTCTATCCTTCAGTAAGGTTGAATTCCCTGATGGTAATCATAATTATAAACATATGTTGTTACTGTGGGCTACCAATTTACTTGCAGTCCTTGGTATTAAAAAAAAATGTAGGTTTTGGAATATATTTTACATCATCAGGGCATATCTCATGAATAATTAAAGAAAAGTCAAATTTGTAGTAAAAAGCAGTCTCTGGAATGCCACGTCTAAAGATAATTGTATACTAGAATTGGTTTGAATCAAATAAACGCTCCAAACAATTACTATCATGGCAGAAAAATATTTTTGAGTTTCATTATCACTAATATGTTTTTTAAATTTGATATTTGTGTCTTTGAGATTGGGATGGCTAGTAGGAAAACAAAAAATACAGAAATAAGTATTTTGGAAATTGCTAGACTTAGAATATTTAATTTATCACAGATATTTACTGAAACAAAACTTTTCAACTAAAAAAATTAAGAAAGGTAAAGTAAAAATACCATAAATTTTACATTTGGTTTAGTGGCTTCCTCCACAATCTGTCTTTCATTCAGGGTTATTGCAAAGAATTTCCTCTGTAATTAACATGTTAGATTTTTAGTGACTTATTTTACTGTGTAGCATTTTATTGCTGGTGTGTCAGTCAGTGTAATGTTCACAGTGCTGCAGGGAATAATCAGAGCACACATTAGGCAGTTCATATTGTATTTGGTATCCTGGCAAGACAAGATAAAATGTTTTGAAGATTAGCTTAGAATTTAAAAAAAACAACAAAACCAATGCCCCCACCCTCCCCCGCCCTGGGAAGACATAACAATAATTAATTAATGAATTTGAAAGGAATGTAGGTCCATTTTAAATTGGGCTTGACCTGATAAAGTTTGCCACAGAATAGGTGTCAGCACTGCCGCAGCCCTGAACGAGCAGTTCATTCATTAATGTGGTGGTAGCAAAAAGAAAAATGCAGTACCTACCTGTGCAGCACAGTGACAGCGATGCTGGGGAGTTACACACCGCTCAGCTTAGCACCAGTTCCTGGAAAAACACTGGAACAAATATTGAAGGTTTGTTAACAACCACATAACAAGGCAAACAATAAGAGCTAGCATGGATTTAGAAACTGAATGTGTCAAACTAGTCTAATTTCTTTGCTTAATAAGGTAACAAACATCGTAAATATGAAGGAAATAGATGTCATACGTCTTGACTGTAATCGAGCTTTTGTCACTGTCTTATGGCACAGACTGGAGGAAATCACTATAAACTGAATAAAATACTGTTTGGAAAGCAGTATGTATAGTAGTTATGTGTTAAGCCAGGAGGAGATACCGAGTAGGGCTCTGCAAGAATCTCTCCTGGGTGTGGCTGAATTGCATATTTTCAACAATGAAGCAGATGACAGAAGAAAGACAATACTAACTAAATTCACAGTGCCTAGCTGGGAGAAAACAAAAGTTTTTGGTAAGGAAGAAGTGCAATTCCAACTGATCTTGAGAAATAATCTGAAAAAAGCATGCAGCTCAAGGAAGAGAAGTACAGGGTTAGGTATGAGCAATTGCACAAAGACAGGATAAGGAACAAGGGGCTCAGATACGTTCCTGGAGGTCTGGGAGGCACAGTACATCGCAAGCTGAACATTTACCAGCGGGTAGCACAAATCAGCAATGGCACACTGCTGGGGAAAGGTCAGCTCTTTTGCTGGGATGGAGAGATGATTATTGTCTGGTCCCTCTTTTTGATCTAGTCAGCACAGATGTTGCCTCAGCTGGAGAACTGTGCCCATTTACAAGCATAACACTTTGAGAAAGATGTGGCTCCACTGGAGAAACTTCTCCTTGCTGTGGACAGAGAAAATATTGGTCACAAACTGCAGAGAAAAAGATTCAGGTTAGATATTAGGGAATATTTTCTCATATGAATAATTTAGCTTGGGAAGAAATCGCCTAACAGTATTGTGGAATTACTGTCACTGAGAGATTTCAAGAGCAGATTGGGTAAACATCTGTCAGGAATGTGGTACTTACATTTGATAATCTGCTGAAGCAGAGAGTAGACTAGATGACTTCTCACTTCTCCCACCCTGTTTTTTGAGGATTTGTTGAAATGATCTCCAGCTACCAGTTTTGACTAAATGACCAACTGTTCTTACGTTGAAGTCAAGTGATGTAATTTTCTATTGATTTCACTAGGTTTGGATCAGAAACAGGGTGAAGAGAAGGCATATAAATGTCAGTTGCAGAATAAGTATAGGAAAGGCCTGATACCATTCTCATTAAATTCAGAAGAGACTTGATCTCTTTCAACTGAGGTTTAGTTGAATTCTAAATGTAGGCCATGTTTACATACATATATATGTATATCAAAATATATAATGTTAAAGCAGTTCTGTCAGTTAAGCATTATCACTGAAAACTTGCTGTTTTAGCAAGTGTGAGAAAACTAATACTTTACCAACAGCATGTCTTTTTCAGAGTTTAGCAATAGAAACTCCAAAGAAAGTGTTCTCCAATGATGCACATTCCAAGAAATTCTCATAGACTCGCTGATAGCACCTAGGTGGATGAGGTAACCGAATTTTTTAAAATGTATGGCTATAATGAGTGAATAAGATGCCAGGGAAAAAGGGATACTTGGGCTTCACTCGAAGTATTCTCTTGGTCACCTGCATTTTTCTTTATCATTTTAGGGGCTTATACTGTATTCTAGGAGTGATAAAAGTGGGATTTTGTGATCTTGCTTTCTGGGAGCGGACGAAAACTAGCAGTAGAAATAATCAAAATGTGCAAAAGACTCTTTTCAGCTTCTCTGGGACCCAGCCAAACTCATAGATGGCAGCAGTAAGAAAATCCCTTTCCAGATTATTTCATTGTTAGACTGGTCCCAGGCTGGAAACTTGTCCCTGTCTTTTAGACTCAGCAAAGTCCCTTTGTATAGCCTGTAATTTTTGCTCATCCTCTTAGCACACAACTTTTTCATAAGCCTAGCCTTAGGAGTTTTACAGCTTCCAGAGCCAGAGAGGCTTGGCCAGATTTAAATAAACATCCACGCTAACCATTTACCACCAAGCATTATGGTGTTTGCCAGCCCCATGGAATGCGTGCTCTAAGCATCAGCTGATAAACTGCTATTTTTATTGAGGTTTCAATCAGAATTCTCTACCAGAATGAACAGAGAAACTCAGAAATCAGCTATGAGCTCTATATTACAGAGAGGCAGCAATATGTGATAGTATTCAAGAAAAGCAAATTCAACCATATCAGTAGAGAACATGAACAGTGCCTTCACCCTGACACGCATGGTCAATAATTAATACTCCAAGTCATGGAGGAAGCAACATGATTCAGTGGGAAAAACAGCACATAAGGACTTTTGCATTGTATTACTGCATGGGTCTGTGGTACATCTCTAATTTTGGAAGTCACTTCATTTCCTTCTCTCTGCCTCACTTCCCCTGTCAGAAAACAGGATGAACATTCAAGTGAGGTTCATTAGGCTACAGGGATAAATACGGTGTTAAAAAAGAATAGCTGTTATATAGTTATAGTTAGCTAGAAATGATTCATATCTGTCTGCATGTTGTCTCTACTTGACCTTCTTTGAGAACGTAAAATTGACTACTTCAGACTATGTTTCATTCCTACTTTGAGACCCTAAAAAAGGGTCAGTTTTACCTGAGATAAGATGGGCATTAAAAATGAAATATTCGAATGCAGAGTAGTCTTTTATTAAGGAAACTAGACTTCTTTTTTAGTATGGGGAATATTGGTTTATACCTGATCTTAAAAATTTTGGTTGAGGTTATCCAATGGAAGAATGATTCACGAGAGACGGCTCCTAACTGTGCTTCCAGATTTTAGTATTGGTTTGTTAGCTAATGTGGCTTTTCGCACCAGAAGGGTTGCAAGTTCTCCACTTCACTCACAGAAACTCTTGTGAAGAATTAGTAAAGCCTTTGAAGACCTTCCAGGTCTCTGCAGTCCACACAAAGGCGGGCTTTTGCCTTGTTTGTAACATTTCTCCGAGGGATCTAACAGGCTTTTAGATCTGACGTTCTGTATGTCTGCACTGAAAGAACAATGTCATTCAGTAGAATTGCCATGAAATGCCTCGGAGGAATTCAAACAGCAACGTGAATATGTGCATGAGGCACTCTTGTCCACTGTCATCCAAACCCAGCAGAGGAGAGAGACCAGAAAGGTTTCGGGAACAAGAGAAGAAAAACGTGTAAAGGTTAAATGCAGTGCTAAAATCACTGACATTTGAACAACATAGATGTAAAAGAAAAGTGAAAGCATCAGACATTAACTAGGGTTATTGTACTGGAAATTTTATCTTGGTAATGACTGCAAAGCCAAACCCCCCCAAATCCCTAAAAAACCCAACTAAAAACCCCCACCAACCTACTAAGAAGGCTGTGAATCCAACAGAATTATTTTTTTTAAATGTTGTTGATTGAAAAGCATGCCTTTATATAGATATGTTCAATATAAAATTTTGCGTGTCATATACGTTTTTAAAACTAGAACTAATTTAGAACTTAATGCCATAAGAGCGTAAATACTGTAGAACAGGATTATAAATGTGATACCATAGCAGTATTTTTATCTTCTAAATTATGTATTTCCTCAGCACCACTTATGTTTGACTCCATCTAAATATCCTGGATAGATTAATTGATTGTTAAACTACTGCCTACTTTATGTACAGGCATGAACATTTCTCTTGTTTTCTTTCTGATTGGGAGGACATGAAAGTTTTTTTTATGAAGAACAAATCAAATATTCTTGCTAAGCATATGATCAGGAATTTTATGTTTGATTTTTAAAGAAATATCTGAATGTGTTTATATTTAGGAATAGAATGATTTCTAAAACAGTCTGGAAATCCTGGGAAAGCAAGTAAGGCTGATAGTGGCATGTGAGCTCTAGCTGATGCAGTTTCAAATTTTGTAAGAAATGTTTGAATTTTTGTGCATTAAAAAATGTCTGTGATTATCAGGAGGGACTTCTCAGCATAAAATAAAATAAAATGTGAAAAAAAAAATCAAATGCTATAATTTCAGTGAAGGACTAGTAAGATTTATACAGGCATCTCCACTTGTTTGTTTGCCCGGTTCCCAACTAAGAAAGAAGAGACATAGGTATATATTAAGTTCCTTTCATTTAATCTCAACCACCAATGAATATGTTGAAGATAATAGTTGTTCTTGAGCTAGCCTGCCCTTGCCAGTGGCATTATTAGCTCTTGGGATACTGGCTAACAACACAGATTCAAATCTCTCCTGAAATCTAGCTGCTTTTGAGAGACCCAAAGCAATAAACACCAATAAAAAGCCATCAGCATCCCTCTTATAAGCATATGTGCATATACTCACAAGTCTGGATCATTTTTTTGCAGGGGCATGAACAAGCGTGGGCTTCCTGGATTCCATTTCTTTGAGACCTTATTAACTTCAGTCTATTTGTGTCTTCTACTTAGCTGACCACATTGTCAATGCTTACCAGATAATAAATCCTAATTATACTAAAATCAAGTTTGGAGCACACAGCTGCAAGTCATCCAAATTTGTCTTTCATTCTGCCTCTAAAAATTCATCCTTGCTGAGACTGCTGCCTTTCAAACAGCAGTATTCTTGGCCTGAAGACTGACTGATATTTGAAATGAATCAGCAGTACAGTAAATTTAATTTTCAAAACCAAATGGTTGTTCATATTTAGAGTTTGGCCAGAAATTGTAAGTTGCATCCACTCTGTGTGCTCCGCTTTCCACGGGGATGGACAGTGGTAAAATTGCACCAAGCCAGGGGAGCTCTAGCTATAGTTATTGGTATGAGTGAGGTCAGGCTGAGAGGAGGCAGCTCGAGGACCAGAATAGAGGCTGACGCTTGAGGATGTAGCCTGTAATCAATCACGCTGTAATCACGGGAAGTTGGGACCAGAGCGTGCAGGTTCTGACTGCAGCTGGGTCAGTTCCTTACACCTTTGCAAAATCAGTGCAGGTCTTCCAAAGTGGTCCTGAGCAGGGAGGAAGAGATGTCAAGGGAAGGAGCTAGCTGGGATGCAGATAGTGAATAATAAGCAGAGATAGCAGCACTGCTCAAAAGGGTCTGGAGCAACATTTAAAGCCATGTCTTGAGATTCTCTTATACACAGAATAGTCACTTCTTTCCTTTTTATTTGCCTGGAAATGTATTTCTGTTGTTCAGCACGTTGGTTTTCTCTATCACTCCTATCAGGCAGAGCTGAACCTTGGTATGTTGGAGTTATGTAGTTGCATTTTGTGTTTCCTTAGCAACTGAATAACTGACACTTGAAGAGGAAGCAATAAAAAAGTGTGTTTTAATTCTTTTACAGTTTGATAAAGCTTCAGAGATGGAGAAGCTGTGCAGCAACTTCATGAGGAAGGAGAAAGCAAACTGCCTTTTGTTTGCATCTATTAACTGCTCTGAAAATACCTGCACTGTTGCTTTTACTCAAAAAGCACATGCTGTGTAGCTAATCTGAGATGCATGTATGTTATATGGAATCCTAGCTATAGGTTATTTGTAAAAAAGACTTACATGTTTAGTATAGTAGGGTGAGAGGGAAAAGAGAGAGGAATGAAAAAGCTAAGCCACACCTCAGCCACTTCCGAAACCATTTAACTTCAGAGACAACTCTCTTTATACAGGTTGGTCAATTTTAAGTTTTGTTTCGCTTGGCCTCAGAAGCTTCTTTGGTGGGAAAATTCAAGAAGGTAGAAGAATAAATTGTGAATTTGACTTTTTGAGGAGAGAGGTAGGTTAGTTTTTGGAGGACCCATGAGGTGGCTGCATAAAATGGACCTACCAATTCTTTCAGGAAACGATATGCTTTTAGATAAGGCACATAAATATATGTATAGATAGACTGATATTTTAAAAAACATTTTCCTTAAGGGAATTCTTCCTTCTGTTGAATATAACTTTTTTTGCTAAAGAGACTGTTATTTATCCTTCTTGGTGCAGAGTGGTGGGGGGTGGAAAGGAGGGAACCAGGCTGTGCAGGAGATACTCAGAACATAGTCAAAGTACTGCAGTCTAGGGACTGTCCTGAGAAGAGTCAATTTATTTGAAGCTTCTCCAGGAAGCGCAGATGGACAAGGCCTAGGACAACACTCATCAGAAAAGAGCAGGAAGGTGCAATATCCCTCTAACCATGACACATGTCCTGTAAGAAAAAATGTTACATCTCTTTATTGCCTCTTTACTTTCCTTTTCCTTTTTGTCTGCTGTTTTCTGTCTCAGATTTTATCTTTCTCCTTGTATTGCCCCAACCATTCATTTTAATCATCTCTTCTTCCATAACCCGCGGCTTTAGTATTCTGCATCTTTCTGCATCTTAAAATTGCTCTCCTGAGCATTGCTCCACCCACACTTTGATGGATTGCTGTTTATACGCTACCGATCCCTGCTCTCTGAAAAGCGGTGCGTGCACACAGGCACACAGGGCAGACACTTCCACACTTTGCTACTACAGTGAACATGGATCTGACTAGACCTACAGTGATGCTTCTGCATTTCTGTGGGTGTGCTTGAATAGCTTTTGCTATCAAAACCAGTTTTGGGAGATGCTCCTTCCTCATGTCCTGTTTGACTCAATGCCTTTTTTTTTTTTTTTTTTTTTGGTAATTGCATCTCTCCAATCCTTCAGCAAAGCACATCTTCCTCTATTAATGATGCTTGCCTAGGGCCAATGCCTGTCAAAGCAGACAGATACTCTCAGTTTCCTATTAAATTAGGTAATTTGACTCAAATGACTGTAAGCACGTTCAAGATTTTGGCTACTTTTAATTTGCAAAGTTTTCGGATGCGTGGCAATATCCCTTTCTTCCCGCAGATAGGCATGGCAGGAAATGCTCATTTCAAGCCATTGACTCTATCCTAACTCTTTCACCAGGACATCCACCACAGGGGTCCCTTTCCACTAGTGGTGACTTGGTGATACTGCAAAGATGATTAATCTCAAAGTACTGCTCATAATCCTCCATTTTTGAATCTGTAAGATGACAAATAATTTCCACCTGAACATCTGTGACATTTGGGTTCTGAAACAGTCTCAAATACCATGCTGTTCATTAGTGGGGATTCAATTTCCTGTACCTCTCTGCTTCAGTTTTGCTTCAATGCATAGAGTGTGCATATTCATTAAAAACAACAATAATAAAGTTTTGCTGGAAAAGAGAGGTGTGTAAATAAAAGATGCCTGGGGCAAAGTTGTGTTTTGTGTTCTGGACATTTATATAGCTATTTACAGTGTTCTTCAGTTAAATAATAATAATAATAATAAAAAAAAACAACCAACAGAATTACCATAGCAACTGAAGCTAGTATGTGTTACATTTTTAATCTCTGAGATACACAAACCCTTCTAAGAAAGCATGCAGAAGAAAAAATGTGAACTTACGTGCCTTCCCTATGTTTGAAGGGAATATTTTGTTTCTTATTTCTTTGCCAGTATTTAATGCTGCCTTTGTTAGGGGAGTAGCTTTGTTCTCTTTGCATTGTTACGCTTGTATCTCAGGCAGAGGATGAGTGCAGGAGACAGCTGGAATGCGTTCTCTTCCGAGACATTTTTGAAATTGCCAGGAGTATGTAGCAAATGGTGGCTATGAGGCCACTACGATACTTTTTTCTGGCACACTGGAATGAATTCCACAGGTGAACACATGGGGAACACATCTATAAATAAAACATGCCTGTATTTCATATCTGCACAAAACTACTTGCTATGCTTTTCTAAATCTGATGTACAGGGAGGTACTTGTTAAAGTTTATTTCCTCTCCCTTCCTACTCCAGTTCCCCACTTTTACTTGGTTTCCTTAAATCCCTTTTGAATTAGAGTATACAACATTTCCACTACATAAAAGATCCATAACAGTTCTCTTTAAAATATATATAAAGCCACATCGTCATGTGTTGGGTCTAAGAAGAGTGAGAGGAAACAGGCATAGGTTAATCCAACAGCAGTCTCTCCATTACTCTCTCCAGTGGTGGTAAATTGGGATTTATTTCTCTTGTTGATGGTAAACTTTTTTTCCTCTATTCCATCCACCCATCTTATTGGCAGAATAATTACAATTCCTCTTATCAAGACAATCAAGGGACTAAACTAGCTGCTTTCCCCATATTACTGCAGTACTTTGTTTTGAGTCTCTTGCAAAGAATGGGGCTTTTGCAGTAACATGCCTGGACACTTTGCTGTTTCCAAGACAAACAACTCTTGAGCCAAGATCGATTTGGACAGCATGCAATAGCTTGCATCTTTTTCCAGAAGATTCTGAGTCCTTTAGAAAAGAGAAACGAGCCTTACAGCAGCCCTAGGAGGAACAGCTGTGGGTAGCTTGAGGTACAGAAAGGTTGTGCCTGCCCAAAGCCATATGAGTTGACTTAGTGGTGCAGAGGATCACAGTTCTCTGAACTATGAAACAATTTCAAGCCTGATCTTGTTGGTCCAGACCCCTGACACACGTTTTTACCCAGTATGTCTTCATGGTCCTTAGAGAAAAATCTGTTCTTCTCATTTCCCTGTCCAATGTCTTCAACTTGCTGTAATGCAAAACCAAGTGAGGTTTTGCTCCAGATTTTGGAGCAAATCCTTGAGCTATTTATGTTACAAGCTCTTCATATTCTTTACAGACATAAAATTTTAGGTAGAACCTTGGCATGCCATGTCAGCATGGCATCCTTTCTAGAGCTGGCCAACAGTGTTTCTCTTGGAGACTAATGTTTTCTCAGAATGAAACTTTGCATGGGAAATCAGCTGTTTCTGATGAATTTTCATTTTAAAAGTTTTTGATGGAACCATAGCGGAATGTTTATAGCTTCTTGGGTTAGAACACTTTAATTTGCTTTGATGCTATGCATCATGCACCCGTCAAACTGAATTAAATAGCTGGAGTTTATCAGTAAAGAATTTTATTTTTTTTTAACTCCAAACAGATATAAAAAAATTGTTTATTGAAAATTTCTTAAAAAGTGGAAATTCTCAGTTTCATCTAGCTCTAATTTTTACCTCAAAATGATGAAATACTAGTGGCATAACTCAGATTTTTTTCTGGTTTATTTCTGCTACCTAGCACTTCCAGCTCCTGTGAACGTTGAGCAAAATCCGCAAATGAAATATGAATTTTCAATAGCTTATGTTCAGCTTGAATTAAAAACAAGTAATTCTTTCCTTCCTGTCTCATCTTGGAGTTCATCATGCAGTGACAATTTGAAATTTACAACCCAGACATTTAACATCCTTCACAAGAACATATAATTTGAAAAACTTGTGAAGAGAAATCTCTGCTAAAAAATGGCACTATCTCTTTTTACAAAGACCCCTGTCATTTAAATTTCTGTTCAGCTTCCCATCTTAAGCTAAATAACACTGACTTTTTTTCAGATGCATTTTTTTGAAAGTTACCCAGATTAGATATTCACTTAAAAGAGTTGTAGTGTGACATTGCTGGCTTTCTTCTATATCCCTTTGCGTAAATTTGCAGCTAATGCAGAATATAGATTTTATCAAATTCCATCGCTGAAAAGAGACACAATGCCATTTATTTGGTGTTCATAAATCCTACAAACTACTGAAGCAACATTCACCCTGGATTGGCAAAATGAACCCCAAGAATTTTATTTCAAAAAAAGTAGGGTGATGTATATTTTGATAAAACCTAGCAAAGGGGGGTTTCAGATGAGGTTCTGTCTGTGGAAATAGATCTCTGATGAGATTAATAAAACTAGGCTTGATGTCTAACTCTCTTTGACTGCACTGGATGTTGGACAAAATCTCTTTCAGTAAATCCCACTAAATGAGTATCTTTATTTTCTGTTAATTAACCATCTTTACAAATTTGTTCTTTACACACCAATATGTATCTTTCAGTTATGTTGGGCATACCTGATCCAAGTGAATGCCTCCTGATGCTAATACCCCAAAAGACAGGGAATTTGTCTCCTACATTTTATGGAAGGTTCTTTTTTTTTTTTTCATTTTTTTCCCACTATGCTCTAGAAAATGCATCATTTAGGTCACAAGTTTTGTGGGAAATGGTTGCCTTGGAAAATTTTGAGTTCCTTCATATTTTAATTGGCATGAAACAGTATTTTAATTCTTCAGTATTTCTAATGTGTGTTAGACACCACCAGCCCCCCCGCCCTTCCCCTTTTATACACAGATAGTAGAACAAAGAGGTTCAGTTCAAAACTGAACCTCTACAAACCTCTTTCATGTGAAAGTTTCATACGATGGCAAAATGGACAAGGGAGAAAATGGCAACTAGAAGACAAAAGAAACCATATTTCTTTTGTGAAGCTGTAGAGCAGATTCCGTAATTTGGGTAGACGAGATGCTTAGCTCACAAAAGTTAAAAAAAGAGAATCCAAAGGAGTCCCCATAATGGGTGGCCTTACATGGTAAACTACACTGCCTCACCATGTTTTATTTCCCCATCCTCAATAAACAGGCTTATGAATATTGTTAGAATTGCAGAACACAAAGCTGGTATGGTAGCAGCCAGATTTTATGCTAGGAAATGCTCCCTTTAATGTCTTTGAAATATTATACAGAATCTGTTCTAGTTCTAATACTTGTATCAAATTGAAGGAGAAATATTTTTGTCGGGTAACTTTGATGATGATCAAGAGACACAGAGTTAAACTTCCAAAGCATGCAACCTAAGTGTTTAATTCCTGTTTTCAAGAGTATCTTTGAAGCTGAGGAGTCCTTAATAGGAAGCCTGTTGCACAAGTTACTAGCAATCCTACTATGCCAAGTAGTTATTCAGGGATGGGGGTTGCTTAACCGTTCCTACAGACAGGCAATTCTGGATACTTGCCAGGAGTGAAAGACAACAACTAATACATACATAAATGTACTTAAAAAATGCACATGGGGAGACAGGTACATAAAGCTTGATTTTGAGTTTATTAGTGATCTACCTTGTTTTAGCTTAATCTTTTATTCACCTAGTATTTCTATGATGAAAGTGATTCAAGTCTGCAACGTATGAGCTCAGACTGCATACAGTCCTGGCTTAACATATTTCTCCAATTAATAAGTGTTTATTAAAAATGTCTGTGGTTGAGTTTACTGTGTGATCATACATGTCTTGTGCTATATGTTATGAGCATACTAAGAAATAGTACCTTTTCCATGTCTGACCTGAAGCTTGAGACCTGTCTGCATATCTGATAGCAGTCATCAAACCAAAAAGGTAGAGAAGTATTTTTTAGATTTTTTTTTTTTTAAATGAGTGATTCAAGCCACCATTAAGGCTCAGAAATGGTTATGCTTTCAGACTAGGTTTTCCTCTTTCCATTCGAGGATTCACATTGGGACTGAAAATATGAACAGGGACATAAAGGAGTAAAAGAAGAGATCATTCACTTAGCAGAGTCTTGTACTGGTGGTCAGTTTTGTGAAATGAACTGTAGGTTATGGGTTGTGAGCATGATTTTATTTATAGAAAGAGAAGCAGTCTAAAGTTCTTTAGAAAGTAAGTCCTAAACTGAAAAGAAAGTCTACTCAACGTTGGTAAGTTTTGAAATTGGGCATGAACATCTCAGTTCCCTTGGAGTTTTTCTAAACCCACTCACTTCATCCCATGTCCCCATGCTGTGTTGCAGTTTTTTTAATCTTTGAAAGAGTTGCAGAAGTCCACAGGCTTCTCTGTTTAGTAGTCTGGTAGATTTCTGATACAGCTAATTGGTTTTGACTCCCCAGGAATGGTCCATTGTGGTTTTATGTAGTTTATCATTGTAATGAGATATGTTTGTTCACAATGTTAATTTTGTTAGCACTGTGATTCTTTAGTTGTATTAAATATTAAGAAACACAGAATGAATTCTTGATCTTCAGACTTGTGCCATGAGCAGCAACAGATTACAGCAAAGTCACAATGTTTTTATTCATTCTGCTGTGCTTTCCTTTCTGGATTGTAAGCCCAAATACATTTGCCTTTAAATGCTTTAGAGGTAGACAGGTTGGGTTTTCATTGCTTCTAAATATGTGGCTGCCTTGGGGCTTCTAATTTATTTATTTTTTTAATGGAGTGAGAGGCTATAAAACCTATGTGCTGTAAAGCAGGCAGGCTTCTAAAAGTTTCCTACCAGCTCACCAGGCTCAGCTGAAAGAGCAGGTATCTTCAAGCTTATTTAACTCTTGTTCCTAGGCTTCTAATTAAAACCACTGAAATGCTCCCCATTTTGAAAAGGTCACATTTGATTTCATCTGAGACATTCCCTTTGTCTCATTTTAGCTGTCTCTGGTTTATATACTTATGAAAAAAAAAAAAAGCAATTATAGTCAACTGTCCATTACCAGCAGGAAGATTACCTGGTTGGTGGATGAGCTTTGGCAGAGGTGTGGACACAATCTCCCTGTCTCCACACATATGTTAGCAGGGTTTACTAACCCAGGAGTGCAGGCTAGAGACTCCTGAATGGTTCTGCGCTAAACGAGGGAGGACCAGGCAATGCTGCAACTACGAATGGGTTTATTTGTTCAGCCCCCAATGCTTAGGAATAACAGAAATCTGATTTTTCTGATTGTTATTGCATTAATTAATTCAGTTGCAAACCGCGGTTCTCATCTCAATAACCTAAAATATCAGAATTTTTGGTGCTATCCTACAAGGTTAACTTTTAAAAATATTTTTTAAATATTGCAATAAGATAATCGTCTTCATGTTTAAGAGATTCATGGAATGCACTCTTCAAATGTGGTTATTTATCTTTGTCTATTTTCATGTTTCCCATTACCATAATATACAAGTTTCATACCCTTTGGTGCGTACATCTGCCCCAGGCCTCTCTGAATAAATGAGTATTAGGTACATTTTGAAAACTGAATGCAATTCATACTGTCCGGCTTTAATTGTCTAAGTTAAGCCTCATTTTGTTGCCTTGGATCCCAGTATGAGCTGTAAAAAAGGTTAGGCTGTTAACTTAGCCATGCTGACTTTTACTCTACAGTCTCTGAAATGACTGCTCAGGACTCTCAGCACCTAAATAAGGTACTATCACTATCCCTCCAGGAGACTAAGTAACGGGTTTTCAGAGATGTCTAGACACTTGAGAAAGCAGAGGAATATCAAATGGGATTTAAAAAAAACACAGCAACCCAAACAAAAACCAACACTGAAATGCTTCGGCATGTGGAAGACTTACTGAAGACATTTATCTCCATCTGCCTGCCTTGCTGGAGCAGAGCAGGGTGTTGAGTTCAGGTCCGCACAGTCCTGTGCCTCTGCTTTGTCAGTGGTTCAGTCATCCTCTTTGCTGCTTTATTTTTCTGTAATTCATGTCTTAGGACAGAGAATAGATGTTCTGCCCAGTGACCTTTGAGAAGGCTTTTTAATCACATTTGTGCCTAGGGAATACCGGTAAGAACTAATACTAACAAGTACTGCACAATGACAGGGTCGGAAGCTGTCCCCTGTTGAATGGGTAAGAGGAACTGTAAACTTTATCCTTCGTAACTATTTCTTTTTAATATGTGACATAAGAAGAAAGATAAATATCACTTCCTTTGTTTGTATAGTTTATGATATTATTCTTTCTGGAAATACCAGTCCATAAGACTTTTTCATCAGAAAGCACTCAAGTCTTGGCTCAGTTGACAGCATTTGCTGTAACTGGCTGTACCAAAAGGTCCGTGCTCCTATGTATGGTGGTGTTGCTGTATAGCTTTATTGTCTACCCTCAACTTTTCTTCCCTTAATCTGAAGCCTTAAAACAAAGTACCAAAATTTGCTGCAAGCAAAGTAACGATCCTCCAAAAGAAATTCAGTGCAACTGGAAAGAACCATTTTAATTAGCTGACAGAATTGCATTGCTTAGGTTTCTTTTAAAAATCAATGAAGTGGCTGCAAATGTCTTAATGTCTTTAAAACTCTCACTGGGGATCCTTCGCTCTTACCACAAAAAAAGTTTTTATCATTTTGAAATTATTACAAAGGCAACTCGTACTTGGAAGGGGCTAAAATGCACTTCTTCATGTCTACAGTGTTTTTCTACGTTTGCTTGGTGGTGAAATGTAGGTTTAAAAAACCCTTGCCCTATTTCTGCTTTCTTCTGGGTTTTTGAGTTGGTTTTTTTTCTGACTTTGTGTGGGTGAGATGTACATGCTATAGAATTTTATGTTTCAGAATATTGTGCTATCAAAGCCTAAGCCTCAAGTAAACACTTCTTCCCAAAACCTCTCTATCCAGTAAGGATACCACAGACTTCTCCTGTACCTATGACTGTGCTCAGCTTAGACGAGCTGGAACTATTTTCTAACACCCAGGTCTGGATTAATCTTCTCTTCCATTCACATGCAGAATACATGTAATTATGCATATTGCTCTAGTAACACTTGACAAATGGCTACCTCTGGCTGAAATCTGTATAATCTATTTCACAAAATGGTTCTGAGAAAATAAAATATAAAGTGGACACAGAACAGAGCTACATCTTCATAAACCAAAGTGCACTGAACAGCCCTGCTCAAAGTGCAAAGTGGACATCCCCCTTCAAGGTTAGATTGACCAAAGGCTCTCTGCTGGAGGTCTCACCACTGATACCTTTTCCTTCATTCATCTTCATCTTTGAAAGACTAGCATTTCTCAAAGATGAATCTGAATGTAGCTTTTATAAATAACGGTTAATTAATAGTTATGTAAAAAAATCCAACTTGTATGTATGCTTTTGTACCTTGCAGTTTTATTCTCTGAATTCTAACAATAAAAGAGAAAAACGTATCAATCATTCATGGGAAAGGCCTTGCTTTAGCTTAGGGAGATGGAGAACAGGATGCATTGCTCCAGTTAGTGGCAGAAGGAGACTGTAGCATTCTGACTACTGCTTCCACTTCTATGAGCCACCGCTTGCTCCTATCCAGTCCAAGCTTAAAACAACAATAACGTTAGCTTTGTCTCTGACTCCGAAAAAAATGATTTCATTTTAGTTGCTGTAGAACTGACAAAGAAATGTTGCAAAAGGGTTGCTGTTCTTTCTTCATTTTTCCTTTGTCTTCTCCTTAGAGAAGAGTTAATGATGGTATTAAGCCATGTTTGCTCAATATTTATGCATGGGCCTCTCCCAAATAAGGTGTGCTCTACTTGACGTAATTATGGAAGATGCAAAGATCACAACTGATCAATGTGAACTGCTTTTCTGTGGTAGCGTTTGTTGAAACAGATAGACCACGAGTCCAGTCCTGCATTCCTTACTCGCAGGAAACCTATTTGCATTTTCTTTAATGAATATCAGTATTGTTTATCTCTAATGATTAGAATTTCACAGGCAAGTATAAAACTCTGAAGTCCCTGAGACTTCTTAATATGGGAAAATATTCTTCTTGAGACCTTTCTTAACTTCCTATCCAACAGAAACAATACAGAAAAATATACTCAATATTTTACTTTCCACTTCTCTCATTCCATCAGCATGTAACAGATAATATTGTTGGTGTTCCATTTCTATCACTTTTTTTGAACTCTATTAGATATTTATGGGTTATTTCTCATGTACAGTACAACACCACTACAACAGCTAAATCATGGTTAGAAATTATTATTATTCTTATGCAGTGCCCCTTTTTATTTTTCTGATTCAGACTCCTCAATTACATTCCTCAGTTCATTCTGTCTGGACTTTTCCTAGCCAATCACTTGTGAATGTGTCAATGATTGTGAAAGAGTAAATAGAATTGAACTTGGATTCTCAATTCTTCCCTAGCATCACTCTTAAAAAACAACATAATTGATTTGAAAATGCTTGCCTTAAAGGTTGGGAGATCCTTAATATAAACATTAGTTGGAAGAAAAAATAAAATTGTGCTACTAGAGTTCCACCGCTGAACTTACAAAGACAAAATGCAAACATCTCTGTTAATAGAGAAAATATGTTTTGCAGCCATAGAAGCAATCAATAAAAACATTCCTTTGGAGGAAAACTTAACAAACTGTTTCAGAGATCAAATGATAAAGAGTAAGAAATGTCCAATCTACTGTATCAAAAAAGGTGCCATGAAGGTTCACTCTAGAAGATTTAGAATGTATGTTCTCATGACAACAAAACTTAGAGCATTAGCAAGGGGACAGAAATCAAAGGACAAGAAATTCAGATGTCATTTTCTAGCTTTGAAAGATTTTATTTTAGAGATAACTACTTCAAAATAATTCAGACTGACAACTACAATCTGCTGTCATTCCTGAGAAAAAAAATAGTGACATAGCTCTGATGTCAGATTGTACCTTAGTTTTAGGAGTAGAAAGAGAATTTTGAAATGCATTAAATATAAGCATATTTCTTTTTTCCTCCCAATACATGAATTACAAGCAAAGCTAGAAAACCTTACATTTTATTTGTTGTATGAATACTTGTGAGAAAACACTGTCCAGATTTGAGAGAAGGCTGCTTTTGAGACAAAAGCAACATAATTGTCCAATGAGTTTCCCTAAGAATTGGATAAGAACTCACTTCAGCAAAGAGGGAATTTCCCTTTATTCAGAGACCCTCTTCCCTAGCTATACCTCGACAGTTGTCAATAACATCTGTGACTTTGATCAACCCTTGCATAGCTAATGATCAGTAACATAAATGTGGTGCTCGCGTTTGCTCCATGTAGTTATATTTCAGCAATAGTTAATTTATTTTTCCAGTTTTAACTCTTGTGTTGCTAACCAATGAATGAAATGGGAAAAAAAAAAGTTCAAATGCAAAGTCAGAAGTTCCTCTGTGAAGCTTTTTTTTTTTTTCTCCTGTTCAGTTTGCATGAAAAATGCTGTTATGTCCTTGAAGTGCCAGTATGACATACAGTCACATACTGGCCTTGTTGAACTGCTGTTGTTAGCTGTATCACTTGCTGAACTTCTGTAATCATCAACGGAATCAAATGCTGGGTCATTTCATACAATTACTGTGATGTTCAGCAACGTTTATTCAAAAGCTGTGTATATGCATGTGAGAACGTGCAAAGTTCCCTTAGTATACACCTCGTACGCTAGGATGTGGAGAGACATTTTCGTTTCTTCAGTAGGCGTGAGATAAGTGGTCTAGGTGCTCACCGCAGGGTCAGCACCACATGACGTGGGGGCTTTCAGCTTAGCCTTGCAGAACAACTAGTTAGCTTGTGTCCGCTGAGCATTACTTTCCTGCACACTTTGCCTAAGTTGTACAGGAGTGGTAGGAATAACTAAAAAAGGCCTCTTTTGCAGTCACACGTTATTTCCATTTTATGCCTTCCCAATCTGTAACTCCAACTTTTCTCAGGCTGTTAGTCATCTTCTAAAACTTTCGTATTTCTGGTGCTTACAGAGTTTTAGGGGTGAGAGAGAGCTGTGAAAGTATGCAATTAGTGACAGGGATGAGAGATGGTAGAACCTTGTCATTTCATTACATTTATATTATAGCGGTCACAGAGCTTTCCAGTAGCCAGCTGCCTCTTACGAGGCACTTCTGCTAGCACAGAGCTAACAGAAGACTACTGTTGCCCTTACCATCTTGGACTTCAATTTTTCACTACCCTTTTTGTGGTCTGTCAGAAGGGAAACTGGAGTACTTATATTTCAAACATGGTGGCATCATTTCAATTGGGTTGACAGGAGTTTAGCCTAGCAAAGCATAAGCTTAGGGTATGTCTAAGGGAGACACGACTGCAGTGTGAAGGTACTCAATGGGTTTTAGGTGAGCTTGCTTAGAGATGAGCTTGAGGACCCATGGCAGCACGGAATTCAGTGTGGGGTATCCACATGGATGTGAAGCTAAACTGCGTGCTGTTATAATTAAATAGTATGTGGTACCAGTGAGCTTTTTTACAGCTGCGTGGCGTATGTCTACGTTGCAGTGCCATTTGTAGTGTAGATGCAAACTTTTTTAGCAGGAACCAGATTTCAATTTCTCAGACACTTGCTTAAGCAGAAAGGAAGCTAAAATTCTCTTCTCACTATTTTTATGTCTGTGACTTTCCAGGGTTTCTGTTTTGTTCCAGATTGCATCGCCATGTCACATGTAAGATTCCACGTCCAAGAAAGGGGTGGAGGGCTATGCCTCTTCTGAGTTGATGAAAAAACTCTGAAATCATTTGTGCAGTAAATGAAATAGGCTCAAGCCTCCTCTATACTATGCAACTAATTAGCTGATGTTCATTTTCAAGTGCGTTGTTCACAGTCAAGCTGAGACAATGCATAATATGCATTATAATGTCCCAGGAATACGTCCTGGTTCTAACTGCTTCCTTTTACTACTGCTGCTCCCAACCATGAATAAACCTTGCTTGAAGTCTTGAAAGGTGATGGGTGTATTCTGGAGACATACATTTTCAACTTCTTCTGAACCAGAGCTCTCTGTGATGTAAAGCCTGTGGAAGAATGACTCTGGCACTACAGGCTAGGAAAATGTCTTCCTTTTGGCTTTTTCTCTCTCTTTGTTTCTTCCTCTCTTTTCTTCAGGATTATCAAAGATTACAGTTATTTAATTTTTAAAAAATTGTTGCTCAGAGACTATTGACTATTTGTATGCATTTAATTTTAATAATACATGTACTGGATTTTAGTGCTAGCAATGAAACGTGATTTATTTTCTATTATTTATTGCTATTTATTTAGGATTTAGTTAACAGTCTCTGTACTTACAAGCAGCTATAAGCCAGCCTAGTGAGTCATTTCCTTTACACTGACACCCATTGAAATGGCTCCCTTGCTGAAAATTCACTGATGTAACCAGACAAGCAGTATCGCGAGAGGTCATAGCTCATTATTTCCCATTTGCTCAAGTATGTGAATGTTTCCTGAACAGAATAAAATCAAAAGAAATCTAGGCCTAGGGGGGTCAAGGACACAAGGGAGAATGAATTTTTTTCACATGAATTGATGCAAAATTTATTTGTGAAAGTAGGTTTAGTTCCCACACCAGACAGAAATGGGGCGATGAAAACGTTCTTATTAACGCTCCCTATCTACACAAGCCCTGGTGTCAGGCTTGCCTACGTGTTTGGAGATAAAGTATTAAAGTCGTGAAAACACACTGACTCTTGTAGAGAAAGCAGAACCATAATTGACTTAATATTTAGAAGCAGCTAAACTAAATAGACATTATTAGTTCTTGGCATTTGTCTGATAACTTGTTCATTTACTCATCGTGGTCATCTGAGGCCTCAGTTTTCTCCCTCAGTGCTTAGAAGGCATATAACCAGATCAAGGGGAATTTTATTTCTGGAACATTCAAGTGGAGGTTGTAGCTGTATTTTGTTGGTAAGAAATCAAATGCTTACAATGTACAAAGTGTAAAGGCATGCATGTAAATGCTGCAGATCAAAGAGTTAGTCTTCTATGGGGATTATCTAATGTTACTACTTTCTTCCTCACTTATTATTATGGCATCACTCAGAATATAGTGGGATTTCTTGTCATATTTGTTGATATACTGAAAAATACTTGAACTTCCTCCAAGTCTGCAGATCTGTCTGCCAGGATGGATTCCTGCAGAACCCGGAGGGGCAGCTTTGGGAACATCACAGTGTTTTTTGACTAGACTAAGATACATTCAATAAATATACAAGCAAACCAACCCTGGGATAAACAAGGTTCCAGATACTGGCCTGAAAAAGGAAAATTCTGCCCTCACACCCTTCCTCCCCTGGATAGCATAGTGCTGCCCTGTTCTGCCTGTCCCTGCAGACCATGCCTCATCTCCCTTTGTCACACATTCAGCTTTGTGGCTTTTGGGCCAACAAACAAGCCAGCATAATGAGAACAGAGGAAAGATTTACTTCAGGCATTAAACGGTCTCTGTGGTAATTTAGGATCTTTTTTATCTTTTAAGAAACCCTGGTGGTTAAAAAAAACCCCACCAAACCACCAGGTAAAATCGCGTTTTTAAAACAGATACTGCACATTCCTTACTGATGCTGGGGGAGGGGGAAAGCGAGATTTGGCTGCTTTGATGTGCTTGTTGCTCCGCATCCAGAGGGGAGGTATGTGGGTGCCTCGCTGCCTGCGGTGGCCGGGTGACCCACAGGGCTGAGAGGCAGCTCCAGCATCAGTGGCAGGTAGGTCGGCACATCTTCAGCAATCACTTTGCCTGCACAGCCTCCCATCACATGGTTCCCACACCCACTCCCTGTCACAGATTCGCTTCTTAAATAAAAAGAAACTGACAGCAATGAGGAATTTAAAAGGTCTCTGTTGGAAGAAAGAAAAGCATGCAAGTGTCCTGGAAGGAAACAAGTTTGGGTATAAGGAGTCTAGGCGAGAATTTCAACTTCTCCTGTCTTTTAAATACCCGAGTAAGTTAATTTGCTCACCGGAGCTGATTTTATGATGAAACAGGCATTTATCTCCCATTCATTTTCTGGGGAAAAGGCAGACAGAAAGGAAGCTTTGTGGCTTTTCAACCTGTTGATTAGAGGCTTTCCGTGCCTTGTTACATTCTTCACATCGGGGTAAATAATTCCCAGTAAGAGGTGGGGAACCTCACATGGATTTATGAGGTGAACCTCACAAAGCTTGAATTTCTGATTCTTTTCCCATGAATGTGGAACAGTATAGCTGCTTGGCTGAAAGTGGAGTCTTTTATTGTTAGGTACATTTGCTTTCGTCACCGATGCTACAGCATTTCTCATGCAACCTTGTCTGCTGATCTACAGAACTCCTGAGCAGGGGGGCTCTGCAGTCAGCCTCTTTTCAGGCATCAGTCTTCACGTGGAAAGCCTGAAACCACTTGCTACCAGAGAAACCATCATGGATCACTGCCATCCTTCTTTACAGGACTCTTTCAGAAGGCAGTTACGCGCTCCCTACCTCACTGACAGTTTTAATGGTGTATATGAAGTGTTCAGGTTCATACCACTGTGTTTTGCAGTATTTTGTGGAAGCTTGTTGAGAAATATTCCGGTCATGATCATTTTCTAGCACCATGCTATTTAGGGGAAGCAGAGTAGACTATGCCTGACAAACTACAGTCTCATTCACTTTGGGGCAGAAGGGCAGATTCTACATCATTGCACAGCCTTTTTTTTTTTTTAAACCAATCTATTAGGGGGGAAAAATGAAATAATTAATACTTAATTGCATCAAATGGGCCCAAAATTTGCTCTGAATTGCATGCACGTAACTCACTGGCAATTGTACTTTCATTACCTGAAGGCATTTAGATTGCTTCATGAGATTCCCTTTCCTTTAGCCAAAGACATAATACTTCTCCTCTGAGATCTGAACTGTTTTATTTAGTAATTAAGGTAGTTTGTGCAACATCTTAAAGATGCAAAGGGCAGATACATCAATTCCAAATCCAAGGACTAACTCAATGGCTCTTAAAGCTTTCCTGTTAGCGAATTCTCTGAAGACAGAGAATTCTCTTGAAGGCATATGCCTCTACATTTGGATTTGGCCCATTTTAAACCAGTATCAGAGACATAATGAAAATAAACACTCTTAAATCTAATGGATGTTTAATAACATCCTCTCATTATGTAGTTTTGCTACTTTCTTTGTCATTTCCTTCACATATTTTAGAGCTGACTCTCTCGTGTTACTCACAGCCCTTTAGTCACTGCAGGTTTGATTTGGTCCTACAGAAGATGTGTGAATCTTTGTACAAATTTGAAGTGAACTTAACTTTGTGTCAATGCTTGCCAAAGAGAATTGTCAAAAGATGCACAGCAAAGATTTTTTAAATCTTCCAGCATTTCTGTTATGGCTCGAAGATGATAATTTAATCAAAAAGTTCCCCCAAAACAACTGTGCAGGTGAACTAGAGTAATCGAAATAGAAATTCAAGTTCACATTTTTGCATTGAATATTATTTTTGCCCTAGGTTCTACACATATCAGTGAAAGAGGCCTGATCTATCTGCACATAGAGTATAAAACTAGATAGCAAATTAGGAATGACATGTTGGCAATTTGCTAGTCGATGAGTGTCACTTGTTTTTCATCACAATATATTTTGCATTTTGCTGTCTTCCTTCAAATCTCCCCATTCATACTTCTGAAAGCTCAGTTTCGGCTGGTCTTGTGTGCCAGGGATAAATGGGGGCGTCTTCCTTTAGCAAGGTACTGTGATCCATGCTCCTGGCTTTTTCTGCTCTTTGTTTTCTTGTGGTATGTTTGATACCACAGTCTAGTGGCAATACAGAGCATTGGGAGAGCATATAGTTATTTGTCCAGATCCTCTTTTGGAGACTAGTTATCAATTTTTCCTGCACTCTTAGTAAGGTTGCTGGATTTCTTCTCACTGGAAACAACTGAAAAATTTCAACTGGGCTAGGCAAATAACTGATTTTTGAAGTCTGTTCCAGAATTCAAACAAAAATTGATCTGCTTTTGGGGAAATAAAGAATTAAAACTGTTAGATGAACCTCAGATAAAACATTTAATTTAATTTTGAATTCTTTAACTCCTTTTAAAAGACACATGTCAAGGTAAGAAAGCTATTTTGAAAATTAATCATCAACAATTTTAGTCACAAAAATTTCTTTCTGATTTTTGTGGGCAAACCTATTTGTTTCCCCACTGCAAAACGGCAAAATCCTTTTGAGATGAGCAAAGATGGCTATTTTTCAGAGTATTAAACCTATTCTAACGCAGTTATTAACCCTTACGTTCGCTGCTTTTATCTAGTTGTGGAGCAAGATCTTCTTTTAGAAATCTGCAATTATGGTTCAGATTAAAATGTTCGCTGCAGATTGTGGAATACTGTGTGCCCTTGCTCTGGGGACTGCAATTATGGTTCAGATTAAAATGTTGGAATACTGTGTGCCCTTGCTCTGGGTGCACCGACTTCTGCGAGAGGTGGGACACAGAGTACAGAGCAAGAATTCCTGTAACCATTCCAGCTTAATCCACTTCCCCACATGAATTGGCACCCATCTTCTTTTCTCCTTTGTTCCAACACAGTGGGATGCTCTGTAAGGGCTTTGAGATATACTTGTGGCACTAATGGTAACATATACGTTGCTCAATGGCTAGAATTTGTAATAGTGTGTTTGTGGTTTGTGTATGTGTGCACGCAAGAGGCTAGTTCCTGTCTTCCAGTCTCCGTTCCATCTCCCACAGTCCCTGCACCTATGAAAAAGTGGATGTTTTGGATTGTTTTTAAGTAGCCTAAACTTTCTTGCAAATTCTTCTTAAAAAATAACACTACTTTGGCTCTATTTTCTACTGTAGAAGAGTTTTATGATTTTTTTATGAGAGTGCCTCAACTATGGGTATTTAATTGAAGCTTGCAAAGTAGTCAAATGAAAAAAAGCCTGCCTCTTTCCAGCTGTCACAGTTGTTTAAGCCTATTTGGTACCGTATCAGAAGTACTAAAATTTAAACTATACTGAACAGTAAATGGAACCGTTTAGTAAACTATGTCTGCAAGATTGTAAGCAAACATCTCTTCCCTAATTAGCCAGTAATACATTATTTGGATCGGCTGAAATAAATACGCAGTTGCTGCTACTGCCATAAAATGCATTTCTAAAACTCACAGGAAAAGAGGGCAACTGCTAGAAGCTCATTTCTCTGGGTTGTTCATGACTGTAACGTTGTCAAATTGCATGGTATTTGCTGTATACCAAGTAGGCATGAAACTATGTTTAATACAAATTATACTCTCTACTTCCCAAGTGAAATACAACTAAGTTTATTTGCCCAAATAAAGGGATAAATAGGTCACATGTAACTGTCTTGTAGCACTATTTCATGTATTACAGATGAACTCCTTTCTGTGAGCAGGTTTCCAGGTGCCTCTGTTTAATAGTCAGCTTCAACTCTTCTGAAGAAATGTTCTCTCAAAAACCTGAAAATATCAGGGTTTTTTTGATAACATGGGATTTTTACTGGGATGCAACTACAGACAGTTCATAACCTGTTTATTCTCTCTGGATGCTGAGAAAATGAAAATTAAATAGTTTATCCTTATATTTTAAAATATATGGATGTATAGGAAAATAAATTACTTAAGCTTTGTTAAAATTAGATGTTTACAGTTAAAACACTACAAAAAGAAGCTTACACTGTGTGGCATTAGTATGAAATAGGATGTATGTTTTAAAATGACTGAAGTTTAATATTTTAAAAGAAATAAATTTTGGTCCTTTTTCCTCAAGAAATAGCTATGGATTTTTTTTGACAACTTTTGAACAAATAACAAGGCAGCTAGAAATAATAATCTATTAAATATAAAGTCTTTGAGTTAAAATGCACCAGGCACGGAATGTGAATTTGAAGGAAAGCTGAAAATTGAAGCAGAAAAAAATGAAGAAATAGTTAGCTAATTTCAGAAAATGCTATATTCATTTTCATGGAATTTGAGTGGCCCTGCCCACGTTTTACTTACTTGATGAGAGATTATTTTCAGGAATAATTACATGGGGAAGGACAAAAGCAGAATGTTGAAAGTGATTCATTTGTAGGAACAGTCAGTGAGTGGTTATGAGCTGGGTGAATGATTATGGTAAGTTATCAGTAACTTTGGCCAAAGAATAATAGCATTTTGAAGGTATCTATTCCACACTTCTAAACATGTAATTTTGAAAGAAAATGTAATGCATGCATTTTTGAAAGATATGTAAATGAAGGTTTGATTTTGTGATGTGATTTAGTCCCAAGGCATTCTGCTGCACTTGCCTCCCAGGAGGGCAGAAAACAGCCCAGATCCACAGGATGGACTAGGTAGGGTGTCATACTTCTGTAGTGCCAACTGGCTAACCATGGACATAGGTGTCCCTTCTCTACCGTCTTGTCTACATCAATGCATACATCAAGGAACTGTGAACTCAGGCTGCAGGTTGACATTACTATTGAATCCCTTGCAGATGCTGAAACTCCAAGAACGCGGGTTATGCATTGAATACTCACTGTCATCCCCAGCTGAGGATCTACACTCAGATGCTTGTACATTTGTTAGTCTTGTATGAACTCAGAATGTGTATGATACCCATTATGTTGTCTTCAGCGTGTAAGAGCCTTCAAGAACAGAGACTTTTTTAAAAGTGTATTCTCAACAAGGCAACCTACTGTGAGCACATCAGATCTGTCCTCTGATGCTTTCACTGGCTTCCCCTTAGTTTTTAAATCGGATTCAGGCAGCTGTTGCTTATATTCAGCCTTATACTTCATTGCCTTGTCCAGGATATGTAAAAGATGCGGAAGGGATTTAGTGCTCACTACACTTATCTGAAAAACGGAGCACTCTTATGTTAAGTGGAAATCTCATCCCTATGGAGAGGATAACTTTCTCTAGGGCTGATCTCAAACTGGAATGAACTCTGGAAATTTAAAATATCCCCACAGACCTCACTGCCTTCTGCTCCAGTTGCAAGGCACTGTTCTTTGACCCCATCCTCTCTAATGTAAATATTTAACAATACACATATGTCAAAAGCAACAGCAACCGCAACTCTGAAACTCTACCAAACAAAGCACAAGCTCTTCCCATGGGGGCCGAGTGAGAGGACACACGGTATTAGCGATGGCGTTTCCTGTACGACCGTAGGTGTTTCTCCATACATAGCAAGACAGTACTGAGTGTGCCATAGGAACCTCTGTAGAATAATGCAGCAGCTCTGGGTGGCCTTTGGGAGAAGGTCTAGCCCTGAAGCCAGCTGCCAGCCCAGAATCCTTTGCATTTTCCAGAGCAATGGAGATGGTACAGGGAGATCTGAGTTATGGGCAGCCTGAACCTTGCTGTCCATATTACCTTGGATCTTGTAGCAGTCCAGCCATGTGGATATCACATATTTGCTTCAGCTTTAGACTTGAGGTTTTAAGATTTGTGTTTTAGCTAGTATGCGGTGCCACTCTATGCTAGTGGCAGAATTTCAGGTACCTGAGTGCAGTCTCAAGGGATGTGACATTTTTTTCTGTTGCTACCTCATCTCATCAGAGGCTAGTGGTCAAGTTGATAGCCTGACCCAGGCTTTTTCAAGCTGTATTTCAAGATTGAGATGAACAAGTTTAAGTATTTACTCAAATAAATAAGCAAAAGTATTAAATCTTGGTAACAAGAATTTGACAACAAAAGCTTTTTATTTCTGCCTTAGAATACAACACCATTACTTCTTTCTCCCCTTCCCACTCCTTCGATTTTCCAGATACCACTCAAATTGCCCATAAATCTTGGACTCTTAATTTAGAAAACAATCTCTCAATCCCTACCACCTCCTAAAAAATACTCCTGAAAAATGGTAACTATTTTAAACATCACATTATAGGTTTTGTTCAGCTTTCAGTGCTGGTGCTACTGAAAGAACATTGGGAAAAGGGGAAAATTAAAGCAATAAAAATAAAAATCTTAACTGCGTTTAGATTTCTCACAACACATTAAATAAAAAACACGTATCATGTTACACCATTAGATTAGCTGCAATCTGCCAATTCCAGTGAAGTGCTACCACCTACATATACACGTTGGTCCAGTGTTTGTGAAAGGTTATACCTGGCAATGAAACTCATGGTATTTTTGAAATAGCGCATATGCACACGCAATACTTGAGATATATGCCATAACCCTGTGATCATGCTTTTAGTTGTAATTACAGGAAAACAGAGGTCTTTAGTAGTGATATGGCTTCTGATGGCTCCTGTTCTATTAAGTATATATACATATAGATAAGAGAATCATAATACCTAAGAGTTTATCTCATTAATGTGTGGCTTGTGTCCCACATTTGTGATAGATATTTCAGGGGAAAAAAAACCAACAAAAAAACCCCCACTTTTCCCATCTCTTCTATCTTCCACTTCCTATCATTACAAGCAATTTTTGGAGGCAAATAATTATCTCCTTCCATCCATGATTTATTTCCCTACTTGAGAGAGAAAATGTACATATCTAGGCCTCAGGCGGTTTGATGAAAAGTTGGATGGAGAAGCCTTTGCCTGTCTGAAGGTGTCTGTTTGAGCCCCCCCAGGCCCAGCCCCAGGGCCCCAGCTGCCCGGCAGAACGCACCCGGGGCTTGTGTTCTCCTCCTCTCGCCCCAAAGGACAGTGCAGGGTGCAGAAGGCCGCTTCTATGGCGCTACTAGAGAAGCACAAAACTATGTTTTTCTTGTGCCACTTACATTCTTGTGATGGTGCAGTTCTTTTAAGTGGCAATAGTTTATTTTAATGTTTTGTTTTGTTTTCATTTTGCAAGTATTTGAGATAAAAAATGAATTAAGTAAGCTATTAATGATTCAGTGGGCATATTTTTTAGGAAGGATCACTCTACCTGTACTCAATATGGCTGAAGAGAATAGCTGGTGCTCTGGCTCCATTATCATGCTTTAAAAATTCACAGGGAGATCCCACCAGAAACACTACTGCTTATTCACTTGTGCTCCCTAATGGCAACTTTAAATTCTGTCTTCTCTATTGTCTTTG
Organism: Charadrius vociferus; assembly: GCF_000708025.1. Lineage (NCBI taxonomy): Eukaryota > Metazoa > Chordata > Aves > Charadriiformes > Charadriidae > Charadrius > Charadrius vociferus. The sequence goes on along the minus strand of NW_009648963.1, from coordinate 2,032,013 downwards.
CTAAAGACACATGACATTGTCCCTTTGCTGTCAGAGCGGTGTGTATTGTGCCAGTGAAATGCAGTCAGTGCCTAATGTACATTTACAGAATTTTCAAAGACTGTTATATATACATTTCTCTTCTCTTCTCTTTTTTTTTTTTTTTTTTTTTTTTTTTGTGGAGGATATGCGATTTCTTCTATGAGTGCAGCAGCTTGTGATGTGATAGTACAATGAAACATGAGGCCAGTGCAGCCAGATACCTTTTTTCTTCATATTGTGTTAAGGGTATGAGCCTTCTTTGATGTTGGTAAAGTTAATAACGTTTAGAGATATAAAAATCAAGTCAGTACTCACTGACTAAGAAAGTAGTACCAGACTCCCTTGCTAGCCTTGACTTTTACCAACTTTTCTATTTCTATAAAAGAAAAAGCTTTTATAAATTGAGACATATGTCCTTTGTTTGTACAAATTCTTAGACAATATGTGGAAAAGAAGACCATATGTTCCCTCCAAACTTACACCATCTTTTGGTCACTTTATAGCACACAGAAGGTGCCTTGCAGGGAAAATCACTAGCCAGAATCTCTCTAATGTCTTCCACAGAACTCACAGCAAATCCAAACTGAAAATTAATTGAGATTGGGGAACAAAAGCTAAGGTCTTCTCGCTTCTCAGTGGGCATTATTTTTACTTTGACATGTATCTGCATTTTTTTAGTCAGAAGAGAGCAAGGAGAATTCTTAGGAAAAATGGGTGCTCACGGAACATTGACACAAAGTTCAGCCTACAGGCTACAGAAGAAATAAGAGTAGCAATTCTGCCTTTTTTACACCTGTCTATGAATTTTTTCAAACATGCTTTCAGTTTCCTAAGTATACATGCTGCTTAAAATCTGGTGACAAACTAGATCTTTGGCTGTTCACTTTTAACCATCGCATAACAGAAATGTTGTTGTTTGTTTTGATTATAAGTAGACTACATTTCCGTTCTTTTATTTTAGGACTAACTCCTAGAAAAAATTGACACAAAATTTCAAAGTTGGCTTTCACTGAATATTTCCTGGTATTTTCTTGTTATGTTCTATATCATTTTGGGTAGTGATGTTGTTTACTATTATGTATCATGTAATTTATGATGCATCACACAATCTATTTGCTGCATTACTTCCAGAGACTGAAAAGAGAGGGGCACAAAAATGCTTCACTGCTGCTGTAACGCATAGTTCTGAGTACATTCCGGTTGCATTATCTTTATCTATTTCCCAAACAGAACATTATTCTGAAGTGGCCAGCTATGCAACAAACTACTTAAAAAGAACTAGTTACAAATTGAAATGGGTCAAAATGTGTATTGAAGAGATTCTTGATTAATTGAAGACTCCTCCTTATTTTCTAACCTCGGCCTTGAGACCCAGTTTCCTTCCTATCCATACTTCATACATGAAGGCTTCTGCTTAGTTTTACATATACGGTTTGAGTTTCAGAGTAATATCCCTCCCTTAGGTCAGTCTACAGTATCCAAAGACAGCAATGTAAATGCATAAAACTGGGCAAAGCAACTTGCTGGATTAGACTGCTCTTCTGCCCAGCACCCAAATTCAACACAGACATAGCCCGAGGAAGTGTCAAAAAAAGGTTGAGAAGAGACTCATGACCTTATCTTGCCTTTTGCATTCATAGCTGCTTGTGATTTTCAAGGATACCTGTAGCATGTGCCTTCGCAGAATCTGCTGGGTCTTTTTAAAGTACAGCCCTATCCAGAACAGGCCCATACTTGCTGGTATCACACCTTAATTTAAGTATGGTGCTTAATAAGGAGATAAGGTCAATGACTGAATTGCAACCTTGAGTATATCAACAACTTTCAGCTGACTGTCTCATGTTCATTTAAGTGGCTGAGGATTAAAATAAGGGGAATAAGGTAAAACAGTCCTGTTCATAACATGCACCAGCACAGCTAAGTGGGGACTAACATAGAATGTGTTTATTATATTGTGGAATAACTGTCCTTCAAAAGTCAGGATTGCCATGTATTTCTCCATCTTTTATCCAGAGGGCAACATAACTCTCCGTAACTGGGAAATGCGAAGCTTTTAAAACACCTAAGAATGAGGAGACATATTACCATGATATCATATGATGAATGGAAGACGTGACGCATCCCTCTCACTACATCTTACTGGCAATATTATAGATTTACATATATTAGCAAATTAGATGATAGTCTTAAAGGACGGCGTTCTGGACGTTGCATTTGTACTCTACGCATTTATATGAAGTATGTCTAGTATATAAACACCAGTTTGCTCTGACAAATACAAATGTAAAACTGCTAAAGAAACTGTAATTTATGTGGTTATTTTGGCTAAGTATCTGAGAAATAGGTCAATTGAGATTAGTTTCCTTGCAACCTCTATTTTAATGTCTGTACCTCTATTTTAAAGGCCAGAACTACTCATGTAAATGTCCCATGATCTGAATTGCACGCAGTAATCTTGAGGGGAGAATATGTATTTGGCACCGTTTTCAATGATCAAGACACTTTACATGACATTCTTGTTTAAATGGCATGAAAATCAGAGTTAAGTGCTGTGTAAATGAGGGCAGAATAGAGCCCTTTGTATCTCATTTTCCAACTGCCGTGGGATCATCTGGAGGTATAACCACATAAATCCCCTGAGGATATGTCTCCAACTCTCTCCCTTAACATGCTGTTCCCTGATCACATTGGAAATCCACTCAATTTAAATTTAATCTCAGAAAAATCTACACAGGACTTTCTTTCTAAATTTGCAATACTATCTTTTTGGCACTTCTTTTGCTTGGGCTATGATGTTTAGCTGCGTTTTTGTTTAGACATCCTCAAACCTGCTTCTCTGTGGGGGAACCATGGTGTGTTAAGAGAGTAGGGGTCTCTAAAAATTAGAGATTAAACTGTCAGCTCAGCCCCCAGTATGGGAGCATATTGCTTCCTCTGTCACTGGCTGCTGCACGATGTTAGGATTGTACCTTCTCCCTGCCTTACTTTGCGTATCTAAAACAATGATTTCCAAACGTTTTTTACTTTCTAATCTTTCCAAGCTAAGGCTCTGCATTGGATGGAGCAAAAGTACAACATTCTCCCCACCCAAAAAGAAAGCTCCAAGGTTGTAATATAAAATTTTCAAGTAAAACATAAATGGCAAGTTGCACATGGAGAAAGAGAATGAGACACAGAGACAGATGGATTTGTATAAATTCAGCTTTTAAAGTGTTGGTTTGGTTTGTTTTTTTTTTTATTAAATTAAATAATTGTAAGCAGTAACCAGCTGTAGTATTATTCTTCACTGTGTAATCTGCACAGTGAAATGTAAACAGCGG
>NW_009648963.1:2011485-2028626 GCF_000708025.1 Charadrius vociferus | reverse complement strand
GGAGAGAGGATGTGCACAGAGAAGCGTACAAGGATATTCATGAGCTGGGAACTTTTGCAGCAAAAAATAGCTTTCCTGCATAGTCAATGGTGCATAGCGTTCGGTTTAAAAACCCTTATTAAATTAAGAGGAGCTTTCTGCATCCACCAGCCTTTGCCGCTGCTGCTGTGTGTACTTCCATAATGTTGTTGAGAATACTGGGGCTTAATATCAACTTGGAGGTTTAGAAAAATGCAATAACATGCAGATACAACTTGATTACTGACGGAACAGAGATACAGAACATGAAAACTGATACGTCTGGGGAATCTAGCGCTTCTGAATCTCTTTGTTCCTTAAAAAAAATTCTTTCTTAAAAAATAAACGTCTATCTATATGTATGTATGCATTCCTTTGTCAACACAGGAAGATGGAGGGATTGGCAGCCAGGCATTCTTCAGTATGTTAATTATCTAATGTTTTCTGTTCTTTAAAATTCTCTTCTTTTTCTTCCTTTTTTTTTTTCCAGATTAAAAAGCCGAGTCCATCTCTTGCACTCTGATCACAGTTCTCATGCTGGCTATTCAATACAGCATATTTTTTAATTCACAAGCATAGTCTTTCTGTCATTGCTATAGTCACTATAGCTCTGACCACCTTTTTGTTGTGGTTCAAACATCTTTTTCCTGCAGTATTTTTATGACATAACAAATCTTTATTTATTTCTTCATTTATTATTTTAAAAACCAATATAGTTTTCCACCCGAAATACCCGTTTTTACATAACCTTGAGATGCCTATTCATTCTTTCTCAGGAGGAGTTCAGGGGAAAGGTGCAGCGCCCCTCTAAATCACAAATGAAATGAGTTTGTTGGCTTGAATAGTATTTCTCCTTTCAACCCTCCGCACATTTCAGTGCATTCCATTAGTCATTGTTCAAATGAGGCTGTTCTCCGACCCCAGAGGCAGGGGAGGAGGGAGTTTGGGGTTTAAATGAGTTTGCCGATCAGTGCATAGAGGCACATTGTTTCTCATCTTATATTTTGCATGTTCTGTTTACAGAAAATAACCCTGGTTCCCAGTACCAAAATGTTTCAGGTTTTGAGCATACTGTATGTTTGATGCAGCTAATTTAAATAAATGACTTTCACATTTAAGCAATTAAACCTATAATTAGCACTGTTTGAATGAACTAATCAGCTAATACCCTATGACACACAGTTCTTTTTTTTTTCCTCTAAATGTTTTTAAAGAGAAAGGAGAGAGATTTATGAAAAATTATAGGTGATGCAGTAAAAAAAATATGCTTTGATTCACGGAAATTACAAAACAACACCACAAACTATTTAGACCGATGTTCTCCTTTTGCCTTCCAGGGAACGTGGAATTATGTACACTCATTTCCTCTGAATTCAGGGGAAAAGACTGCAATAAACAAAGTAGCGAATCTTTTTTAAAACGGGGCAAACTTCTACCACTGTTGTGTGCTTTTAAAATACCCAAACGCACTTTCAGAGGTACTCTGCACTCACTGTATTTTAAAACGTGTGCATACATCTAATCCACTGGTAGAAGAGCTGTGTAAGCCATACCCTTGGGAGATTCCCTCTGACTGGCAGAACGTTAGCCGTTCTCAATAAGATGGAAATTTATTAAGAGGAAATTATCCTGGTGTCCTCTGAAAAACAGCATTTCTGATAAAAATCTTGTTCTCTGACAGCAGTCTAACAAGATACATTTGTTAGCTGGTTTTGTTCCTTGGACTCGTCTGTTAATTTTAATTCTTCTGTTGCTCTGCTGTGTATTTACGTTCTGAGGCAGACATGATCTATGTGTGCTCAGGGGAGATTGAGATGTTGGGGGTGAGAGGGCACAGAAGTTTAGGAGAGAGCTAGTCTTTTTCTTTTTTTTTCTTTTCCTCTAGTTGAAGTGGAAAAAATATCCTTACATTTTTATTAAAACTTGAATTTGTTAATAAATGTTGTGCCTCTTTGAATCTCTGTTACTATAGATTTCTATTACTACAGAAATATGTGTAATTTATCATATAATTCTTTTCTTCAGCTCTGTTGTCCCTGAATGTCACAGTACTGCACACAGGCCATACAAGTCACACCAGCCCCCAGCATTTTACTTTGTTTTTTGCCCTAGAACACCATTAAATTTCTTCAAATGCTGAAAACAGCTTAAACACCCTTGAGTTGTTCAAGTCTGCCTATCCTCGCTGCAGCTCCACTAAGGATGGGATTCGGGACCCTTCTCTCCAGCCTAATTTTTCCTTGAGTCTCTGCCTCATGTAGGGCTCAGACTGGAAGGTTTTCAAAGAAGGAATGTGGATTTTTAATGAATGAAGCTGGCATTGGTAACCCTCCCCCCAGCATTATGACTTGCCAAAGTTAGTAGGTACGTAGTGCTCTGCTCTTGCAGAGCAGAAAGGACAGCAGGAAGATGGCAGATGGTCTTTTGTGGTTATATGGCTCACCGAAACCTAAGTGAAGTGGTTTCTATTCCTGTGTGATAACTAGCTTCTGAAAGTGCTTTTTCATCTGCCAAGCTTAAGATAAGAGCTAGTTTAGATTTAGATTCTTTTTGTCAAACATTTTGGGGAGAGTAGGAAGAAAGAAAGGGGTCACAGGACAGTGCTGCCTTATCGAAGGTTTTTTTAATAGGATTGGATTCCCCCTTGCTTTTGATGGAAAGTCTCAGTTCAGTGGGGAATTTCTTTTTTAAGTAAGAGAAAGAGATAGTACCACCCTATGCAACCAATACTGTGATATAAGGAACATTCAGAGAAGGTCTGGGTTTGAACCATCAGGTTCAGAGCAGAAGCTTTCACTTCAGGCATTTATGCTCAGGCAAAGGATTTGTCTACCCAGCCTTTTCCTATGGTGATAGTCTTTCTACCTAATGCTTCCAAACGTTTCTTCCAACTTGGACTGGGGAAAAAACAGTATTTTTTGTGAAGCTTTAATAGACAGGAAAGTAATTTCTTCCTTGGCTTTATTTCTGGAAATCGGGGTATGGATGTCTGAAGCACTGATAGTACTCACTGTAGATGAAATCTGAAGGAGTGGCAGATGACCAACACCTCAGGGAAATCAAACCCTAGGTATTTGAAGTTGGGCAACTAACCACTGAGGCACCCCAAACTTGAGGATTTCACAAATTTTAGCCTTCATCTTGCCATACTTCAGAACCCATACGCAAAACGGAAGCACTTATGCCTTACTACTTAACAAACAGGGGAGCTCAGCAGTATTGCAAGAGGTTCCTCCACTTGAGAGTCATACTATACTGAGGAAGTTCCTGGAAGAGCTTGCAAGAAAATAGATAATTTCTCACTCAGGGCAGCTTTTGGATAAAGCGTAGTGAGTATTGTATGATAGGGCTGGCAAGGTTCACACATGGGCTGAGAGATACCTAGTTACGGGTATGCTCTCTTGAGAATCTTCCCCTATGCTAAGAAAATCCTGAGTACTGATACTCAGCACCAGTAGAAAGGAGGTGGCCCCACAGGCCACCCCACAGGATTGTGGTCAGAGTCTTGCAGAGGTTCTCTGGAAACCTAAACTATGATCACCGTGTGTTTCTCTCAGGATGTAGATTAGCTGGACCTTTTCTTAGCACACGTCTGCCTCACCTTTCAAGGCCTGCTAGGGAAATGATGAAAAGTTACTCTAGTCGCAATTTTGCAGATTTGTTTTGGAACAAAGTGTTTTTGCTACCAGTAAGTTCATTATTTCCAGAGCAGAATGAAAATGGAAAAACTTTGAAACTATTCTAATATTTTTTTTTCTATTTAATTGTCTCTGTATGAAAAAAATGATGGCTGTTCTGATTAAGTATTGACAGCCATTACCTCTGAATGCAATTCTTTAAATACTAGGAAATACCCAGTTAAAGCAGCTTCTCTAACGTACCTAACTCCCACACAGCATGCTAACCAGTCACTTTGTTAGGGTCTACGCCTCTCCAATGCTGTTAGCACAGTTGACCTCATGCAGCAAAAATTATAGCTGCAAAAAGATTCTAAATACTATCCTGGCTGGTTCAAAGTTTAAAATTCTACTTTGAAAAGTAGAAATGCTATTTTCAAAACTATTCTGCTTGTTGTTTCTATTCATTGTTTCCATGGCAGAGCTGAAAAACTATTACAGCTGTGTTTTGGGTGGTCTATTGTATACCACTGTTGGTTTTGATTATTACGTTCAACACTCTCTTGGTATGTGTTTCACTGTCCCACTGTCTCCACGCAAATAAGGAGTGGTGCTGCTTCCACCCGTTGTTTGTACAATTGCTCTGTGGTTACAAAGTGGGAAACCTAACTTTTCTTGCCTCTTCTGCTTAAGGGGTTCAGATGTCCATACACCAGTTCCTAGGAGTGTGTCCTAAACACTAGGTTATAGCTTAGTAATTAAGAAGGCATTGCTCTGTCCTTCCTTCAGGAAAAGTCCTGGAGCCAAATGTAGAATATAGAAGGAGTCCAAGTGATCGTGACAGTTGGCTGAGACAAGGACACCAGGTTTCTGCTGGTTTGACTCTGTGTTTTATGTTGGACCACCATCCAATGAAAAAAACTCCAAAACCACGGAGTATAGAAAGATAGATACAGACTAAGGTATTCCTGCCCAGATTTTTAAACATGCTTTTGTAAAGACCTTCTGCTAAAGTCAATCAGGCAATACATAGTGCATTTGCCTGGAATATACTGCTCAGTGCAATGGAGACTAACTTTCAATAACATGTATTTAAATGTCTGCATTTGGACATTGATCCAGAAGATGTGATTTTTCAAAGGTACGTAACTCTCAGAACGGAACTGTAGTTAAAATACAGACTGTTGTCTATAAGAAACATGCATCATTTGCTACAGAAGATGTAGAAAACAACAGTGCTTCCTTGGACCCAGTATTGTGAAAATAAGGGATCGTGGGTGTAAAATGAGTGATTATCTGTATAAGATGGCAGTCGTAAATACAGCGTGTCTAAGCTGACCAGCAGAACACATCCTGTCCCGTAGAGCAGCTAGCAAGGATCAGAGTAAACAAAAACTGCATTGTGGCCGGCCTTCTCCCGCTTTGCAATTATACAGTATTTGACCTTCTGCAGCTGAAGCAGGACCTTGTAGTGTAGCCATAAAAAACATCCTTTAGAAACCTGCACCTTCAGGTGGGCTTAAGACAGCTGAGACGTGTACCTGGAATCAAAAGTAACTGATGCCTTATGACAGTCAACAGAAAACTTTTGTAGGAAATAGATTTTTTCTTTAACTATGCGATCACATGTGGTTTTAATTACTTGATGTAAGTGTTCTCATTTTACTTTGGTTTTCTTTGTCCAGTTTTCACTAAAAATAGGAAATCTGTAAAGGCAGGATTTTTAACTCAATTCATTCTTCAAAACCTCAGATATTTGTCTGAAACTTATCTGAGGTTTCTGCATGGGTGTCTCCGCACATGTTAGTTCTGACAATATCATTAAATGATCTGTTTTGTACATAAGATCTTCAATGCTTGATTTAAGATGGAGTCATGGTAAAAGTAAAAACAAAATAAAAGTCCAGGATGCTATTTGAGCATTATTTAAGGGAACTAAAATTAAGATCGATTCTCAAGTAGGAGAAATGTACAAGATGGGGCACAACGGCCTTCACTATCCTCAAAAAAATCACTAAGCTTTTGTGAAAAACTAAGCTTTCATGAGAAACAACAGTCTGTAACCAACTCGGTGTAGCAGCAGAACAGGAGTTGGTTGAGCATGCGAACGGACATCAACTCTGGGCTGACGACTACAAGCCACAGATCATGTTGTGAACGCCATTGCCTCCTCTCTTTCCTCTGACTATATCCGAGCCTTGAATGCATATTTCAAGGAACTGTGACCTGAATTCAGATGATTGATCACAGTAGCAGTAGAGTAAACTTTCAGTATATCTTCACATTGACAGTGAACCTGATATCAAACTTTAACCTGCAGCACTTTGCTTTCCTATAAAATAAAAATATTCTGTCCTAAATCATTGCCTTTTCAAAAACATAAGCAAAACAAAAAAACCCAAAAAAGCCAACTCTTTTTGACTGGCTGCACTGATTTCCATATAATTCCAAGTTTCTTATCTCTCTGTTTTCCCATGCACTCCCTCTTACCTTTCCTGATCTCCCACGAAATCCTGGCAGAATATCAGCAGATCTGAAAGTTTCTTCTGGGCTGGCTGCCACTACCATATTTTATGTACTTCAGGGTTTCTCTGGGATTGATGACGCACAATACATCATTGGACTGCTGTGCCCAAACAGGGTTTGTGTACTGCAGCTTCCCCTACCATTCTGCCAGAAGTGGTGAGACCTACTAAGGGGCTGAAGAAAGATGACTAAATGTTGGTGAGGGATGGAGGAACAGTGTTGAAGCGGAGTAGATGTTGGGTAGGAGGAGAGATCTGAAAGTGGCAGGGGAAGAGTCAGTAGGTGTTTCAGAAATATCTGAAATTGAAGGGAAGATAGAAATACTCTGGTTCAGCATAAGATGCAAGGAATGAGCTATTAGGGGAAAATGAAAATTGGGAATTGAATAGAATGGACGGAAAAGAAAAAGGTGAGTTTGGATTGGGAGAATGAAGATTGCAGGGCAGGATGATGGTGAAGAGGAAGATCATTAGGATTTAGTAAAATAAGCATCTTTGCATCTATGCCTTTTGCTGAACTGAACTATACTTTCCAGCCTTTGTGAAACAGCCTGTCCCTAACTGCGGTCCGTCACTGTACGAGCTTATTAGTGTTAACCAATGTATGACAAAGATTATGTCTACAGTGCAGGACAGGTGCATTTCAGGATCCTATGGGTGAGCCTTGCAGTGATGTCCTAACCCTGTGTTGGGAAGACAACGGGGCGTGCTGTCTGCCCCTTTACCTCACTTCCAGCAGCACAAGACCTGTCTGCATGAACTGCCATGTAGAACTTTAGAGACATCAATTTGGACAGCTGGCCAATCAGTGACACGAGACACACTGGAGAGTGCATCTGCCTTGATATGTACCACCAGATTCCACTGATCTGATGCTCTTATGATATATGTAGGAACGGCAAAATATGATTTGAGCACAATATGCCTATGGAAATGCCATTCTGAAATTAGCAATAAATTATGTCAAGCTGTATGCATGATATATGCTCCCGGTTTCTTTCAGGAAACATCATTAACTTAAATTTTAGGTTGTTAAACTTCATTTAGCACCATCATATACTGTAAAAATCTAAGAAATAGCTAGTACAGTCACTCAGCACTACTCCAGTCTCCCTCACACCTCAGTCTAACCTCTTGCTTCTTCATCTCAGTGAGCACTCTCTTTGAAGAATGGTTGTGGGAGATGCACGAAGAAACCAAATACACAAAAATTAAAATTTTGGAAGAGGAGGCAGAGGGGTCTTTCCTGTTTATATTATGGCCTCATTGCCACATTCTGAGACTGTAAGGACAAGTGTAATCTATGTCTTTGTGAAAGCTTGCACTTTCCCTAAAGTGGGAGGTGCCTGCCTTTGCTTTAGACAAGAAATACTGTAAGATTTTCCCAGTGTGACTGAATTTGATTGTTTTGAATCAAGGAAATTAATGTGAATTTGAATTTTAGAGTTTCCGAAGTGGCAAAGGCTTGAAATTGTGCCATAGTGAATATATTTACAATTAAGACCTTCTGGGAAGTGTGAAAGAGGTAAACACACAGAAATTAGTCTGGACAATTTTTCAACAAGGGAACTTTATTTTAAAATGTTTCCCCTGTATCAGTAAATAAAAATGAAGCTTAAGTATGGAATACTTCAAAAAACCACTATCGTCTTTGACTTATTTGCAATTAGATGTGCTCCCTGAAACTACTTAGAAAAGCCTGACCTGCAAAACGGAGGTGTGACTGCAGATCATATACAAACTACCTGCCATCTACCTTGCAAAGGGAACGGTAGCAGCACGGAGACAACCCATGGGCATGTCCTTCCATAAACTTGACTGCACGTACTGAACATGTACTCATCCTGACACCCGTGTCCCATTGTGCTTTTTTATTACTCCACTAGAAAACGGTAAGTGACCTTAGATATGGCTGGCAGCACTTTGGTCTGTCCCACAATGCAAACAAGTTCTGAAAATCTAAACTCATTTCATCAAAATGTGAAATGATTGGATCTAAATGTTGGTTTTCTTAATGGCAAATTTCAGTGTACACTTAACTGAATGCATGGGAACACCTCCTTTGTTTTGATCTCTGTGTAAAATATATTACTAACTAGGGTGTGATTATAATGGCTGTATATATACATGAAATACAAAGGTTGTATGAGGCCTTAAGAAAATTTTCAGTGCTCATACTGTTCATGTAAAACAGCCCTGTAATTGTTCTTATTATATTCATAATTCTTCAGCTGACTAAATGTCCCTTCTCATGCTTTCATTTATCCTTCCCCCCAAATCTTAAGATTTTCAGTTTAAAAATGCAAAAATATAGAGTTAGAATTGTAATGCCTGAACTCAGTCTGAAATTTCATGTCATATTAAGGATGAGGCGGTTTTAAAATAATTGGCATCGTTGTGCTACCCTTTCTAGCTAAGACACAGGAAAGTTTGGCTGCAGGTCCTGTGGTAATTTTACTTGCATTTTTACTTTTGCAAATTAACACAAATGTCTTCCTGGTTAATTTAAAGCCTTTTATGTTCCCTCCAAAATTTCTATCTTTATTGGATTCACATCTGTAGTTTTATTTAATATGAACCAGATGTTGAATTCAAGGCAATATTTATTAGGAGGCTTGCACTGAAGAAGGCTTGCTGCAGACAACGTGTTGTGCCAGTTCTCTGGGTACAGCGTCAGGCAGAAATAAAGCATGCTGGAGGTTTCTTTCCGTTTCTCTAATTAGAAACAAAGCTTTCTAATCAATAACCTTGAAACACCAAACTTCACAATCAAAGAGCTAGGGACAAATGTATATAAAATTCCATAAGCTGTTGCACAGCTGCACATTGTTAATGCACCAGTATAAATGGGCATGCATGGCTGCAGGATCTGTGCAACGGGATGATGCTGGGAAGACAACAGACAGCAGAGAGCAGAATGCACTCTTGGAATCAAAAATCAAAGCTAGAGATGAGAGCAGAAGCTGGGAGATGCAGCTGCTGCCATTGAGCAGCTGGTTGGGGGTGTCCTGTCTCCAGGAGAGGCAGCAGCTCCTGATGTGGACTGAGTTACAAGTCAGAGGGAGCTCAGATCTGCTGCTTCTCCAGAGATGTCAGCATCTTTCCATGCTCTCTGCAGTAAGCACGTGTCGGACATGTTTAAGATGCGTCTGGTGTGTTTTAAATACTGAGCTAGATACATGGTCACTTTTTTGGTCACTGTTTGGATATAGGTCGCTGACTAACATGCCTGGAAGGTATGAGATGTAGAAGGAACAGAATCTATGACACAGAAGAGATAAAGATTTATTCAGTATATATTTTGCTTAGACTCTATTTTTCTGTGCAAAATCATTATTCACTAAAAGGAGAGGCACAGCCAGTCTTTCGCCCTCATGAGCTGGAACATTTTGCTCTTGCTGCATAATCAGATTTTCCAAGCAAAACTCCTGGTTATTTCAGTCACATTTATGCAGCCGTACAAGGCCTTGGCAAAATTCAAGCACTGCAGAGCATGGTAACGTTTCAAAGTATAAAATTTAAACATTTCAAAGTAGAAAATTTAAATCAATAACATATACTTAAATTTTAAAGGCCAAATTAAAAAAAAAAAACCATACTGTGTCTACAAAATATGCATACAGGCAACTGATTGCATTTTTCATATATTGAGTGTACAGCCTACAACAGTGGAGAGGGTACCTGCACCAGTGATATCCAGAATCTCAATGGATCATATTAAGCATGCTTTCATTTCCTGGCAAGTTTTGGCTTGTGTTTTGTGACTGCAAAGGTTTAAGCCTAGGATGAAATCTTTCTAGAGAATGAAGAATGAATTAGAAACATGAAATAAAAGACTCCAGAAAAACCTGAGTAGGAAATAATATTTTCCAACATACATTTCTTTCTGCTATTGGCTGGGACTTTGTGTTAAAATAATCGAATAAATAAAACAGAGTGGCACTGCCTGGTTTGTGGTAAGGCATAACAGTTGATTCAAAGCAACAAGGTGAATGCAGTGGGAGCTTGGCACAGCTATATGATAAAGGCCTAATTACAAGATCCAAATTGCTGTCAGATTAATCCCACCTTGGTACCAGGCACAGAATTTCTCCGTGCATCATTCCCTTTCACACCAGTTCTCCTGTCTGTCCATCACTTGTTCTGCTTAGCATGTATGTCTGTGCTGTGCAAGATCCAAATACTTATCCATAAGCCATAATTTCCCGAGGTATAACTACATTTCGGCCACTGACTTCCTCAGTCATTCAGCTCTCCCTTACCTTCCCCACCTGTAAAATGGGGAGAAAGACCCATATGCAGGAAGTTGCATGGTTTTGTCGTAGTGCTAATCACCACAGTGTCTCCATGAATGTTTATAAAGTGCTTTGAAGATGAAAATTGCCAAAGAAGTGCTAGGGATGATTATTATAAGTTAATGAATAAATTTCAACATGTATTTGATTGCCAGGTAATTCAGAAGGGAATCACCAACCCTTCCCTCTCTTCGAAGAAAAAAAGTTGACAGTCAGCTAGTTGCTAATTAGCACTCAACTGAAATGCCTCCAAAGCTGAGTGCTCCCAGTTGAGTCCTTTAAAAAGTAAGCTTTCAACTAATTGAAATATGCTGAAAGTTGAGCAGTGGGTGAGGTGTGTAACAGGTAAATCACTATGTTGGAGTTGGGTATGTAGAAGGAATATTAAGCTTTTCCAGGTAGGGGTTAGAACTTTTGGGGGAAACACTAGCCAAAATGAGCATCTCTTTTTCACATTTCATTTCAAAGAAATTTTTCCCTTTGAGGGTGGTAAGGCACTGGAACAGGTTGCCCAGAGAAGTTGTTGAGGCCCATAGCTGGAGGTGTTTAAGGCCAGGCTGGACGTGGCCTTGGGCAACCTGGTCTAGTGGGAGGTGTGCCCTGCCCATGGCAGGGGGGGTGGAACTCGATGATCTTCAAGGTCCCTTCTAACCTAACCCATTCTATGATTCGATGATTCTATATTCACACATCTGTTCCCTTTCTCAGGCCCAGTTTGTAGTCACAGACAGGTTATGCTGCCATATATTTGTGAGGGCAAGTTAGGGAGGAAGGGTTGCTTAAATATTGTGTTGAAGTCTGGTGTTGCTTATTTCTTACTATATTGAGGGGTGGTTATAATGGTTCTTCCTTTGGACTGAGGTAGACGTAAGAAATTGTTAATAACACATTGCATAATACGTTAGAGCTGAGTGACTGTGCCACCTGCATTTAATTCATATTTAGCTTGTCTGTAAGGGAAACTAGAGTACCAGAAAGGGGTTCGGACTCTTCAGGTCCTTACCTTTCTGCTGGCCTGATTTTTCGCTGGAGTGTCAGTCTCCCAGACCATAGTCTCCTCCTGTAGCCTCCCCCACCACTTTGGATTTTTTTTTTTTTTTTTTTTTGGCTGTCTGCCAATGCTATAAACTGCAGTACCGGCTTCTCTGCTGCTGAAGGCTGTTTTCTTCCTCAGCCGCTGGGAGATGGCTGCAAGAGGCAAATGACAGGAATTTTATCCCTTCCTTTTCCCTGCTTGACTGCTCTGGATTCACCACCCTTAGCATCAGCTCTTCAAGGAAAAGAGGAAAACACACTCAGCTAAACTTGTTGAGCACTTTGGGTGAAGAATCTCAGTTGCTTCAAATAGCACCTACCAGCATCAACCCTCAGCGATAATCCACCCCAAACTTGGGGGGGAGGGGAGGGGTGATATGTAGGGTGAGAAAATACCAAGGCAGATATTTAGAAACGATTCATGAAAAAGGAACTCTGTGCTCTGAAAGGGGCTACGGGCAGGTATGGATGATATGAAGGAAGATGGGAGAAATGGAGTGAACATGGAAAAAAGGGGGAAATGGAACAAAACAAGACAGAAGTGTTGAAGCTGCTGGATTCTGGAAAGCAGCCTTTGTGGTGTCCTCAGAGATGCAGCAAAGCCCGGGTATATATACTCTTTGGCATTTTACTGGTCTGGAAGATGATCTGTTTCTGTCAATGGGCAGGTGTTCTTTGGTATCCTGAAGCTATTGCAGCCCAGGGAAGCTCCTTTGGATGTCAAGGGCTAAATATTTCACACTTGGGACCTCAGCCTCTCCTCCCAACACCTCATGGAGCTATTTCCCTTGACAAGAGTCCTCTCTGGCATGGTCACAATGTACTTTGTAGTTGCAGTGACCAGGTGTTATGCAGGGTAGGTGGAGGTCTCCTAAGTATACTGCCCACTAGAGGTGTCACACCAACAGCACAGTGAGGAGCAAAAT
Organism: Charadrius vociferus; assembly: GCF_000708025.1. Classification (NCBI taxonomy): domain Eukaryota; kingdom Metazoa; phylum Chordata; class Aves; order Charadriiformes; family Charadriidae; genus Charadrius; species Charadrius vociferus. The sequence continues at coordinate 2,016,210 of NW_009648963.1, read as the reverse complement.
GAAGCCTCTAGTGCTTAAAGCAAAAGTCCCTTGTGAGCTGAAGAGCCGAACTTTGCAGGTGAGAGCTCCTCCAGAGCAGTAACCCCTTTGCATTAGGCACAAAGGGAGGACACTTAAAACACACTGACCGCTGGCTTACCATAGCTGAATTGGCAAGATGGTAAGTTGGTTTGTCTGCTGTATCTTGGTATGTTTAGAGGGCCCATCGCTGTAACACCAAGACATGATTTGCGCCTCTTCGAGTTTGACTTATGTTTTCTTCCCCAGCTCCGTCTGCCGCAGGTGCCGTGCAGGTACTGTGTGGGTAAAGCAGGCAGGCTGCTTGGGCAGAGATGGGCTGCCTCCTCAACAGCTGCATTCAACTGAGCTTTCATAAAGTTCCAAGACAAAATTTAATATCCATTTTGATTGCGGACAAAGATGTTGTGTACACTGCAGAACTAAAAAACATTTAAAATCCCTTTTGTGTTATCATCTGTTTGGAGGTACTTCTAACACCATTGGTGAGTGCTGGAGCTGTAACTCTAATTTATTAGCATTAAATAGGTGAAGAGAATTCTTAGAATTTTCATACGTATCGAATTTTCATTATATGTAATTTATGCAAGGTAGGTTTGAGTTTGCAAAAAGCCTGAAGCGTTTAAAAAATGTGAACCCTTCTTGCTGCGCTGTAAACTCTGAAACATGTAGTTTTGGTGGGCCCCACTGACAGATTTTTAAAAATTTTTCTGATAAAAATAATCATGTCATTTATTAATGAATAGGACAATTATCACAACCAAAAAAAAAGTAATCTACATGGAAAAAGCCTGGAAGCGTATACTGAGCCCAGCAAATACTTTTAACAATGGATTAAACAGATTTATTTAGTTTCCTGTCCACAAATTGTCTGTGAAAAGACAGTGTTTTCCAGAATATGTTTTTTATTTCAATATATTAATATTTAATGCAAACAAATTACAGCTTCTAGATTTCTTATAAATTGCAAGCATGTGGTACACTCTATTCTATAGCTGTAGAAATTAATGGTAGTATTCAGTTCTGAAACCTGTCAAAATCTGGTGTTTGAGCTCAGCAATTGAGCATGTATTGCAGATGATGGGGTATTGCTGGTGGTTCTTCATTGTGCATCCCAACTTTTGATAAGCAAATTTAATTTAGTCACTTATGAGCCTCCATAGGAGAACAGTTTTGTTCTTTTACCTAAGGTCACTCAATCAAAAATCTTCAATGCTACCTGGCTTTTGTATAAACGAAGGACAGTTTGAAAAGGTAATTTTGTTATTTTTTTCAAGAAATTTGTGTTTGCTTGAGTATTCTCAAGAAATCTCATCTCAAGTTCCTCTAGTTTTTAGCTCTTCATTTGCTGTGTATTTTTAACTAAGATCAATCTCTCCTTTCCTGTCTTTTCAACAGCTACAAACCACCTTAAATGTATCTCTATAAACCTGATTACTGACAGAGACTGAACAGTCAACGCATGCCAGGGATAAATACAGCAATTACACCTATTTACAGCTGTATCTCTTTTCTGCATTATTATTATTACTAAGTGGTTATTAAAAATAGTGCAGCCTTCAGAGCTGCTTCAATTGTCTGCTTGGCAAAGCGGGGACTGTGCCACGGCTCTGTGTGGCGCTTTTGGCAGTGACATGTCACGGGGCCATGGATGCTGCTTGGTGGCGTGGCGCGTGGCACGGCAGTGGGCAGCAGTGTGGGTGCCCTCACGGTGCAGGCTGTGCGGGACCCCCTGTGCCAGGGACTCGAGTAATAGTCACAACCAGAAGGCAGCACCCGACCAAGCGTGACAGCATAAACAGCAGAGACAGATGAACAAACCCGGCTGGTTCATCCCTTCTCGCTCCCTCCGTGTATCCTGGAGGAAGCTTCTGCTGTTGGTTTTTGGTCCTTCTATCGTAGCATATCTCAGTTACTTGTAGGCTCTGCAGGTTTCATGCTGATGGGTGCAGAGGAAGGGTACCCACACTCTTCTGCTCCACCAAATCCATGCCTCCCCCTGAAATGAAGGGAAATTGTCCTCCAGAGCCGTCAGAGTGGAGTCCTTGACTTATGTGGGTCCTTCTGCTTCTGCCCAGGAGAGGGCAATCTGGCACCCAGACATCAGCCAGCTCAGCGCACCATGTCTTGAGGGTCCTTGGGGTGTCGGGGGCCTGTGTGGTTAGTGCCTGGCCAGAGGGACACGAAACATGGTTCTGCTTCTGCTGGTGGGTTCTGAGGGCACCCTTCTCTGACCCAGCCCCCCTTCCTTGGTGGGAATCGCAGGCCCACATCCTGGTGCCTCTCTGCTCTGATGTGCTGCTTCTCATGCGCGGATGCAGCACCCACGTAGGGTCAGGTGAGTCTGCATGGTGCGGAGATTTGAGGACTGCGTAACACAGGTGGTGTCACAGTTCTTCCTTTCTGGGCTCTGAGCAGTGGGTAAGGTGCTCTGCTTTGAAGTGCGGCAGTATTCGCACCTGCACACACCCGTGTAAATGCAACTCTGTGCACACTGTTTTCTCATCTGTTTGCAGCCATGCGTACGCAGGCACAGGAATACACTCGTTTTAAGATCTGGGAAGACTAACTAGCCTCTTCTTCTTGTTTCCCTCCACCTCTTGTTTTCTTCTGCTCACATTAAACTCATTTTCCAGCTTAAGGAATTTATTGATTGTCCTAAATCTTGAGCCAGATGTTTGCCTTTGACCCCAGAGCTGCTTTGGGTGGTGGCTCAATGCCAGTGGTTGCGGGGGTTTGGAGCAGCCCAGGCAGCGGGGCTGGCTGTACGCCCCCTAACCCTCAATCCCAGAGAGTACACGAAACTTTAAAGGCGGCTGATCCAAGTGGGAATCGAGACAACACTGTCAGGATCCTTGTAACTTTATTTTCCTTTGATTCTGCCTTCTGTTTTACCGTTCTGCGCATCATGCTGGTCTAGATGATAACAGGCAACTGGAAGTGCTGCTGGAGCCTGTAATTAGCAGGTTCCTACCCTGGGACTCGGTTCTTGCCGGTGGGCTGTAGGTGTGCGATAATTTGCTAGTTAATCAATGGGAATTATTAAAGTATCACTGCTTATTTTTGCTTTGCACTAGACCCGTACACAGAAGCTCTTATATGGGGTGTGGGGGAATATCTGGGGTTCCCAATCATGAAAGCAAATCCTACTGTTCATTCACTTTCAGTACTCCGAGTTTGGTTGGGTTTTTTTATTTTAAAGCAACCTCTTCCTTTCCCCCCACCAATATGAAAAATATTAATATTATTGCCATGTGTAACTTCTTGAAACGGTGAATTTTAGCCTAGTCAAAAAGTCTTTAAAACAGATATAGCTTTCAAGCTATGCAAAATTCCACCAATTTTAATGACAAAAAAGCAATGTGTTCCCTCTTGGGCAAATATGTTTCTTTGGATTGGCTTTGTAAACAAAGTAAAATCCACAGTTTTGGTGGGTTGATTTATATAAATTATTTTTTTTACATTTATTTAAGTAGGTGGCACTTCAGCCATAAAAATTATGTCTATTAGTGCTGTAACGCTGTAATTTTTCTGGTCATTTTGGTTTTAGGCTTTAAGGTAGCCTTGCTGGGATCTGTTAAGAGTACAAGGTAGACGCAGGGAAGTTTTCTCCTAGGTACATAGCCATGTTAGAGGGTTCTTGTGCAGCCAGCGAACCCTGGCACAGCCCTGTCACTATCATTGCAGCACTACTGAGCCAAAGTTATACACGCTATTTATTAAACTCAGCATCCCCTGCGATGGTACTGGAACAATAGCGAAGCATTGCTACATAGCTGGGGAGCATTTAAAGAGAAAAGTGAAATACCCCATGTATTATCTGTTGGCTCTGTGTTTAGTGACAGAAGCTGTGGGAAGTCTATAAAACAGCTCAATACGTCACTTCTTATGGAAACTGTTATTCCACAAGAGCGTACAGAAACAGTTTTGCTAAACAGCGACTGGTACATCAAAGATAAATTGTGTTCCAGATTAGTGGTCAGTAGAATAAAACAATGAACTTCTGTATTTTACCCCAAAAAGATAACTCAGATTTTCCAGATTTAGCCAAATACCAGTGAACCTGGAATTTTTCAAATCTGTCTTAAAATATTCCTACATTCAGTTGGATTCGAATTAATTTTTTGGCAGTGGGTGAAGCCATATCATGCTCAAATATTTTTCAGGATTATGACATAAATTTAGCAAACGTAATGGCGCGTGCCTCAATTTCCCCATCTGTGAAATGGGCGATCCCGCAGCGTTCCTGCAAAGCACCCCAGCTGAGAACCGCTGTGACTGCAGCTGATTGTTATTCTCTTAATCATATTAGTTAACTAAATCTGTTCCTAGAGTGGTTCCATTTGCTTGAATGAATTTACATGAGAGATTAATTCAGCGCTGTTTATTGTTGTTTTTACATTTATTCAGTACTGTAAATAATGCCTGATACTTTACAGCTGTGTATAAAGACACAGTCTGCGCTTGAAGGGCTTTTCTGTACAGGTAATTTGAAGGCTCCCCTCTTAAAACCTTGCACTTTCCCATGTAGCAGATGAGCCCATTTTGTTTCCTCTATATTTTGAGGACTTTTCGTTCACGTGGTTTCCGCTCCCAGCACTTTCCTGCAAGTATGATTCAACAGATAAAGTTCATCCTTCACCGCCAAAGGGTGATTACCTCCCCTTTGCCCTCCCTTTCCCCCCCTCGGACAACCCCGCGCCCCCC
>NW_009648963.1:1951764-2010603 GCF_000708025.1 Charadrius vociferus | reverse complement strand
CCCCCCGTCTCCTGCTATAGAGGGCTCCCACAGCAGTTCCCAGCCAGTGCGTGCAGCCTGGATGTGTGTGTGTGCGTGTGTGTGTGCGCGCCGCTACTTTGTACTGTGAAGAACACACAGCCCATGTGCTCTGTATGGATGTTGGTGATACTCTGTGTAGCTTGAATCTCTGCAAGCAGGCAAGATGTCCAGCACACCACATGACCCTTTCTATTCTTCTCCTTTTGGCCCATTTTATAGGAGACACACACCATACATGGTGCAACCAGAGTACCGAATATATGAAATGAACAAGAGGCTGCAGTCGCGGACGGAGGTAAGTCCCTCAGCCTTGTTTTCCCCTGCATGGACCGTGGTAGGTTTCAGCCCGAATTCCAGCTGAAGCGTCCCACTAGACAGTACAGTATATGCAGGCACGAACCCTAATTAATTTAGTAGTTTAATTGGGTAATCCCTCATTATGTTTCCACGCAGAGCAACTCTTTGAGGAGATACCAGCTTAGGCTGAAATCTTGAAATTACAGTACAGCACTTCAGGGTTGATGATAATGCTGGTCTCAGGAAATTTCTTTGCCTTAGTGTGTCGTTTGCTCGGGATCTGTCCTGCTGGCATTTGCGGCTACAATATTGCAAGGTATCCGCTTCAGCTTTTGCACAAAACTAATTCAGAAATGTTGCAGGTTCAGGGGGAGAGAGGAACCCTCTCTCCGGTTTTGTTTTGTAAACGCGTTAAAATGAAAAATGAATGACAACAGAAAGCAGGAGCAGAGTTTTAAAAACTTATTCCTAGGCTGCACTTAAAGAACACATGTTCAGGACGACCGACAAACGAAATTCATGTTTACGTTTAGAATGCAGTCGCTTTTAGCGAGAGAGATGATCGGTTCAGGACTTTATCATATAGCTGTCAAAAGTACCCAATAATGTAAACTACATTCAGTGTTGGTTATGCTTTGTATAATCTGTTAGTGGTTTATACAGCCCGGCTTCTACACCCAGATCACCTACCACAAAGAATATGCTGAATGGGAAGGGGGAATACTTTTGTCACTTAAAGACAAAAAATAGGGGAGGCTGTGTCTTGTTATTTGCGTGGTTAAATAAAGCACACTTTTTAGTCTGTTGAAGTGAAAACTGTGTGGACTGAATCAGGCTGCGTTTCTGCCCATGTGTCTGTGCTTGTGCAGCAAACATTCTTGGTGCTGCGATTTTGCATAGTAGTTTACTAGTGGTGCCCTGAAAACACTTTTAAAAAGTATTAATCTTTTATAGTGAATGGCTTTACACAGAGGCAAATATGTGCCAAATTCGTGCCGTGAAGCATGGTAAAGGAACTCACATTGATCTGTTTGTTGCATTGTAATTCTTTAAGAGAACATGAGGTTATCATGAAATAAACACACATGCCTGAATTGTCAGCTAAGCCATGGAGAATCTGTGACGTTTAATGTATATGATACAGCTAACGAGATGTGACCTGCTTTCTGATTGGGTAACCGCTACGGGGTAACTGCTTTTCTAACACTGTTACCACTGCTAGCCTTAAAACATCGCTGTGGAGTAATTGGTAAATACACTTTGTGCTGGCTAAAAACTCCAAGCAGCTCATTGCTACCAAAATCATGGCAACTGTTTGTCAGTTTTGCCCCAAGTTGTTGGTTGCGGAGGGTCACTGTCATTTAGATAGAATGAGGAGGTTTGGGGTGCTTATTTGCTACTGTTTATTTGTCTGTGTCTTGCAACTCTGTTCTTTACATTCTTATGCATAATAATGTAATAATTTCTAGAGTTTTTCAAGGGAAAAGAAGAAATATGTATCATTAAGTGATTCCTTCAGGGTTTTATATACAAGCTGTTCTGAAAAGCTGTCAGTGCTAATTTAGACTTTTTACGTATTATTTTAGTGGCACTTTTAATAATTGACCAGTTTCTGATTGCAGCGCCTTTACAAATGTCACACTAGAAAAGTTTTTGAGGGACTTGTGAAACAAATTCCCCCTCGGGCGTTGCTGAGGTGTGCTGAGTTAGACTTCAGCACATTTAATTGCAGCTTTTGCTGCGCACATTCACATGGATTGTTGTGGGCAAAAAGCAATAACCTACTCCTCCTTGCTAGTACTGCCATAGGTTTCAGCAGCATTTTACTTTGACAGACAGTGCTTAGTTAATGAAGGCCTTATGCTCCAGCATTTCTTTTATTTGCTCAGAGTAAAAATACTTTTGCCTTGTGATTGTTCAGTATTTACATTCTGGTTCTCTGTTTTTTAATTTCTGAGCTGTAAGCGTTGTTTGAAATTTATTTTGTAGCTAGCTTCAGCTCATCTAATTCATCCTCCAATTGAAACACCTTCCTTAATAAAAAAAAAAAAAAAAAAAAAAAAAAAAAAAAAATTACTTTCCTGGGACACTTGCAGTGACTAGGTGTGGACAGCCTGTAAAGAATCACGCTGGCTTCTCGGGCAGGTTGGGAGTGGAAGTTTCACATTAATTTTACGCACTTCCAAGCATGTTTGGGATTGGTAGCTGAAGGCTTCTGGAGCATGTATAACCAGCTCTGAATTTTTTGAATCCAGACCAGTGGAGCCCTGTATGTCATGGAAGGAATGTGCTTGTGCTGTGGGTGATACAGGCTTACAGCATGAACGTTTCTCTTCAGGCAGTCTGTGGAATAATGTAGGCACTGGTCTGAAGGAGGCTGCTTGTGCTCTGCGAGCCCCAGGGGGTAGGTGAGCACAAGTAAAGCAGCTTAAGGGGGAAGGAATTACAAAGAAACTCTCCCAAAGACTGGGGGTAGCAAGCTGGCAGATTCCACTTGGACCCAACTTCTGGAGAGAGCCAGTGGCAAGTGAGGACGCGTTAAAAAATGGGAACCTACATCTCTTATGCCAAATGTATCCCTTGGAAAGCCTTTGGGGTTTTCCTACAAAATAAAAATGTTCTTAATAATCTTTTAGAGTCAGATTTTCTGCTGTCCCTTGTACTGGTGGAAGTTCCAAGGCAGAGCAAAACGTATATAATTTAATTAATTTTTACAGAGGATGGGTGGAGAGCCTATGAAAAGGATGTCTGTATGTCATGTCTATGTTTTCTCCCCTCTATCTCAGAGCTCACCTTTGTAGTGAATTCCTGTAGCTGCTCTCTGGAGCTTGCAAGGAGGTGAGAATGATTTGAAAGAGCAATGGGCTGGTAGAGACATCATTAGGGAATCCACCAGTAAATGCCATTCCTACTCCTGCTGCCCCAGCAGCAGCGTCTACGGTACGTTGGGGGAGGTAGAAGTGTCCACAAAGTGGCTTTGCGCTTGGGGACCCTCCCTGAGAAATTCACTGCTTCCACTCCGGTTTGTGTCAGCATTGGGTGGAAGGGAATAACAGTCGGTGTGAAAGATGTGCTTAGTGTATTAAACAGACAAAGTACAGAGTGATAAATAAAGGTCATTTAGATGCAGCATGGCTATCTTTGTTGTTCTGGTTTTCTTTGGGAAGAAATGGTAGTCATGAAAGTAAAGAATTAGCAACTCAAGCCTGTGCTAGATCTGCAAACTTTTGCTCTCCAAACTTCTAACAACTTTATGGGCTCCTCAGGCAGAACCTACAACTGCCTTTTTAAATGCAGGGTCAGTCTTAGGCGAAGAATTCCAATCACACCCAGGCAGGGGGTGGTTTTATGATGTAAGTGCTGGCAAAAGTCCACCACCTAGCTAATTCTTATGTGATCTAAAGTAAATTAGGGAATCTGAGTTACTCACTAGCATACAAGAACACCTTACCTTCCTTAAAAGTTGTTCAAAGAAATCTAATCTGGCAATACTTTTTTTCTAAATGGAAATTAGTAAGTGCGTTCTTAATAGCACTTTGGGAGCGTCTAGTGCCATTTTGTAATGCATCAACAATCCTGATTTAAAGAATTAAAATGAATATTTAAATGTTTAATAATCTCTGGCAGATATAAAGATAAATCTTATTTACTTCTATCATAGTTGATTAACTTTCTGGTTAACCAAAATGCAGCTCTTTCCTTGGTCTGTGTGTGATTTTAGGGATTTCATTACCATTCAGTCAGTTTATTATAATAATTTTATAGCTGTGTTAGTTTAACATTTCAAGAAAGCAATCCTGTTGTGGCATAATCAGCAGTTTCTAAGGTTCCAGGTAGCAATACACAACATAGGTAAATTAGCTTAAATATTTTCTCTGTTTTTCATAAAACTCGATGTTTAAAAAACCCCTCTTTTCCTCTTTGATGTTGTAAATCCTTTTCTGTTCTAATTGTTATTCTTTTGAAATTGCTCACACTTAAAAGAAAACAAAAGGTGATTATATCTTGTATATAATTATTTTTCAGTAACATTACAGTGCGTTGTGGATAGATCACTTACAGTTGCTGACAGTTTAAAGTTTGAGGCGTTGCTTTATTGCCAACAAGCAAAGAAATGTATCAAGCCTTTCACTTGTTTTTTTAGTGCCCTATATTGTTAGAACTTTTGCATATCATAATATATTAAATTCACCTGTATCTCTCTGTCACTGCAAGAGGTTATGCTTTACATCACCATTATATGCAAAACACAGTCTTCCTTCTGGCTAAGAGACCAGTGTTTTAAAGATGACTAGCGAACTTGATCAGTAGCATATTTGTTTTAAAGACAATCAGCTTAATCAAATCATATTAAACTTCTATTAAACTGTATAGTGAATTTAACAAAAGTAGAGATTTTGTAATGGAAGAAAATGTAAAGAAAATTAAAAGGAAAATAAAGGAGGATGTTATGATTATTTAAAAGCTACTAAATGAACTGGAAGCTTACACACATTCATATTCAAACAAATATTTAAAGCAAAGCAAATCAAAGCAAAACAAAATAAATTTCTGCAGTTTAATGGAAGACTCTTATTTTACTTCCTCACATTGCTATCTGTTGAAATAATCTTTTTTTCTTCTTCCTGATACATTTTTAATAGATTAGTCATAAAAATCTATGTTGTGACATCACATTTGTTCACATAGCAACTTAGTATCGCAAACAGAGCTCTCATATTGTGTACATAAGTCTGAGTTTGTCCAATGAGTTTGTTTTGTTGACGGGAAAACACATAAACTTCTGTCTCAAAGTATTTTTGAGGAAATATTCCTCACCCACAAATACTAATCCTTAGCAATTCTAGGAACATGAGTAAAGTTTTTTAAAAGAGTACTTGTAAGCCATATTTGCTGAAACTTAAAGGTCAGTTTTAAAAGAAAACCCTTGAACTCCTTTAGACAGACACTGACTTCAGACTGGATTCAAGGCTCTTAGTTTACTGATTGTCTTTTATTTCATATAGTTTTTCATGCCTTTTAAAAATTTCAGTTGCAGCTGTTTTCAATTAAAATTGTTACAAACTAACAATTCTTATGAGGCTGGGGGAAAAAAAAAGACTCTACTTCCTTTCCATGCTGATCCTTAGCTTACAGTCAGGGATGTCTTGCTGCTTTTTTTCTTTTTCCCCTAAAGTTGTAATGTAGAATGTAAACTGCATGCATAAGGAACAGGGAGCTTTTGGGGGCAGGGGCTGGCGAGGGGGGAGAGAGTCAGTATGAAACTGTATAAATGGATCGCTTCTGCAAGTCACTCTGATGCTTACTAGATAATTTTCTATAAAAAAGCCTTTCAACCCTTCCTTTTCTCTTTTTCATTCTTTACTCTTTAAACCATAAATCCACTTACGAAAACTTAAACTCAGTCTTTCCCTGATGTAAACAAGATTTACTATGCAGATCCAGTCTCAAAAATAGAAGCCTCTGGATGGTGAGAAGGAGCAAAATAGAGATCATAACAAGGGCCCAGTCCTGCGCTCTTGTTTAAGCTGGAGTTTTGCCTGCAGTAGGATTGCAAGATCAGATAAAAAAAAATCTTTTGTTTTTGGTATATACACTTTCTTTGTTTACAGAAAAAGGGTACGGGTAGATTGCTAAACTCATTGCAATATTTTTAGCCCAACTCCTCACTTCAAATGTTGGGTTTTTTTATCTTTTTGCCAAAAGCTGCGTATCTGCTGTAAACAGGCATTCCAGCCATGCTGATACTTTGTTCGGTTGCTTCCTCCCCAAGAAGAGCTTTCTTTCCTGCACTGTGCTGTGTAAACAGGCCAGCGTATATTCTTAGTTTTGCTGGGTGCTCTTTTCCAAAAGTTGTTTCTGGGCTACTTGAAGCCTCAGAGGGGCGATCCTGGCAGGGACAAGGTTACCCCGAAGTGGCTAATGATTAGTCTCCAAAAAAGACTGTGGTAGGGCAGGGCCTGTTGGCCAGGTCCCAATGATCTTATTTATTAGGCAAAATAGTAGTGAAAGAAACCCCTCTGAATTGCTGGCTGAAATCTTCTCCCTAGCCTTGTGTCTTTCTTTTCCCCAGTACTTTCTTTCTGTGTTTGGTCACTGTTAGAATTTCGGAGAGAAAGCACTTTAAGGTCAGAATACGGTTTCCACTTCTATTATATTGTGGTGAACAGCCAAGCCCTTCTAAACTAAAGCTTGTAAATTACTAATCTAAGCTGAATAGTACACTTGGTACTCCTGAAGTAACTGAGGATCAACTAGAACCACCTACGGAACATAAACCTCAGCATGGGAACAGTTGATTCTTCTGGAGACAACTAACTCTGGCACTTTCGTGCCTTATGGGGCTAGTGAAAAACCACTGACCTGGAAAAATGAGACCTTTGCAGAACTAAACATGAACTAGGACTTGGTGGCTTTCTAAGCCTATCACCTCTTCAGGACTCAAGAGTGTTGGTAGTGTAGAGGCTTTGCAAAGGCCATCAATTTTATATGAGCAGGCTGTCCTTTCCATGAGACTTAGGTTGCCTTGGCACCACCTTGCTGTTTATACACCATTGTCAAGAAGACATAATCATGATGAAGCTCCTGGCCAGGGTAGTGTTCCCGTCTGCATCATACAGACTTGAAGCATGAGACTTGAGCATAGCAGACTTCTTTGTGAATAACTCTGATAACTACAGCCAAAATATTAGTATCAGACTAGAACTTCTCCCTAAGCTCTTTCTGTTGTCAATAGTCACATCTGGGTACTTGGCCAGCGCAGTCTCACAAACTCACAACTGACATAGTAAAGCCATAACCTTACGTTGGTTTCTAAGTGTACTTAAAATCTACTGCCTGGTTACCTGCAAACTAAATAGTTAGGTCTATGCATCCTTCCAAACAACTAATAAATTAGAACATTGCTGTAGTATCTTATCACGCATGATCTGCAATACCTGCTGATATGCATCTTTCCTGAGTCTAAGCCACAGAGTCCGCTTGCCAAGCCTAGTTAGCTGCACAGAAATGTTCAAATCTGACTGTACCGTTTGTGTGTGTTTAAAAAGCGAAGGGGGAAATCTAATCTCTGGGTATAGTTTTGCTGTCAGATTACTCATGTACAGCAGATTCAATATCTGTCCAGATCCCATCCATTTTACACAACTGCAGACTAAAGCATCCTTCATGACCCAAAAGAATTGCACAAGATAGTTGGATGACCTTATCTTTTGCATTCAGAGGGCAAATGAAACATTAGGTGTGTATAAAAGTCATCATGTTTGGGAACCCCTAATTAAGGCAGATGCAAGAATAGACCTAATTATAGATCATCTGTGCTCATTCGTCAAAAACTAAATACCTGGGAAAAATAACTGAGTATTTTTCTGTGCAGTCTTATACTGCCTGTGCAGTGCACTATTTTTACTTTTCACTTGGACTTTCAAACATTTGTTTTTTCTAACTGCACTTTTATTACGTTATTTTCTAAAGTAGTAAATTGAGAAAATTATGACTCCCAGTACATTGCACATTTAAAGTATTTCATGTACTTTATTGTGAATCTTGTTCCAGTTGTGTAGTTTTGCTTCATCCATTAGCAGAAGATTGTATGAGAGAAAAAGTTGCCATCTGTCCTAGAGCAGGTTACAAAGAGATTTCTGAAATATTAATGACCACATTATACAGAAAGAAATATTCTAGCTCTTTAAATACAGTATTCACATGGAGAGAGGAAAATGCTAAGAAAACAAGTAAATAGAGTGAAACTTTTTAGTTTTATTGTTGTTTTGGCTGAAGCACCCTCACCATACTCCATCCCTCAGGAAAGCAATCAGCAGCACCAGCATTCCTAACCATCTCTTCTATGGGCTAGAGATCCTCCAGCTTCAGGTGATGTTGGCAAGGCAGGCATGAAACCTGCTTTGCTGCTATGTTTGCAGGATAGTATTTTACAGTTGAACAAAAGGAGTATGAAACGCCAGGCACCTAGAATGCTATGTTTTCTTCATGCAGTTTACAGAAGTCTCACAAGTGGGTTTTGCGGCAGTGGAAAAAGGCCTACAAGTGTCTTTTACTCTGTTCGCCATATTCTGATAGTAACTTGCCTTTTCAAATCAGTGTCACCATCTTCCATAATTCTTGTATCCACTTTAAGTATCAAAAATATTTCCATATTACTCCGTTTCGCATTACAATAATGTGATTGTGACTAGAAAGTTAAAGAACAGCTGTAAAAGAATTCCTTTAGAACGAATGAAAATTCTTCTTGTTGAATTTGTTCAGCATCTTGTGGGACCCTCCCTGCCTTTGGTACTCGGCCAGCATTTCCCCACTTTTCTTCTTCACAGTACCAAGATGTTAAAAACATTGACAGGGTATGGATTCTATATAGGCATTTGCAACCATACCACTTGCTGTAGTGGAAGAAGGTGATACAATAGCTCTATCACTTCTACCTAGACTTAATCACTGGAGTATCAGTTAACCCTTAGGGTAATTAGGTAATAATGTTGTTGATGTGATTTGAAGTATCATTTTAAGCAATTAGAAGTTCAGATATAATGTGCTGCAATTATGCATTATATAGCCCATCTATCCATTTTACAGAGCAAAAATTACCATATGTTTTGTGGGAAGCTTGGCATTTTGCACTGACTGGAGTTCTGCTTGTATTTATGAACAGCATGCCTGTAAACTATGGTAATAACTCTTTGAAGGCCACACCTATGCACATTGCTGATTATGTTAAAAAGCATAGGCCTTTTTTAATGAATGTGTTGGCATGAATAGTGGGACATGAAAAGCCAACACACTGGGTAAAGGTTCATTACCTGAGTGCAGCAAATACTACATGCAAAATGTACATGACTATTCACTTGACTTTAACAGTGAATTTGCTTTGGCTATGCTCCTGTTCTTTATGTGTTTCTGTGAATGTTTAATCAATGGAGTTTTATTCTTACAAATAATTGCAGAATGCAAATTTCACTTTGTTAAGCATTCTGGAAAGAAGTTGCTTATTTTATACAGGCTAAGCTGAGATGCAGCGTTTCCTGTTTTGAGTTTCCAAAACCTCCCAGATAGAACCATGATACTTAGAAATTAATACCCTAGAGAAGAATCTCTGATTGCTTTGCAGTGAGGACTGACTGGTGTATGAATGTAAAGCAAATTAATGGCAATGACTGGTGGCAAAGGGAAAATTACAGGTCAGTAAATATGATGTACATGCATATTTTTTTTGTGAGACAGGATGCTGCTTACCATGCAGTTACTTTAGGAAAATGTAATAAGAAAGAGTTGGTGAAAAAATTCAAAGCTTCCTGGCATTTTAAGCTCTAGCTCCATCTGTGCTCATCCAGTTAAGGATGTTAAACAGTAATACACAATATATGACCAATCGCAGTATATAGTCTTAGCAGATATTACATCCTTACAGCACCTGCTTGTTATGAAAGACGAGCAAAAATATGCCTTAAATTTGAATAACTAATACATTCAAATAAATTGTTCTAATTCCTAGCAACTGTGGGTAGAACAAAGTGGAATTCATAAAATTTATTATTTGATGTGAATTATTAGCTTGGCTCTTTTCGGTACCTCTTAACACCCTGTGGGGGTTAATAATACAAAGTAAAAAGATCGGTCAAGATGCCAACGCACCAAGTACATCTCTTCCCTGACAGTGCCGTAAGATTATTTAACACCCACATCAAGAGCATCCTGAAGCAGCCGAGTTACACCGTGACTGATTGTTTCATCCAAAGGGCTGCACTTCTCAATACCCGGTGTAGTGGAGACTTCCTGGTACAGAGCGGTGTTAGCACTGGTATGTAACCTAAAGCCACAACCTGCGTGTCTAGACTGACAAGAATCCTACCAGTTGAGCCACTGTGACACCTTGTGGCTTATGAAGCAACACAAGCGTCTTTTAGAAAACTTAACAGGTAAAATCCAGAGGTTAATGGGTGTTGATAAAGGCCCTCTCATACAACTATCAACAGAAATCTCTTCACTGGTCTACTTTACTATGTTTTCGAGATAGCGTTAAATTAAGTGGCTCGTTTCTGTTCGGGGTCCTTATATTATGTATTTTACTGTGAAGTGTCGTAAGATGGGGCATCATTTCACTAAGTCTGACCTGTTGCTATTATCTCCAGTGCTCGGGTGTTTGCTCATCATTCAGATTACACAAAGAAACACTGTTTTGGCTGCAGTACAGAGTAAATATTTTATTTGTTTGCAACCATTAATTTGGTTAACCAAAATAACGCTTGACGGGAGTAAAGTACTTTTCGGTTCTGACTATGTTCAAACAGTAGCAGAGTTAGTGGTAACTAAGATATAGTAAGCTTTTGGCAATGGGCACACAACTCTAAAACCCTGAATTTGGGGTTATATAGATCAGTGTTTCAGCTGTGGATAATTCTTTACTACAATGAAGCTGTATTTTGCTGAGAAATTCTCAATAAACTTAAAATTGGGCCAATAATGCATGGAGCTGAGAAGGAACTCTGCATCTGTAAAGGCGCAGGACCTCGCAGTGCCTGACACTAGTCTCTTGATTGTCCCTTGTTATGTTTTCAAACAAGCATATCCGTGTTTTCTTCTGTGCTGATCCTGAGCATTTGAGAGGAGTTGTCCTGTAAACTCATGCATTATGGCCCATAACGCTTGCCTTGGCCCTGGCGCCTTCAAAAACTTGGCAACAACTGGGCTGAGATGGTTGCCTTCTGTTGCCAAATACTGACTTACTGCTGAATACGCTCCCGTATGATGCGAGGGATCTTCACCCCTCTCTTTTTGCTTATCTTTAGTTACGTCCGCAGTGCTGTCACTTAAACATAAAACGTACATTCCCAAACTTGCATTTAACTTGCTGGTGTGGGAAACAGTGGCAGCACAGGGCTCAGGGGATGCAATCTACTGTATTTCATGCATAGGTATTTTGATCCTTGGCTGAGCTTTATGCCCTTAAAGTTAGGTGGTTGCTGATGCTCAGACACAACACTGTCTTCTTGATGTGTACCATTATATTTATAAAAAGATTCTTGGGGCTGGGGCCACCTTCTCTGTTCTTGTACAGTGCTAGCACGGTGGACTTCGGGTCTGTATCTGAAGCCCATTTTTAATACTGTGCTATGTATTGTAACTAACTAAAGGCTAAAAGTAAGTAGTAGTATTTAAAATACTTTCAAAACCAAATCTAAATATACCACATTCATTTTGATTTCACAAATCAAAATGTTTTAATTGATATTACATGTATTTATGCACTACAAAGAATTATCTGACTAGAAAATACCATAACACCCTAGGTTCTTGGAAGATGATTGCTTAATGTTATTAACACATTTTGTTACTTCTCAAATAATTCAGCACACCCGTGCAAACCTACTGGCTTTGCCAAGCAAGTACAAATATATTTTAGGGAAGCATTCTGCTGGTTGATTTGTACATCTGATATTGTTATTAAAGCTATTACTTTTTTGGTGTGATTCTTCAGTAGTTTCATGTCAATCAAAGAAGCTCATTCCAAGTACATTTTCTTTTGATGGTGGAAAAACTCTCTTATCTTAAATTCCAGGAAAAGCATAGTCTTCTCGACGGGAACTGGGACTGTGCAATACGTATTTATTTCATGAGGATTTTGTATAGTCTTGTAATAAATAAGTTCTTGTAATAAATAAGTAGAGATGAACCAGAGAGGTTGTTCTAGGGAAGAAAGGCAACACTTAATTTTTCTTTTATTGTTTGCACTCTGCTGATTTAATTAGCCAGTGAGAACAGACCCACTTTGAATATTAAAAAGACAAAATCAACTCCCCCCTCCCCCGTCCCCACATCTGTTGCTGTTTGGAGACTATTTACAGTACCAAAACTACCCGGTGTCTGATGCATTTTGCTTTTTAACTGACATTACCTGTATTTGCTTGCAAATAAATGAGGTAGTTATAAATATTTTATGCTGGTTATGAGGGACAGACACTGTTTAAATTGTCATTTTGAAAGAAACTGGGCTACCTTAAGCAAAACTAAAACACTTTTGGTGTTACACAAATGAAGGTAGTCACAGTCTTGATGCATTTCTGAATGGTGATCTAATAGCAATATCTTAATGATTACCATATTATAGAAACTTAAATCGTTCCTGTGACTGCCTGAAGTTGGAAAGAGTGGAGCCCTGTGCAGGTTTATACATTGGTCAGAAGCAGGAGAACACGGATGGGTAAAAGTACTGAAATGATCTCTGCTCTATTTCATTACGCTACTGCCTTCTGCAGTATCAATTAGATGGACTGAATTTCAATAAGGAAGCGAAGCAGTTCACTGCACCTCTGCTGCGTTAGGCCCACCCCTGCATAGGAGCTAGACCCTGCTCTCTAATCGCGGTCTAGAATATGAATATTAATGCATCATTCAGATCGCTGTATTACAGGACCAAGGGATCCTTGTCCTGCTCAGTGCCCATCTTGTTTTGGGACCTTTCATCGTCTGTGGACCCCAGAATTCCCTTTGCTTTGTTGAATGCTGCATCTAAAGACAGCATTAAAAAGGGTGGATTTTTTCAATAGTTTTTTCTTGCTGTTTTTTATAAGTGTATACTAACTACTTTATTAAAATATTTTTCCTGTTGTGAGGAAAGAACTCTCCTAATTTTGCTGAAGGTGGCTTTTTAGAAACAAAATTACCTATATAATTTTCAAGATTATTATTAGGAAGTATATGAAACTATTAGGACCATGGGAATTTGGATAAACCCACCTGGTGTGCAAATTTTGTTACCAGAATAGCTGCACTAAGCTTGAGAACACTGGGTGTGATTATAAGAGTCAACTGAGAAACATAAATTGAGAGCTCAGCCCAGCAGTCTTTCCCTTCCTTAGAGATTGATGGCACACAGATGCACGATTGCAAATAACATAGTTTGTGGGCTAATGGTGCTGTTGCGATTTAAAAAAAAACAACAACCAACCAACCAAAACTATTTCTCTATCACAAGCTTCCTAGGTTTGTTTCAGCCTGATGTTGTAACTGTGGCTCCTCATCCCATGTAAAGCTTTCCTGTTTACATCGACGAAAGGAGTGCTTGGCCCTGTATGTGAAGGTGCTAGAAAGAAGGTGCAGAAGCTGGTTCAGCAAAAAATTATTTTGTGGAACCTACCTATTCTAATGGGTTTAGCAATTTTAGGTGACTTCCTTCTTGGAGATGAATTTGAGGCACCTTAAAAGGTCTAGAAGGGCATATTCAGCTTTTAAATATTGTCCATAGTTGGCTATGTGTTAAAACCGCACGTTCAGGGGCTTACATTAGGTTTGCACTTATCATTTCACAAATGCCAAAGGTATAATAGAAAGCATAGTTAAGAACAAGCAGCACTCGCTGTTAAGGAATATTGTGTAGCAAAACAAATAAAAGAAAGGTGGTGAAGTTTTTCTTAATCAGAAATTCAGCTGGAGAGAAATATGTGGTCTATAAATTAGCAGAATAGTAGGTAGATCTGGCAGGCTGTATGAAGTACATAATTTAGCTGAACTTATCCACACACTCCTTGAAAGTGGACCCTGAAGCCTACATTGTTAGCTGTATTAATAAATAACAATTTTTGCAAGATTTGTTCTTAGGTTTATTCTTCATTTGTTTTGTTTTAATACCAGTGAAAACCAAATCCTGGACATTCGTAGTTAATATTTTTCAATGTTTTTCTCCAGCAGCTGCTAGCCTCTACTGCTTTACTGGGAAGGGGAAAGGAGACGATTAAATGAAATTCATAGCCTTTTAGTGTCTGCTCAGCCTGCGATTGGCAGCATGTGGGTTTGTGGCTGCTGACCTGGCAGACTTACAGCATTTTTATGACGTCAAGTGCACACATCATGGGTCTGTGCAAGCTAAATATGCGCTTCAAACCTCCCCTCCCCGTTTGCTTTCATTTAGGAGACTAAGGACTTCTCCCAGTAAAAATCAGAGTGAAAGAATCGAGCCACTCCTTACAGTTGTGAACTTGTGTGCTTGGCAGCATGGCCTCAGTCACTGGGCCCAGCAGCTTTTTTTTTTTTTTTGTAGACATTCTTTCTGTATAGTTCTTTATTTGTTTGGTATAGTAAATGATAACTCGCTCCTTTAATAAGTGAAAAATGGCTTCAGCTAGCAAATGTGAGTTCTGCTGAAATAAATAGCGAATTCTTCATTAGCTTAAACAGCACCAGCACCTAATATTTACCTTAAAGTATGGATTCCTTCAGTTTGTTATTAGTATGAACCTTTGGAGTTCTTTTGCTAAGAAAACGAGATTGCAATCATCTCTACAAGGTTTTATATACGTTGACAAAATGTTACTGTCTGTTTCACACCTAGTTGCATTTAAAACCTGTGGGTGCATTTCAGGCCATAAAGTAAGTGTACAAAATAACAGCCACTTGCGTACATAGTTGTCTCCTTTGCATCTACTTAATGACTTATTTATTTCTAGGAATTGCATTTGAAATTCACAGACTTCTAAACCTTTTTTAGCATCAAACTGACCACTGATCTTACAAAAAAAAAATCATCTACATCAGCACCAACTCAATCATTGACAGAGGCTGGAGGAAATGAAACATCTGGGATCTATTAAGATTTTTATTTATGGTTTTAAATATTGAAATGTGTATTGCTGCTTGCCTTTTACGCTTTGAGTGTGAATCCATTAAAGAAAGCCCTCGCAACACAAACAGTTGCATGTTAAAGTGATTTGGGCTAGAAAGCTGGGACCCCACCATGTAATTGTAGAGGAATCACAAGGAAGGTGATGACTGTGGTGAACTCTGGTTTATTTATTTATTGCGGTGACAGAAAGACTTTACCAGGGTCTTCCCAAAGATAACAGACTCTTCAATCCTCGTGTGGCTTCTCACAGAAAATGTTTCACTGTTGCATTTATCTGCTTTCTACACACAGTGCCTTTGAGGTGCAACCTTGTTGGAGTCTTCAGTGAAAGTGAAATTTTCTCACTACTACGCTTTCAAATAATCCCCTACTTGCGCCCTCGTTGAAGGACATTGTTTCTTATTATTAGCTTGCCTTTGTAATCATGTGATATTTTTGGAGGGGGGAGGAGGCTGTTAGCCCAGTAGCCCAGGCTTCATCAGAAGTCGTCCGAGTTTCCACAAGCTAATTCTCTTCATCAGGTGAAAGCCTCTGAGGTGCTCCGTCACCACAATACCAGGCAGATCGTAAAGGTATTGTTAAAGGCAGACGTTTGGGCAACAGGCAGTGCTGCTGCTGGGTTTTCTCGGAGGTTGGTTAAGGAAAGGTCTGAGCTGGAGTGCTCTCAGGTTCTCCGCAAGGGACCCCTGCACCTGGGAGGGAACGGCCGTGTTGGAACGAGGCAACGGGTGTACTGGGGCCTAAATTTTCCAGACTGCAGGTTCTTGTTGTCGCTTTGTAAATACACTCCTCTGCCTCGCTCCTCTGTAGGCCAATACATTTAATTTCTAAACTAAAGAATTGTGTAGGCTGGTCTTGTTAGCCAAGTGCTTGCAGATGGCCCTCGGGGAATGAGAAGAGCCTGTCGGGCTGTGGCTGTGGGAGCCTCCAGCAGAGCGCAGGCAGTATGGCCACGCCGCCCCTGTGCGGCACCTGGGATTCTCGGCAGCAAAAGCTGAAGGAAAGGCTCGAGTTAACTATCAGTAAGTAACTGTATCCTATTCTCACTGGGACCAGTCACTAGAGGGGGTGAGATCTCATGTATTAACCTAGAGTATTACAGGCATTTTGGAGGAAGATTGTAAATCCTATTTATAGTGGCTGGTGGAGAGAGGGGCTCGTTACCAGGTAGCCGTCCTTCAGCTGAGGCCAAGTCTGTTCCATCCCACAGAAACTCTCTTCTAAAATATATTTGGGATTTTGTCTGTGGCTTGCTGATTTTACTGGAGACTCGAAAAACAACAGCTGGAAAGAATAAATTGGAAACCATGTCATTTGGGGGAAAGAGGCAGGAAAAAGGATGCACACTTGCAGATAATTGGTGCATTCAAGGTATGCTTCCCATAGTGAGTTTTACCAGGATTTGCCATTCTTTACTCTTGGATTCAGGGAAATAGGAGAATAATACAGTAAATGGTGAAAGGTAGCTTTAGGAAAGGAAAGACTTTCAGAAGTGACTTGCCCTCAAATATACCAGTCTGACTGACCAGGAACAGAACGAATGTTTAAATACCATTATTATAGACAGTACTAACCCAAAGGGAATAGTAAAATAAGAACAGTTTGCTGAAGCAGCATACCTTTAAAAGGACATTTTGAAATTTGTTGTGCCCTCATGTGAAAGTTCAAGATTGGATAATATCCTGTAGTGAAGCCTTAGTTAACTTCTATTTCCTTGATGAGCTACACTTAAAACTTGCCTAGGATGTATCTAAATAACTATACTGAAGTAATAACTCAGTGAAAAGGCAATATATTATTTATCAACAAATGTTCACTAGGTTACAAAGATTTTAATCAGGATTTCCCTTTGGGTGTTGTCACAATGTACACATGAAAATGTTAGACGTGTCAGCATAAAAACTTAAAGAAAAGTCAAGTTAGTTGAAGTTTCACTCAGAACCTCCATTGCTGATACAGGGAACTGCAATGAATACAGATAATTCCACCACTGATTATTATTCAAAATACCAACGCTGTGGGTTTTTCCTTTTAAGTGACATTGTAAGCGACATTTGGGGGTTTTTTACAAGTTTAAATGAGCGTTTCTCGTTCATTTAGAGAGATGCACACTGTTGTAATAAATGACAACCTAAACTTATGCTATGAATGAAAAAGCATATTTACAAAATCTTGGAGCTAGATTGCAGTATGGCTATTCTGTGAAAGACTTCACCTCAGTGATTAGTTGCAGCACTCTTACTAAATGTGTTTCAATTCATTTTTTGTCACTGAGAAATCAAGAAATAGGTAGCTTATTAAAGGCGACCACATCCTTTTATGCAAATTTAATGCACTTGGCAGCTTTATCATGATAAATGGTCAGGATGAGATAGTTCATGATGTATCTCTAATCTCTCCTGTGAAGATGTTCATGTCTTGCAGGAAGTAGCCCCTTGAGAGCTGAAATCTTTAGAAGTATGTGGCAGATGGTGATGTCTGCAGAGTGTCATAGATTGCTTTGAAGTTCTTCCAAACGATGCCTTCAGTTAGTGTGTCTGAGATTTTGCAAGTTCTCTTGCTTCATCTCTCCTGTGTTGCCCTCTTCTCTCCTCCATCGCATTGTGTCCCCAAGTTGTTTCTCATACTGGGAACACGCACCACATCCTTACAGAGTACATCTCAACTAGCTCCCCAGTCCTGTCATATCTTTGCCTGTAAAGTTGTTCTTCCATTAGGCATCTTGCATATTTTAAGTGCAGTGGTTCACAACAGGAAAACAATAAAACAGAACAAATGTCTTGGAGAAGCCTATCTATCATTCATGCTTTGTGTTCAGTTTTTGAGTAAATCCCTGGAGCCAACATCAGCACCAGTGCCACATTAACTAACTCATCAATGTTAATCAATTACCAATATTAATTAGGCCAACTTATCTTTAGATTAGTAACAAGAAATGGTTAAGTTTTAATGCTGCTGCAGGGAGTCTGAAGGAACTCACAAAATCAAAAAATGCTGCAAAGCTTTTGAAAATCAAAACCTAATTCATGGGAATAGAGCTAACGAAATAGATACAATAGAAAAGCATAAAATAATACCGATTACAGATCTGAATAACTGTATGTTTTCAGAGCTGAATACTTTCACTTTTCCTCAGTCTGCGTTGGTTGATCTGGGTTTGGATGGGCTTTTTTTCTGAAATCAAGTGCCAAATTTCATGTGAATTTTTTTTTTTTAATACCTGTCATGTTCCCTTTGTAAGTTCACATTTTAAAATCCCTCTCCTTAAGTATTTCTGTTACCATCTACACTATACATAATCATTTGTGCAATAATTGGTGATATTTAGTTAGGTATACATAAATTTTTAATGTCCAGGATTTTTTTGGCATTACTTCTCTCTCAAATGCAATTCCCACAACTTGATCCCTTTTAAATATCTGTATTTTTAATGTTTTTTCCCAGTCATAACCCACTGATTCCTACTAAAACCATTGAAAAAAATTATTAATATTTCAAGTAATGGTTTCATAATTATTGTGCTATTCCTCATTCTACTGTATGCTGTGTAACAAAGCATAGCTTCTGTTAAGACTAAGACCTAAATGTTTCTGTTTGCATCACATTTCCTTTTGCTGTTTAAATCATCCTTGAAGTCTTTTTCCTTCTTTCACATGCGGGAGCCATGGCTAACCATGCTGTGTTACTCAGTTGATTTTAAAAGGGAGAGGGCCAATGAGCTGTGTATTCTGAGATGTGATACAAAGAAAATTTGGGGAAGTCATTAACTTCTGTGATTAGTCTGGTTTAAAAATCCTTGATTTTTGAGTTTGTACTCACCACCTTCAATCTATGACATTAACTGTTTCTTGGACTGTTGGGGTTTTTCTTATGAGGCGTCAGTAATTAAATGTTGCAGGCACATTAGTGCATCTCCATCAAAATATGGTTTAGGTTCTTGTTATTATGATTTGCAAAACATTAGAGTTTCATATCACAACGTAGCTGTTAAAGAAAAAAAAAAAGCCTTGAAAAACAGTACCACAGACCTGACTCAGCTGTCTGTGATCTAGAAAGGGGTATTAAAGACGCGTAAAATCTTCTTGTTAAAATTCTGCTCATGAGTTAAGGAAAAGACTGTGGTGACTTTTCTGTCTGTGTGACATTCCTTTTGTTGCTGGTTATTGCTATTGCATGTCATCCCAAGGTGATTTATAGAATCACTTGGAATGATTCTAGATTTATACGAATTCATTTGCAGGGCAAAGAGGGTCTGAAATGATTGTTACAATCTTTAATTTAAATATATATATACTCTTACCTAATTGGCACTTTACAGTCTAGATCTACAAGGCCTATCAAAAGACTTCTTTCCCTTCCACATATAATTCTTGCCACTTTTAATCCAGACCCAATGAACACTTTAATGATGATTCTTGTACTATATTTTAATAAATGATGTGACTGAATGCAAATTTAGATTAACCCTTACTCAGGGTACTTCGTTGAAACGTCACCTTTGCATTTTATCCCCCACATTGAACTGGCAAACCATTTGTACATGAAAATGAAATAATAAATATTTACCTGCTTACTGCCCTTCCTGTGGGTGCAGATTTTTCTGGAGGAATGTGGGACAGACCTGGCAGTTGATTCAGCCCATTCTGAAACCTTTGGCCCATGCCAGGGTGACTTGCTGTGCTCTACCACAGATCATATTAAAGCTTAATGGACAAGACCATTGGAGGCAATCTGGCCATGACAAGAAGATCCATTTGTTCAAATTTCACCTGTTTTCCGAATCAGCTGTTAAAAATATGTCTGGGCCATCTGTGTCCCTCTCGGTTGTTGTTCTTTTTGTATGGGCCATGCTGCTTGTCTTTCATTTGTTGAGCAGGACCCTTTCTTTCTCAACCTGCTTTCAGACCCAGACCCAGACCTAGACCTCCTCAATGCCATGCTCTGACCTGACTCTTCTTGTCCTCTGGCTCTGGAAAGGTTGTTAATAATATGGTGCTACGTTTTTGCTAGTGAAGTTCAGTGATGGATATTGTACTTCTCTGGATCATTTCTGAGGGTTTCTGGAGCAGCACCCACAAGACCAATACATTCACAATTCTGAATTTTCCAACTTTGATGTTAATTTTGTTGTAGATTTTTTTAATAATAGCAAAATGAGAAACTTCTTTCAGTATTATTCTGAAAATCATCATAAGCATCATATATCCATGTTGCAAATGAATATGCAGTACAGTGGTATCAGTCAAGAATGTTCTGAATAGTACATCCATTGCACATGTTGTGAATTATAACCCAAATCTTTTATCTAGGGCATCTTTTGATGGTGCTTATGAGTGGATTGCTATCTGGTGATCTAGTGATCTTCAGAGGAGAAAAGCTGCTTAACTGGAGAGAAAAAAAATAGGAAAAAAGAAAAAAAAACTAATGCCATCAAGACTAAATGCTTCACCAGTAGCTAATATCTGTGTCCACACAGCTGATGGTACTTTTTAATAAATAATATGCACTGATAAAAAGGTGGTTATGTATTCCAGTGTGGAAACCTCAAAATATTTACTCAACCGTCTGTTTGCTTTTATAGTAGCAACCAATAGAGACTTTTATTTGCAAACTGTGAACAAAGATGAAACACTAAAATAGCTGTGAAGTCCCTTTTCTTTTTTCTTTTTCTTTTTTCTTTTTGGAAATCCTTTCCACAACTGTCGGTTTAGTAAATGAACACATTTTTAAACTTTGGGCATTGTACATGATAGCTGTATAAACTAGCCAGTCATTTCACTTACAGGATGCCAGCAAAGCTCTGAGAACTAAAGTAGACCCTAAAGCTAGCTTTAATTGTCCTGGCTGTGCGGGCACAAACATGGAGATATGGTGCCATCTCTTCTGCATTGCTTGGCCAGCCTGCCTGGAAAGAGACATCAGGAAAGGGCAGACTGGCATAACCCTTCATGCTCAATTCCTGGGAACATCATGAAAAAGCAGATTCGAACTCAATAATTCTGTGGGCCAGCTAGCAGAGTAAGGAAAATACTGGCAAAGTAACAGCTTTGGTTTTAGAACAGACCGGAGGCTTTTATTTTTGTTACACCGTTAAGAGTAAAGATAGTTGATATATGCCATTGGATTAGTCAGCTTTGATGCTCTCTTTCTAGTGCTAAGGATTCCTTTAAGTAAGTGTCTTTTTTTTTTCTTCATAAAATAACCTTCCTCAGGATTTAACAGATGGGTTAAGAAGGGTCACCTGATGATGATCAATAGAGTAACTCTTATTTTTTCAGGAACATAATTTAGCGATGAGCGCGTACAATTGGCCTGTGTGACCATCATGTTTATACAAAGGCCAAAACTGATACATGGCTTGAAATGTGCTACTTCACCATTTTTCCATGAGCTCTAATACAGAGAGGAGTTGAAGGACAAAATCTACAAATGTATGTGATATCTATAGCTGTAAAAGGAGATGATATTGCAGGACGCCCCTCTCCTCCCCCAGTATGTAAGAAAATAATATACGTATGAAAGAAAGCATAACATTGTAAGCTTCTAGGATGGTCTGCAGCCAAAAAGTGTTGATTCTACTTACTGAAATAGAATAGGCAATGTGTTCTCAACAGGATGATATTGCCAAAAGGAGCAACTGAATACATATTCTATAAAAAGTATGGGTTTAGGTCCTGTGAATTTCTCATAGTTGAATCCAGTATCACTTAGGAGAGTGTAGAGCACTTGAAAATGCACAAAACCAAAACCCTAGAAAATTCTGTTGTCACTGTTCCATCCACAGTTCCCATCTGATTTTTGTCTAAGATTCATATTGGAAATTTCAGTTAAAAATAATACTGTCAGCTATATAAAAATGAAAAGAGCAAGAAACTAGAATTACTTGCCAGTAGCACTATAAATAGAAGAAACATTATTTTTTTTTAAAGTTTTGATATACCTAGCACTATTTATTATGTTTTATTCAAATTTGCATAGTGTTTTCTAGTTTTCTACCTGGTAGTGAAAATATATGATTTTTTTTTTATTTATTTTAAATTATTTGGTGGATTTTTGGGAAGGATTTTCTGGGACTGGTTCACCTGCAGGACTACTTATAAGGGCTTCATGAAAGGTAACTAGGAAGAGCAAACTCCCTGTTGGAAGACTTTTATTTGCCTTATGGCCGTTGGTGTGCCTTGTAGCCATTGGTATACTTTTTGTTTAAAATTTGTAGGTGCCTGCATATCAAAAAAGTAAAAAATAGTGCATTGTTTTGTTCATTATCGTATTTTAAACACTTAACTCCACTGTGCAGAGTCTGGATTACATATAAGCTGATTCATTGTCCTCTGCTTGTGTCCTAATGCGCAGGCTCAGAGACCTCAACAGAGATCCATTGAAGTTCATTAGCTCTGACTGTAGCTTCTGTTTGCTAATTGATAAAAATACTAAACAAAACCTTAACAAGATCATTGTCACCCCCACAGAAAAAAAAAAAAAAAAAAAAAGAAAGAAAGAAAAGGAAAAAAGGCCTGGATGCTTGAGTTGAACTGCCAGACATTATCTATTTAAATTCTTAAAGGTAGTGAGTGAGATCTGCATAGAAACTCAGAAAGAGCATCTATAGACTGAATATTTTCTCACATGTCAGTGCTCTCACAGGCTGGCATGTCAGAAGAGGCTTTGCAGTTTTGTTTCTTAGGGTGTCACAAGCTAGCACAAGCATGCAAGTCTTCTACATTGCATAAAATTTTAAGAAAAACTGATCTCCTCAAAGAAGAATATGAAGGAAGTGGGTGAATTCTGCTGTTTTCCTTCCATCCATCCTCTATCTTTCTCCCGTTCAGAAGGTTATATTTAGATGGAAAATTTAGACCTCAAACATTCTCTCTTGCATAAAATTTTTTGAAATGTGTTCTCATAGACCTTCACCTCTGAAGTCATCTACCATTAAGAAGCTCTGCACCCCCCTACAAGTCTGTTTTGGTGCCTGACTTCATTGTAAATCTGTAGTCTAAGTGGTTTTTTTTTTTTTTCAACACTGATTGCTGCAGTGAAAATAACTTTTGCCATAGTTTTAATCGTACTTGAGCTTTTAGAAGCCTTTCTCCCTTCTGTGCATCTATGTTCACACAATTCATTGTTTCAGCGGGGATCAGCAAAAATAAGTCTTAAGTTGGATGACTAGATGAATGGAAGGAGTGAAGTTCTTAAAGTTAGTAGTGAATTTTTAACATATGAATTACATGCTTCTTCCTTCAGCCTGCCCAGCTATTTTGGTGCCTCTGACAAGAGCTCATTGATGGGCTGGCATAGCTCTCTCTTACAGTGAAACAATTTTTGGAGAATGTCCTAATCTGCCTGTCTAGGATCTTGTATTAACACTCATTGCCATTGTATCAGGAGCACTTCCCAAGTGTCAGAACAACAATGATATCTCTCTCTTCCTTCCCTGCCCGGGATGGAAACAGTTAGTTTGTTCTTTCCTTGTAAGGGAACTTAAATGGGGTCAGAGAGCCAGGGTGGTTAACAATATGGTTTTGTGACTTAACTGGATGGGTGGATTTCATACCCATTGTTGCTTTCTTCCTGCTTTGTGGTGGTTGCACGCTCGCTTGCCAGCTTCCCTTCCTGGTCATTGGCACAACTCAAAAGAGGAAAAGAAGGCTCTAAGTGGCTGGATGCAGAAGTGAGTCTGGGAAGAGGTGAGATGTTGCATGAAGCAGACTGATAAGGAAGAGGCTTGATGACATGGTCAGATAGAGGAGCTTTAGAAGGCTAAACTCAGATCTGCTGAGAAAGATTTATTGCAGTACCAAGAGGTCATGTATTTTTCTCTTGTGAAGCCCCATAGGAATGGGCTATAGTGCAGAGAACTGTGTGAAAAGCCTAATAGCAAGGAAGGGGAGTTAGTTCTCTATCACAAACCAGTGGAGAGAGAGTCATATACTGAAACTGTATGGACAAATGTGCATTGTGCACATATATGCTGTATGTGTACGTAGCTGAGGGCAGGCCCCAGCTTTTGGTGCAGTTGAGTGCTGTCTAGTAACTTCTCCCAAAGGCAGTGACTTTAGCAACGTGCTTCTAGTAGGCAGGTCATGCTGCCAGCAAGTGACTCTGAAAACATTTGTGTGGGGAAAAAATTTTGACATATTCTCACTGTTGAGAATATGCTCCTGGCCAAAGATTATATTTATTTATTTATTTAGCTCAAAAAGATTCTGGAAGAGACCATAGTACCCTTTGCATGAGACTTCTGAGAGACTTTGTCCTTTACTCCCCAAGACAGGCTTGATGGCAGAAGGGAAATAGCAGAGGAAAGATAGGGTGGTGCTGAGAGGCTCAGAGTTGGAGAACGGCAGGGCACAGCATGGATTTGCCTTGTAAAGGCAGGATACAACATTGCCTCGAACAAGTCAGATGTGCTGGTTGCATGGTCAGATCAGAGGAACACCATCACATCCTCAAGTGTTGTTAGGCTTTTCAGAATGTGTGAAATGCAAGGGGTTTGCATTTCTTCTTTGAGAAGACAGTATTTCTGTGCACTGTGTCCACCGTGACCCTCCATACAAACAGCGAGAGTGGCACGACTAAGCATAACAATGCAGCATTAGGCATGATGTTTCCATTACGGTCAGTAATTCTGCAGGATTCTTAAAGCGGTGAGTATTTACAGTATTAATTGCTGCCAGAACTACAGGCACATTGTTGCTAGAACAGCAAACAGCAGAGGGCTAAAAATACCACAGGCCAAAATATATACTATTACTATTGGGTCAAATCTGAGAACTGTGTTATTTTTTGAGGGACTCCCTCATGCATAACCA
Organism: Charadrius vociferus; assembly: GCF_000708025.1. Taxonomy (NCBI): domain Eukaryota; kingdom Metazoa; phylum Chordata; class Aves; order Charadriiformes; family Charadriidae; genus Charadrius; species Charadrius vociferus. Next base: position 1,985,844 of record NW_009648963.1, on the reverse strand, counting down.
ATTTACCAGCATACACTGATGTCTGGCCCTTGCTTTCTCAGTTTTTGTAGTAAAGGATTCCTCCAGATCTACCTTATTTATTTTTGGAAGGAAAGTGCCAGGCCTTTGAGAGCTCTTTTTTTCCCCTCTTGTTTCTCCATTTATTTTTTAAGCCTTCCTTGGTTTCTCTCACCTTTGGTTCACAAAAGCTGATGTCCTTAGTAGCTCAGGATACCTCTGTGCTAGCTGGTGATTGATAGGTCCTTTACTGAACCCATGTTGTCTTCCTACATCCCCTTCCCTTTCCGTGTTTCATTTCCTTTTCCGCTTGACTACACAGTGGTTTCCAAACTGGATGTCTTTGGCAGTGCTTTGGCTTTAAAAATACTTCATATTTACATGTTTTGGGAGTTCTGGGGAGGAAAAGAGGATGGTTGAGGGCTTTTTTGTTCCTCTTATTTTCTGCTAGAGTTGTAACTTCCTTGAATTCCCATGGGAAAGAGAACAACTTTAACAAGGAACAGCTTTGCCGGACTGACTGGGAGTTAGATCCAGGGAACTTGCACGACTATTCACCTGTACTATGAATGCAGCAGTCAGAATATCTCCTATAATCTCCTTCATCTTGCAATTCAGAGCTTTTGATTCAGACTGCAAAATATGTTTAGTTCAGTATCAAAAGAGATGAGAAAGTATAGGTATCCACCTCTTACTGGGCTTCTAAAGCTGCCAGAGAATGAAAAGCCTGCCTTCTTGCAGCTGCCCATGCGGTGGTGTCATCTCTTGCCTTTGCTGAGATTTGCACTATTCTGGAGGGCTCTTTGCAGTGTATGTTAGAGAGATTTTTCTGTAGGTATCTTCTGTCTCAGTTTTGCTAGCTAGACTCAACTCCATTCTCTCATTTTCCTTTATATTTTGGATTTAGTTTGTATGTTTGTTCTTCCATAAAGTGCAGCCAGAATATCAGAGGTGATTCTTTCCACATCACTCCCTGCGAGTCTCCCCCCAATGACCGTAACAGCCTGGTTGGCTGGCAACCCCCCTCATCTGACAATCATTTGCAATTGTTTAACTTATATTATTGCAACTTTCTAAACAGTTTCTACACACCCAAACTTTGGTTATATTTTCTACTTTTTCTATTGAACTCTCAACTGTTCAAACTTGAAACTCCCTGGTGCCAATGAGACATCCCTGGGAATGGAGAGTTTTTAAGCCAGCCCTTCTCCACCTCCACAACTCTAAGCGACAACACGAAGGGAATAGAAAGCTGACTTATGCAGCTTGAGAACGATCTATCTTTGTATAGAAATCTGTGATAGCTGAGAATTCTTATGGGAGCGTGAACTAACCTGTGCAGTATTTTGGGCAAAACTGCTGATGGCAGAAAAAAGAAGCGTCTCCTGACCACTCTATTTTCATGTGGTGGAAAACAACATTTGTTGACTAAGGTGCTGCCTTGATCCTTTTGGCCTGGGAGACCGGGAATAGCAGTACCAAGAACTTAACATGACTTGGTTACAGGCAGTTACTTGCTACACTGAATAACACAATCTACATGTTTTTTTTTTTTCTTTCTCTCTGCATATTAGCTTTGGCTTAATAGTTCAGGAGGATGATCCAGAAAACAGCTCTCATGCTTTAGTAATTTGAGCAAACGTTTATTTATGCTCACAGAATTGAGTGCAGACTGAAACTCACTCCAATAATAAATATAATTCCCTCACACATGCACACATGTTTTCTACAGTCTATTGTATTTATTAGCATGTGTATTTAAAATAACACTACACAGAAATGTTAGTCCAAGCTTTTCTTCTTGGGCATGATCCAGCTTAACCCTTCTCTCTGTGGTGGGCTGTTCCTACACTCCATTCTCACAGGACCTTCCTCTCTTTGAGAGCTGTCTTAATCTCCATAAATATTAGGGTAAACTAGCCCTATCACTAATCATCACTCAGCATTTTCCAGGTGGAACAACACCTGTTCATTTGGATGTGGGGAATACATAGCAAAACCATTGCTGCTAGGCTGTGACAATAAATAATGTTTTGTTAGTTTTAAAATTACTCCCCTAAAACATACAAAGAAATGAGGAAAATTCTGGGTATACAGCTATTAAACACGCTTGTCTTAGTCGGCATCAACTTTTTTTTTCAATGCTGAAGCTATGCTGAAGCTATGCTTGTATGACTAAGTAGGGAATGCATAGCTGACCGATTGAAACAAGAAAAGGACTTGCCACACAGGAACATTTTGAATTCAGCTTCTTCCTTTACGACTGAATGGCAGTTTTAGCAGACAGAGAGCTTAGACAAGCTCATGACTGACCCTGCATACTCCTAACTCATACAACATGGAATAAAATACATCAGCTTAAATGTTTTGTGTTATCAGTTTCCATAATGTGCCTTACCTTGAATTTGTGGTAAGCTAACAGCATGCACCCAGTCAGTTACTGTCTGCCTGAAGTACAGACACATGCTACGTAGTGGTGACTCGTCATCTGGGTTTGAAGCCCAGGTAATGTGACAAGAATGGCCTGTGTTTAGCAGACTGGGTTTGAAAACAGGGTTCCTTAAATGCATTTCTTACAGGCGCTTCTGCTGTAAGAGCTCTCTAAGCCAAAGGTTCCCTTCTGCTATGATGAACACAGGTTAGTTGACAAAAAATAAGAAAAGCACCTTTATGAAGAGGTAACCATCCATTAGATAAAAAGTGCTGCTTTGGAACCTGGAGAAAGAATAAATACACCTGATAACCCTTGTTGCTCTCATGGCCCTATTTTTCACTCTTAAGATTCAGTCTGAGATTTCTGGACCATAACTGATTTTTCCAAGTCTAACTAATATCTCCCCAAATACATATTACATATGTTATATATAAATACATATAGTAAGAGCATATTTTATCCTAACTTTGTCTGATTTTGTTGTCACTGTCCCTTTAAGTAAGAGAACATGGGGGAGATGAAATAGCATCACCCATGTAATCCTGCAACAATCCTTCACTAAGCAATCCCGAATGCCAAAGAAGAAACAGGAGGAACCTGTGGGTCATAGAAATTTTATCCCAGGCATACTTACTCTCAGGCATCCCTATTTAAGTCTTCAGTCTGTTGGTCAGGGTTGGAGATCTGTTGCTCTACATGTCTTTTGGCTTTTACTCTCCTCTTCTAGGCCAACGGTTTTGTTAGTCTTCTGTTGTGGTTTTGTGTTATGTTGTGGTGTTTTTTTTTTTATATCAGGCTACTTTCATTTAAAGTGTCTCATTCAGATTTAGTAATGTAGGTATCAGCAGTCAGATTTAAATATCTTGGCCATCATGTTCATACTGCACTGAAATATTGAATCTGTTCTCACTAACAAGGCAGCTTTTCACACATTAAAGGAATATGTCGAATGTTGGATCTGTTATATTCTTGAAGTGTTGGATCTCTCCCCTACTCAGAGCAGCAGTTCTTATCATACATTGCAATTCAACAGTAAAATATTGAAACACTATTGAATCACATGGATTCTTCCTATGCTTCAGTCCTACAAAACAAGAAACAAATCTCAATTGGCCCCTTGAGCCTGAGACAATAATTCATCAATGCTGTTAAAAGAGAATGTGTCTTAAAGTGCTAACATACTTTTTTTTAGCTTTATATGTCCTCTACAAATAATTTGGCGGGGGGGGGTGGGGGGAACCAACACCACCCAAAATAAGTGTATATAACATGCACTGCCTATTCCTCCCTTGTATCTTTTCAGGTTTAATGTACAGCACCGTCTATGTCTCTGCTTGGAGCTTGTTTAAAACCAATATGCCTATTAGGTTTTTGTAAACTCTGTTTATTCGGTCTCCTGGAATGCTACTGGAGGCATTTAATTCACTGATAAATACCTCAGCTCTTTTCTAGTTAAATGATAGAATTCTGTGCTTCAGTAAAACTGAGGTAATGACATACATCTTGAATAAACAGTGGAATAGTTGGTACTTTAAGATACTATTCAGAAAAAAAGAAAACTCTGTGAAATAGAATTTCCAATGAAATAGTAGACAATGCTGTACCAGAAGTATCTTTAAAAAGCAACATTACTGGGTGATTAGACTTTGTTTTTTAGAGTTACCAGTACTAAGTTGCACGTGTATATTGATGCAGTTTTCAATGTCAATAAATATTGCATCAGCTCCTGTATGGAAAGAGGATGTTGCAGAAATAATTATGACATGATGCGATAACCTCTTCTTTAAAAAAAAAAATAAAAAAGAAAGGAAAAAGGCAAAGCAGAACAATACTGTAGTGTTCTGGCCATCAGGAAACCACGACAATGCTCCCACCTTTTTCCTGTGACTTACCCAGAGTTCCTTCCAGGCAACACAGATAACTGATAATGCTGTGAACTGGATCCTGTGCCAAATGAAAATAGGGTAATTTTTTTGTTAAGTTTATATCTGATTAAAAATGGATCTTAACAACACCCTTTCCACTTGGCTTTGCATCTCTTCTAAAGAACATACTTCATTGTAACTCTAAACACTGCATTGTTTCCCAATGCAAGTGTTACTTCAACAGATGACCAGCACAAAAAATTAATTTACTTTGTAAATTCGTATTGCAGAAGCTAACCATGATTGAATAACAAGGTCATTCATCGCTGTTTCTACTGAAGAAAAAAAATCTTTGTGGAATTACATTTTATGATTCTCTGGAACTTGAATATTCCTGAAGCAGGTAGATTTACCAATAATGCTTTTCAAAGTGCATGTGACTTCAGGAAACCATCTCATCTTGCAGTATTTAAAATGCAGATGTAGTCCTCTACACGTGAACGTTTGGGATTGCATGTGTGTCTTTATGGACACCCCCCTATTCTCCACGCATCAGTGGATGTGTGTTTTACTGTCTCCCTCTGTGCTCTGGGCATGGTGGAACTGGGGCAGCTCTCCAGCCAAGGCTGCAGCAGCACATGGGTTTTAGCCTTAGAGGTCCTTGGTGTCTCACCTAAAATAGGGCCACTGGTTTATGTGTTTAGGATTCATGTTTAGGTAAAATGCCCCATCAGTGCAGTGCTCTGCAAGCATGTCTTCGAGGAGTGCAGCGTCAGGGTGCAAAGAAACTCCTTGCCTCCTGCTTGCTGGGTGAGAAGGGGCCTCTTTGGTGTGGGTGAGTGATGGTGGGGTCTATGGGGATCTGCTGTGGTTCCCATCAGCACACACCCACAGTTATCTCATGCTGTCCTTACAGGTAGGGAACTCTATGGTCCCTTGGTTTTAGCTCTGCTCACTCAGTTAATTTCCTCAGGCATTTTGCAGGGTTATTTATGCTTCAGCCTGTACTTAGCCACCAAGTTATTTTTTTCTGACTGGCTACTAATGAAGAATAAGTCAATTTATCCTCATCAGTTAAATTATAAATACAGAGAAAACAGAGTAAAAATGTCGCCACATGGAGATGTCTTCACTTTTTTCCATTCCCTAAATTGTGGTTTATGTAAACTGAGAAAAATATTTATAAAAAATGCTGGGCACAGTAACCCTCTTTTTTAAACTATTTGGATTAGCTTGTGAGATGTAACTATTGATAACACAGTTTGGTACCTTTGTAAATAGATTTAGTCTGTACAGCTATGTCTTCCAATGGGTTTCAAAACAAATGTCGTGTTTTATTTGAGCTGTATAAGAAAGGAACTTGTGAACCACTAAAAAAATAAAAGATGTCAGAAGAAGGTTAATTTTCATAGTATATTTTGTGATTAAAAAAAAAGAAAATGCCTTACTTAAAGGCCACAACGTGGCCCCAGACCAAATGGGATTAATGGGGACAGACAGGAGGGACTTCTAGACTGTGTGGAGGTCTTCTGTACACTCAAAACAAGTGAAGGATCTGAACGGGTGTCAACCAGGAGTGCTGGTCTTCCCCCTTCTCAACATGTGTCTGTGGGGCTGGGTGGAATGAGGCAGTTGATCAGCTCCATCAAAGCCTTTCTCAGAGGGGCTGATCCCACTTTCCATTTAAATAGTTGCCAGGGCTTCCTTATATTTCAAAGCAACAGGGTGAAACGGTCTATTACATCCCCTGGAGGTTGTCCTGTGGTGTGACTGCCTTGTGCCATCCCAACCTCACAATTACCACTTCTGCTGTAGTAAGTGTGCAAGCCAGAGGAGTTTGTGTATTATTTTTCTTAAAAAAATACAGTGAGGGATTTCAGCATTTTATGACATTTTTAATAATTAATTGTCAAAAAACACAACAAAAATAGATGGAGCATTAAAGCAAATTTGCAAGCCATTGAAGTAAAGAGCTGCAAATAGAAGCAACTCCTGTATTCTACCTTCAGCTATCAGTATAAAACTCATCAAAGTAAACCAGTTTTATTTAGACATCTGGAAAATGTACTTTGACAAACATCCACTTGATGACTGTCAGTGTCTTATAAAGAGACTTTGATATCAAAGATCCCCAGAAACTGTCAGAATAAATCGTGGGGGTTTTTTTAAGACAGAAGGATGTTTCCTAGCTGTGATTTGTATTGTCTGGTTGATATGTTTTTAGTATCTTAATAGAAAGGATTATTTTTACAAATGTTTTTGTATCTAGTTGTGCAAAATAAAGTGACATTAAGAAGATATTTTCTGAAGTTAAGCAAACTAGAAAAGCAGAATCTGTATTCTTTCTCCTTCCAGCACTCTTAATTGTTTTGTCGCTGAGGTTAATGGATAGCAACTTTAAGACTTTGTATTTTCGATAGACTCACAGAGTTTAGGTAATCTATCAAAACCCCTTTTCAAGCAGATGAAGAGAATACGCTAATCATGTACTTTGAATGATATTGTTTCCTTACATTTATGCTACTGAAATATATAAGAACAGGGCAAAATACAGTTGATTCCGTTACATATTTTAGCCTTCTTACAAATGGCTTTTCATCAGCCATACCCAGCATACCTCACCTTAGATACAAAGAAGATAATTAGTCACTGAACTATTCGAGGCTGTAAGTATGAACGCAGATATCCAAAACTGTTTTTTCCTCTTGGCTTTTTTTGTTTTTTTTTTTTTTTTGTTAAATCGAGAAAGGAGGTGTCGCGTTGCAGTGTTACTGGAGATGCTGAATACATTAAAATAGGAAGATGAGAGAAATGCCTTGTGGGGACTTCTTGTAAACATGCAGCATGATTGCTTTTTATTGGAGAAGGCATTTCTGCGATGTTCTGTGTAGTGCTGTAGTGCCATAGATATGTTGAAAATGCTATGAAAGCCTTAACTATTTAATTCTCGTAATCCATCTGTGGGCACTAAGTGATTAGTTGCAGTTTATCCCAGTGTGGGAGCTGGTACTGGTACTTGCATAAGCCTGCCCTGCAAGGCCCTGCCGGAGACAGCAATGCCCACACTCGGTGTGGCTGGCAAAACTTCTCTAGGACATTAAGAAGAGGGCTGGCACGGTGGTCCTGGGTAACCAGAAAACTCTGCAAGAGATGAACGATTTAAACTGGTTGGGGGAATAGCGGTGTAGTGGCTTGTTGGCTACAAGGGTGCTCACACTGCTTAAGTACCAAATCTAGGAGTATAGTTCCCTGTTTTGTCAACAGAGGTTTTCAATAGAGATTTGTCAAAGAGACAAACTAAATTTTATGTTTATATTTACATGTCTAGGCTCTCCTTTTCAGCCTAACTTCGATAGACTGGTATTTGCTTACGTGTACTTTTCTGCACATGTCTTTTTCTGATACTGAAGAGATGCTGTGGTGTATCTCGGTGTCCCTGCCTTGGGAGAGTACATTGTTTGCAGAAAGGCATTTTATAGGCAATCTTGAAACAGTTTGTTTTAGGAAAGCAGGCTGCCTTGGGGTGGATATCCTGTATGGAGTCAGGAAGGTATAGGAGGGGACAGGAGATGTTGTGCCTGCAGTGGCTGTAGATTTAGAAATGGATAACAAAAGGGTGGGGGGGAAGTTAGTCGCTGTCTCACTCTTTCTCTCACACATAGGCTATTTTTGTCTAACAAATATCAATTCATCAGTATTACAAAGTGGGCCTGCTAAGGAAATACCCTATTTTCAAGTCTTTGTTTGCTGCAGTTTCAGAAAGTGCGGCCAACTTTATCTCAGTATTAAGTGACTGAATTATTTCACTATTTACCTTCAGAATGGCTAACAAGGATTCAGTTCACTTCTAAACCACTATGCTATTTCAGAGCAATTGCTTATGATACAGGTAATTACATGATACAATTCCCTTGTTTAAGGATGGCAGTTCGGGGAATCACAGGTATCACCCTACTGGGACACAACTAGCACTGGCTGCAGCCTGAACGTTGGAGTAAGTGAGTGAGAAGGAAGTTTCTTCTACCTTTGAAAATCAGTTTTTCTTAGAAAATTTTTTTAGTATCCTTCCACGTTTTCAGTCAACCTGCAATGGTGCCCCAGGAGAACCAACTTCAACTCTCAGTCTGAACCAAAGGGCAGCTGGAGTTTGCTTTTTCCTGGAGGCTAAGAGTTCATATGCTCCATTGTCTCTGTTATTACTTAGTGTATATGGATTTTTACAGGTATACACAATGCTTAAGGAAATAAAAAAGAATCATCAGTAACTTAAATTTTGACTGGAATGAGGCAAAGCTCATTTAGGAAGGGGCTAGACAATCACTGGAAATAAGCATATGCTGCTAAACTTTACCCTGCAATGCAAGACTCTGTAGAAAAGTTTTTAAAACTGTAGGTAAGGCTCCGCAAAAATAGCTATCTTTGCGATAGCTGTGTCCTGGATTATATTCCCCAGTTTCTTTCCATGACCATAAGTGTTTGAGCTCACTACTTTTTATTTCTAGCAAGGAGATCCTTTCAGCTGATTTGGGTAGGTTAGTTTCCTTCACTTAGTGATGCTGTTCTTCCTCCCTACCTGCACATGTCTGTCTTGAGGGAGGTGGCCTTCTCTGCTGGTCACTTTATTTTGTCTTCAAATGTGGGAGATAGAGAACTAGTATCCTTATTTCTTTTCTTTTTTTTTTTTTTCTTTTTGGTCCCCAGAAATGATCTTTAGTTGTTTGTTTTGGCAAATGATTTCTGAGAAATGATCCGTGAGAGCGATTGCTACTACTCTATTAGCTTCCTCTAGCTCATTTCTTGCCCCACCCCCAAGTCACCTCCTTTCCTTGCTTTTCCTCTTCTTGACTATTCCCACTCTGGTGTCCTTTGGGATTTTTTTATTGTTGCCTGTTTATATCTTTTTGTCGTTCTTTCAGTTACAATTTTTCATCCATCAACTCACTGCTTTTCTAAGCTGAGCCAAGAAACCGCAATAGTTTGCACCTACAGTCATTTGGCCACACAGAAATTTAAATCTTCAACCTTCTGACTGTAATTTGTTGGCCAGTTCTCACCTTCCTTTCCCTCTGTATGAACAGCCTGAGTGTTCCAAATTCTGATTTTGGGATACTCTTTTTTTCCTCCCCTTATGTTTAATTCCTGGGAGGTAGGCTGAATTAGGCAGAATAAAATGCTGGCTCCACTGAATGCTCTTTGCGACAGAGCAGTGCCCACACTTTTCATTTCTGTGACTCATAATGTACAAAATTAGTGCCTGCGAAGCTCAAAGCGCAGAGGGAAGCTACAGTTCCCAAGAAACACTGTTAGCAGGCGTAAGTCACTGCTGTCACTGAAGATGGTAACTTTCTTCTTTGGGCTTATCCCTGTTGCCCATCCTGCCTTTCTTTCCTTATGCCAGAAAAAGCACTTGTGTAACTTTCCAAACCAGGGAAACAATTCAGGTAAAGCAAATGGGGAAAATAGAAGGGTAATTTGATCTTTTTGTGTCAAATGCACAGATTTTTTAGTTGATTTGTTCCTTTTTTTAAAGGAATTTCCATTACTTGTTTTTCACTTTTCTTTTCATGGATTCTGTGATGATAGAGAATGCTTAAGTCTTGTGTTCACTGCCAGAGAAAATGTGCAAAATTTTGCATAATAAATCAGTCCAGGCTTTCCTGTGGTAGCCAGAGACCTGCCAAAACATATAGATTCCCTGGGAATTTCCCAGGCCTCCAATGAACTCTCACATCAGCTACAAATTTGTAAAAAAAAAGAAAAAAAACACTGTTGCTTTTACCACACCGTTTAAGAAACAAAAGTTACTATGCTACAGAACCAGTTGGAAACTTCTTGTCGTAAGTGGAAGATGAGAAACTTGACGTACTCAGAGCATTATATCAGCAACCATAGCCAACAATGTATTTTAAAAAATATTTTAAAACAGAGAATAAAAGTTACCGTGGTTGTTTACGTGTAAAACCAAACTACTGTCCTTATTTGAGTAAACTTTTAAAACCGTTATGGTTATGTTTTCTAATAGTTGTGTATCTGATATGAGTTTGTGCATTAAACGTTTAATTGTCATCCAGCAAATTGAAGCTTTACGGTTGGTACAACAAAAATATTTACGAATCCAAAGAGTTAAATTTTCAGGTTTTGATTGAGCAATACATATACATATTCATGTATGTATATATTTGTATATATGCATATGTATACACCCTTTCATAAATATAGCTAGCAATATGTTTTTCTGCTAGATAAAAAAATAACAGTAGAGCAGAGTGTAAGTAGTTTGTAATAATCTAAAATAAATCATCCAAGAAAGCTGAGGTGACCATATTTCATTCAAAGCTCCATAATTCTGCCCATTTCAGAATTATGACATAACAGAAAGTCTTATTTATCAGCAAAGTTTTTTTTAATTCAGCTGTATTTTTTTAACATTTGAAACAGCACATAATACTCTACTCTGTTTAGGGATGCTTTCCAGAAAATTTAAGTCTGCTCCTAAATGCTAATGCAAGAGTTAGTTATAGTTCAGTTGAATTTTAACAAGTGTATGGATGGCACATTTTTGTGAAATAAAATTCAATGTAACTTTCCAGGGTACTTCCTCTGCCAAGAAGTATGTAATTTCCCATGCTCATTGTACGTAATTGTTGGAGGGTATCTTGTGGTTTCTAGTGGTAGAGATGGAAAAATATGCCGATAGTCAGGCTAGGTAATGATATTTTGAGCTCAAGCCTACATAGCACTGAGCATCTCCATCACTCCTTCTTCCCTGCAGGAGACAGCCGGGAGGGAGGCACAGTGATGCCCAGTTTTCTTCTGTCCCACTTGGGACTGCAGCTGCAGTTGCGGAGCAAATGGATCACTCTGTAACCCCAGCTGGAAGTTATGCCCATTTAACTCTTTGTTTGCTGTCTAACCCCTCTCTGCAAAACCATTGCCTTTTTTAAAAAAGATAGCTTTTGCTTTTGACTGGAATAACTGGTTTTAACTGGAATTCCCGGAACTGGGTTAGAAAGTGGCCAGACAAACAGTTCAGCCGGCTGTAACGGTTGTGCAGTGTCTCTGCGGTGCTGACTGGGGAGAGGGGGCACTGACTGAGGACTCAGGGGGAATGTGAAGGAATGAGGGAGGGCTGAATGATGGTGCTAACCCGGTCTGCTGCCAGCCAGCTTGTTTGGTGAATGAGCTCTTCAGCTGCTGGTTCTCGTCAAGGTGGTCTCCCTCCAGCTGTGCCCCTCCACAAATTGATTCAGCTGGCTAAAGGAACAAAGGTACCCCAGACAAACCAACAGACAAATCCCACCAGTGTTTTGCCAGGTGAATGACATGACATGACATGACATGACATGACATGACATGACATGACATGACATGACATGACATGACCCACAGAGGAGTCAGACAAGCTCGAATGCGGGAGGTGGAGGGCCTGCAGAGCCAGGAGAGGACGAGGTAGGCTGGGAAGAAGGCCGATAGAACAGAAGGAGGATGGGAAGGAGGCTGTTGGACATGCTGAGCTGTGCTGCTTAACCACACTCTCAAAATGGGATTTGCAGCAGCCAGAACACTGTGTGGGGAACCTGCCAGCCTAGCCACCAGGTAACGCAGGAGAAAAACCAAGAGCTGTAAATCTTGTCTTTGGTTTGGTCTCCAGGGAAAGACCTACTTCAGTTTAGGACTGTAAGCTCAACTGCTTCCTGGAGAGGCCACATATTCCCTTCCATTCCCAATTTACTCACTTTTCTTTGCATAAAGTGCTGGTGATGAAGGGGTTCCTCAGCTCTCTTGCTTATGGTGGGCAAATAGGCCCAGATAATCACATCCATGCTTACCAGGCAGGATGGGGTTGGAGAAGGGCCTTGAGACCACGGGTTAGGAAATAGGGCACTCACCTGGAAGCAGGGAAATCTGGGATCACAGTACACTGGCCACAGTGGCCATAGTTCTGATTATGTGCGGAAGATCGGACCTGCAAACAGGAGGGATGGGATTCACTGGACCGAATGTGGATGGCTACCTCTGAGTCACATTTCTAGGCTCCATTTATAATCACTAGAGAGAAACGTGTTTGAGCAGGAAACAATTTATCTTCTTCCAATATGGACATTTAAAATAAATCAGATGAATTGCAACCTCAAAGCATCTCTTTCTCTCCACTGACTACGGGGAATTAAGAGAAGCAGCTCATATGTAGATGGCTACAGTGAAGGAGCCTGGTTGAGTTAAATCTTACAAAAGGTAACAGGAATTCAGGGGTATTTTGAGAACAACACTTTACAATTCTATTGCCTGAGGTTTTCTTTCGGCATTTAAGTCATTTAGTAGATCTGGGTCATGTTACCTTACAGGATAGGACCTTTGTTTCCCAGAGTATAATGATTTTCATCTCCAAAATTGTACTTCATGTTGCACATTCTGATGGAATTTACAGCAAAAAGACTAGCACAGAGGAGACATAAAATGTCAGAGAATAATGGTCTATTGGCTTAAACAGTGAGCATATTTTGTTTTGTGCAACTCTTTGTCAACCTTAGCCTTTTTCATATCGTTAAGATGCATACATTATTTAGATTGAGGAAAAAAAAAAAAGCATATTAAACAATAGTCTGGTAGCCACAAAACTGGGAAAATGTTTGCAATGTTTATCAAGTAAATTCCTTTGAAATATTGCAGCCCGATCCTGCCAATTACAAAGTTGATTTTGTTTCCAGGCTGGGAAGATAATGGCTGACCATAGTACACAAGCCAAAAGAAGGGTCGCCATAACACACTGGGAGCAAGTTCTTCCCCTCCAGGGTGGTATGTTACTGCATACTGGGTCATATACATGTATGCACAGAATGGGGGGGGGGAGACCCAGAAGGAAAGAGAAGAAGAATAACTCCCAGCTATCCAAAAGGCTTGGCTTTATCTCTAAAAGTACAGGTGTAGTGAAGAGAAGTTATTGTGCCATTTTCTTAACTAGTATCCGAATTTACTTCTGGTTTTACTTGCTCAGTACAGACATCTTATGGAAATTATGAGAGAATTAGAATATTGAAAAAGTGAGCTTAGAAAAAAACAAAAGTAACGATGCTGACGGTAGCTCAGCTCTGTTCCCCTTATCTGGCTGTGCTGCTGCTCCCTTCCTGTATGGAAGCCACCAAATTTCAAACTGTAAAATAAGTGTCAGGATACTTGTTTTTCTAAAATTTGTGAAGTGACATGACTCTTGAAAGCCTGTGAAGGTTTCTTTTCACTGGAACAGATCTAATAAATGCTAATTTGTATGCAGAAAGAAATAAACATTTCACTCTGTTAAAAACATATCCATATAACAGGTGTGGTCATGATCCAAAAGGGGTGGTGTCAGGGATTGTGGCATATGAATAAGGTCTACACAGGGCCAAATAGGACTTGCAAGAAAAGACCCCTTTCTCCTCCATAGATTGTCTATAGGTAATGACATCTGCTATGATATGCGGTGGCATTGCTGTGATATATTCCTATCAATGTCATTCTCAAATTCAGAATTTCGGTCTAAAATCAACATTTTGATTTTTCATTGAAACAGTAATAGCTCAGTAAAAATGGGCCGGGAGTTTTAAGAAAGACAGATATCTTTTGTTGGAAGCATCTGAATAAAATGAATTCATGAACAACTAATCAAATTTCAGTATTCTACATTTATATATCACAGAGTCATGGACTGCAGTCCCCTTCAATCAAATGACAGTTGCTTTATAGTGACTACAGTACTAATCATAATGAAGCAACATGTGGAAAACAGTAATTTAATTAATTAAAGATCAAGCATTAATTTTCCCTGTATTTGAGTCATAGTTTTGGGAAAGAATAACAGAGAAGTTATGTTTGCTATTGGAAGTTGCTCCTGCATAGCAGCTTTGGTTTATCTATTTATTTTTTTTTATTTTCTAAGTTTCACAGAGTTTTAATTCTGATTTAGTTAATGTTCAGCCTATTCAGAAGGGTAAAATTACTGGGTGAGCTTTATTGCTGTAATGGAGGTCTTGAGAAATTTAAATTGAGAAGTATTCTAATGTATCTCTGTAGAATATTATCTTCCTCACTTCTGAATGCTTTGCTACCGTGTGCAGAACATGGCACATAAGTGGCTTTTGGGGCTCAATGCGTTTATGGAAGTGTTTTTCCTTACCGCCTCCTAAGACAACAAAAGGACACTTGAAGCCTCTTCTTGGGACTTATTTTTGTTGCTAACTTAAATGTGAAGAGACTAAAGTCCACCACAATGGGCCCCGTATGCTTTTATTCCAAATGTAGACATTGTGATGATTTTCAATGAAAAATTCTGTTCCTGCGAAATTGTTGAAGTGAAGGTTTGTAAAAATCTATTGTTGGACATGGAGCCAAGATTAAATTAAACAAAATTACTTTTGCAACTTGTTGTAGATGGAAATTGTTTTTAAGCTTATATGAGCCAGTCAGGGAACATAAACTTTATCCTGTGCTTTAGCCAGCTGCTTCTACAGTGCAAATGTTGAACTGCATCTAACGAATTATCTAAGGAATATGCTCTGTGAACAGTTGCAAACGTTATATGCTGAGATGTGTTCAATACACTGCTCATTGAGCAACTCTGAAGGCTAATAGTAATAATAATAATAGGAGCCTATTTGCACACAGTTGCAAGCAGGAGAAATGGCTAAATGCTTCAGTTAAATTTATCCTTATTTGCCTTGTCATGCTATGTGGTAACAGTTAATAATATAATGCATTTTAGTAATGGGTTGGGTTGGGTTTTTTCTGTATTACTTCCTCTGGCCAGATTATTCTCTTCCATTAGCCCATTCTCAGTGGTTTATTTGTTTGCAAAGTCCATCTGATGATTGTAGGCTGAATTCAAACTTGGCTTTCCTGCTATGTCCAAGTGATAAAATAATTTCTTTTTGTGGATACTTTTCCAGCAGATCTACTAGTGGAAGGTTTTGCTGCTATTTTATTGAAATTCTTCCTGGAGGCTTGGTAATAGCTGTGCTGAGATGGATGTGCATCTCCTTCACACATTTTTCAGAGAATTTCTAACCCCATTTTCTGACCTTTAATTCTATAAGATACTTTAACAAATATTATGATTGAGACTTTCAAACAATCAGACTTAGGATAGCATTAAGTCAGTTTAAAATTACATCAGTTTTGTAGTTCAAATATGAGACTTTACACCTCACTAAGCTTTCTTATTTTTATTTAACTCATCTATTACTTTCTGCAGGGGAAAGTATTTAAGCTTGTAGAAAACTGTGTTTTCTCTTAGCTGTTTATAACCAGCTGATTAATATAATATATTACAAATAATGTGGTATTCAGTTGGGTTTTTTTTAAACTAAATCAGTTCATGTCAGACTTTAAAAAAATGCTAGAGACACAAACTAGAGTCAGATACATCCATCTAAAAACGAGGAAGATTGTGCATTAGAATGAAGCAAGAAGCATTTTAGTGTATGCAGTGGATATTGCCACTTGCATAACAATTCACCTCCCTCCGTTGCTAGTGAATATTCATATTCCCATAGTAGAGCTCTTTGTATTTACTGTTCTGCCGAAGTGCGAGATGGCATCCAAGCCCTCTAGCGTTTTATCCGAGTAGATGTGTCATTTGCAATGTTATTCTAAGCCTTCCTAAATAGAACAAACTAAGATGAACAACACTTTTGTGTACCTCTCCTAAAACTCCTTAAAATGTAAGTGTAACATGATATTGACTCCTATATAACTTACTCATTTTGTAAAATCACATATACTGGCTCGACTTGGAATAGGAAGCGAAGGAGGGGGAGATAGGAGCAAGAGTTTCTCTCTGGACCCTGAGCAGAACATATTCGCAGTCCAGAAAGCAAACTCCAAGAATCACCTGCATAAGAAGAAATAGTTTCTAGTATAATAGCATGTAGGAGAGAATTATTACTCAGAAAATAAATTATATAAGTTATAGGTGGTTCCATTCAAGGGTTCTATTTACAGTATAGCTGGAGTACAAACTTTCCAATAACCATCACTGCCAGCCTGTAGGAAGCGTGTAACTATGAACTATAGTCTGCTTATAAAGTAAGTAATCAGCATGATTCCTGGCAGCCTTCCCTGCTCTGCCTGCCTTTGCCTTTATTGGCCCTTCCTTGTTTCTTATACCATACTTCCTACCTGTGCTTCCCCTCAGGCCTTTTCTTCCGTTCTTACCGTGCTTTTCATGTGCTACATTCTTCACTGTTCAGTGCCGGAGCTGCTCAAATCCTCCACTCTGGCAGCTGCATCTTTTCCAGGGAAGCAGCTCTCACCCCTGCTCTAACAGCCCCTTTCCCCAGGGCGTATTGGTTGTTTGCCTCCCTTTTCTCCCTCCTCTGCTGCCTTCCCACTCCAGCAGCTCATTACCTCGGCAGGTTAAGTAACACCCAAGAGTTGCATGCAAATTTTAGCACACTTTATTTACAGCTGCATTGGTTACATTTTGCTAAGGGAGCCTTGCCAGAGCAATCTGGTCCCAAACCAGGACAGCACTAGGCGCTCTCCCTGGCTTTGAGGGGGCTGTTCTCTCTCTGGGATGGAGGGGCTGCTCTCAGCAGTCTGGGGTGCTGCTGAGTTTCGTGCAAAGCCTGATATCTGGACTCTCCAGGTTAGAGCCAGACATGAGGCAAGTATACAGCACAGCCTCAGGTGCCATGCTTCAAAACAGGTGTAAATAACTTCTGTTTTGAAAAGGATTCAAACCCACCTGCATAGCTGCCCTTATCAGCTAGCTTGTTCTTATACAGTTAGCTTCTACAACGTTTGTGTGCAAACAGTTCTTTAAAGTGATCAGGCAGCATAATTAAGCAAAACTGCACTTTAGAAGAGTTTCCTCTTCATCTTGGTGGGAAAAGAGGAAAACAGCCATCAGGCCTCACACTTCAGCACACCAGAGTCCTACAACTCCTGTCGCTGCTCTTCAGTGCCTCTCTAATCAAGATGCTTCTTTACAGATCACAGTTAATGCTTTGACAAACCCTCATCAGCCTCCAGTGCACTGCAAGGACTGGGAACTCAAACATGGAAATAACAACCTGTTGTTCTGATGGGTTGTTGTGTGCTGTGCTGACAGTGTACCTGCAGGAGCAGGGCTGGCGAATGTGTGAAATCAGAGGTGGGCACTGGAAAGTTCACTTCTAACAGCGCTGGAAAGGGCTGAGCCTTCACTGTGCTTGGGCGGGAGATGCTCGATCCCTGGCAGTTGCTCCACAGCTGAGGGGCTGCCAGCACAGCTTCATGGGGCAGCTCAGCAAACTGCTGAGGACTTCTCCGAGCACCTCTCCACAGGGATTCAAAGCCTGCAGACAGACCCCTTTAAGTAGCGTAAGGAAACTACTTGTCTGCTTTTATCTCTCTCTTTCTTACACATTAATATTCCCAAATACTCGAAGGTAGAGGTTTTGTTCTCAGACTATAATGTGACTTTTGTGCACCGTCTGTATTCTCTAGAAATACGCTGTCAGCATGCTCTGGCTGCAGCCTGCTATTACAGGTAGGGCGTATTCATCCAGGTAGTTTTCCAGTGCCTGTTCCCTAATGGAAACCTCATTGCCACAGGTGTCCGTTAGGGCAGGGGACATTCAGAGCAGCAAATGGGAACCGGGTGTCTCATTCCAGTTGGATTTCTTTGGCTTGCGTATTGAAACTGTGTTCCTGTTGTCCTTTTTTTTAGTGTAGTGGACATACAGGGTTTAAAGGACTGATTTTATTTAGGGAATGTTGTTATCAATAAAGATAATTTTAATCATTGTCTTTCTATAATCTTTTAGTTTTTCAGTGTGGCAGGATTATATTTGCTATTTGATTTTATTGCCGTTTCTGTTAATTTGAATCTGATTTTTGTTACTTTATTACAGTATTCAGCAGCCACTGTATTTTATAAATATAAATGACTTATGACTTGAAACACTTGAGTAGGACATTGTAACTTGTTGGTTTGTATTTAGGAAAACAGATTTTCATTGTGTTGTCAGGCAAACTTTAAGCTAAAATGCCCCTACCAGTAAATGAACAGCATGACTTACCTTGGCTGGGAGATCTAAAGTAATTTGAGTGAGCCAACAGCAATGCTTGCTTTGTGCATCTTGCACAGGTGATACTTCCATCAAAAATAATGATTCTTAGAACCACCTTTTCATGGGTTTTTTTCTTGGCCCTCAACACATCAGCAGATACAAGAACTCATTTTAGAGACACATACGTGTGTGTAGATATGGCATAGAGATGGGGTGTATTTCAGATAGCACCAGCTGCCTCTGATGCAAGAGGAGGGGAATGCAATTACTTCTGTGGAAGTCTGTACATATTTGCCAGAATTTATAAATGTTTACAAGTAACTGGTCTTCACATAAGCAGGGCCCTCAGGGAGTGCTAGGCCCCCATCTGCTGGAGAGTTTTATGTCAATTCTGGTGATTTTTAGGTTATTTTCCCTGCATTTTTCTCTTAGAATTATCATCACTTGGCTTTCTTACTTAAACGTTGATAGTGCCTGGAGAGGCAAAGGCCTGATTGTTCAAAGTACTCTACATACATATGGTGAGAGACAGTTCCTCTCCCAACAAGTTTTCTATCTAAATAAACAAGGTTAACAGGGCTGGGAAGAAGCAGTAACTCCCTGTTTCACGGAGGAAGCACCAGAAAGTGAGAGGAGCTGAGCACTGAGCCCCAATCCTGACAGGCACCAAAACGCTTGCTCCTGGCAAGGGCAGAGGTTTTTGGAAAATATTTTCAAGTTGAAAACAGTTGGAAACGTACTTCAAGAAAAATAAACATTGCAATCTGCTTGGATAGCTAAGGAGGAATGGAGCAGAACTTGGCATCCCAGAGGTTGTGGGGATTTACGGCTTTCAGCTACTTTTATGCCCTTTTGGGGATGTTCTGTGGCCTCCTGAGTAAGTTTGGTAGCTTAATTTGCAGCTCTTCTGTGTTGTAGTGCTGCCTAGAACTGTGCCTTTGACTGGAGTGTCTCAACTGTACTTACACAGCAAAACTCTTGATGTGACTCAACTCTGACTGTGAATTGATCTCTTCCTCAGTGGTTTCAAGGAGCCTGAGAAGGTAGCTGAGATGTCTGCCTCGGTGCTTGCAGGGAAGGCTTGCTTAAGGAGCTTCTCGCATGGCTGGCAGCAAACCAAACGGGGACTCTTTCTAGGACGCAGCTTGTCTTCTGTGCGCTGTTAGTTGGGACGTAGGAGGATGACATAAGAGGATGTAATCAAGACATTGAGAACAGTCAGGCTTGTATAGAAATGCCCTCCTTTGAGCCATCTCTCCCCCAGCATGGCTGCTGCAGAAAGCAGCAGTGAGAGTGTTCCTGGGACCTGCCTTACAGCTCCTGCCAGCTACCTCATGGCAGCGTGTTCTAGTGGCTGGAGCAAGATTAACTGCACACTTGAATTTCGCACACATCTTTAAGGGCACCTCTAATTATGAATGCATTACAGGTTACTGTTAAAAAATGTTAAAAATGTGGGGAAAAAAAATTGACACTGGAAATTGTAACATTGGGAGTGTTTAAAAACATCATATGTCATCGGCAGGGAAGTATTTAAGGAGGTGAATCTTATATTATCATCTCCCTCTTCTTCCAGGTTAAGAATAGGAGTGGATGAAGAGGGAAGGTCTCTGATTCTGTAGAGGAAAAGTCCCTCTGTCCAGCGGAGATGGCGTTTCCAGGGGAAAGCATCCAGGTTTTGGGATTCTTTGAGAAATCTGGTGTTTCTCCTCTATAAGATCTAAGAATTCCTGCACAGACCTGCCCAAAGAAACTAGCATGAAGCTGGGCCCAGGTTGTGCCAGCAAAGAGTAGTTACACTTCATCACATAGTGTAGTCTGAAGAGACCACCAGGTCTATAAATACAGCTGCCTGGTTATAATATTGGACTGATCCACAGGGGAAAATAGATCGTATTTAGGTAGAATCCCATTTATTGCTACAAATTGAATTTGAAAGTGTCTGGATTCACCTAATTCCTCTGAAGTCCTGCTTTCATTCTGTGACCTGATGTGGTGTAGAAAGGATCAAAAAATCTCAATATTAAAAAAAAAGAGAGAGAGAGAGAGAGAGAGACAGAAACAGTACTCAAACTGTGAAAAGGTTTTTGGTTTCTTCAAAAGAAGAAAGGCAGTCTTGCCACAAGTTTGGTAAACTTCATTTATAGTGCTTATGCCCACAGATTTAGCTTGTAACAGGGAAATGTGCTATGTTTAAATACCCAGAAGGAGTCTGGAAGACAGATTTGTCCTGATAGCTTGTCATTTACCAAAATGGGTAGTGATAATTGGACACAGGAGACGCTTGCAGATCAGCCTTTAGTGACAGTGCTGATAGTTACTGAAAACATAAAATATCTCATAGTGGAGCTTCAGTGCCTTTTCTCTGATCGGCCTGGGTGATGTCCCCAGCAAACACCATATGCACCATTACCAACTGCATTTTTCCAAGATATTCTCAGTTCAATCCCATTCCCATTCTTTAAAATATTGTGCAACTGTGCATATTAAAATTTACAGAATATTAATGAAATTGGAGAAGCGTAAGGTAGGCATGGATAAACCCATCCTTCTGAGGTTGCCTTTGGCTCTGATGGCTCAGGCCTGGAGTGCAGCAGGCATATTAATTACCTGCCAGGTTTAAACCTGTTTTCCAAACCTTGCTACCCTTGATCAGCATTATACCACTAATCTTCACCTTTTAGCCACCCCTTTGGTGTTCTGCACCACAGGGCTGACCGCTGCTCTGGTGGAGTGGAACAAGATGAAGAAGAAAATAACTTCTTCTAAGTGTGAAAAATCACTATTAACAGAGAATTTGAGTATCAAAGATCCTCCCAATCTTTCTTAACTAGAACCTTTCTTTTGCATTGCTTTTAGGTATCACTTGCTGCAACTTCCTTTTTATTTAGTTTATGCTTTTTAAAAAATGTAGGGTTTTTTTGTAGGGCACTGTACACAACTATAATACAATGGTAGAAAACGCAGGAGAAGTTCATGCATCATTCTGACTTCTCCAATTACACTTCTGCCTGTCAAGTAACTTATAAGAACTGGGGATTTTTTTACTGTTTTTTACATGCTTGGGTGCCATATCTTAGATGCGGGATACTTATCTCCTTGTTATGTGCTGCCTTTTATGCACTTTTAGCTAGTCCCTTTCCTGCTTCTCACATAGGATATACAACACTGCCTGCAATGGGTGCCTAGACTGCTTAGTTGTAACATTTAGCTGCTGAAAATTATATTCAGATGAAGCTAAAGTGCCAGCTAAATATTGAATTGAGCCGTAGATGATGAAGTCCCATGTGGTATTTTATTATTAATCTCATCAGGAGGTTGTAAAGAACAATAACAATAATTAGTCAGCCTTCTAACCCTGCAAAGCAGAATCTATTAGTTATAATACCCTTCATAGTGTATTTTATTAATAACTTCCTATTGTCCTCATCATATATTATGACGTGAGAATGACTGCTGTATCTTAATGAAGGTATTATATGAATTAAATAATACAATTTGACTGAACAGGTTACAAAATTATTTGTTCAGTTCTAAACCAGGACTCAGTAGGTTAATGTGTGTGATATAAAAGGTAAATTTTTGTTTCTGGAATGAGACCTTGGATTAATGGACGCTGGAAAGATTTAAGAATTTACTTTGCTGCCCTTCTGCTTATGTTGTTACCCTAGATATAAGATAGTCAGGCTGTATGTTATATTCATATCCACTGCTTCTGAGACAGATGACCTGAATGTAACAAAAAGATAATTTTATAATATAATGGTAAGAATTTATAAGCATAAGAAATGAGGCCAGGCCAGTAGCTAGCCTATAATGAAGGTTCTTTTTGAGGAAAGGATCCCTATACAGGACAGCTGTTAAAATCTGCTGAAGTAAATGGGATTTAGGCATATACATAAAGTTAAATACATACCTTGGTGTTATTATTTATCAGGATCAGAAAGTTTGTTGAAGTTTGTAATTGAGTCAAGAGAAAATGTTTAACTGTGTTTCCCTTGACTTGTTACGGCTTCAGTAAACTGCCTGCTGCAGTTGCATCATTTTACCCAAAAGTTCTTGGTAATAAAAGATCCAGGGGAGTTCAGTAACAAAGACTGGTTCAAGTTCTTAAGAGAGCACAAACACTAAATACATTTATAGATTTAACTTTAAAGCATTTTGCTAAAAATTACTGAATTTAAAATTTGTTGCTGTGGGCTAGAAATGGTTTCTCTGACCGTACATTCCATGTATGTATGAGTACCAGGTTGGCTCCTTGCTTTGAACTGATAAATATTTACTTAGAAAGTTGTTGTTTTTTTCTCTAGTTATTAAGCTGATGATTGACTCATGTAGGTCTGGTGTGAAGAGAAGTGCCTGTCTCAAGCAACCCTCCTTAAAGTAGGCTAGACGCCGAGACTGTCTGTTTTACTACTGTCCCCTCAAATGCTCACCACAACCCACAAATTGTCCTTTTAGAAAGCATAGCAAACTGAAGGCAATGGTAATCAGCAGTGCCTAGGCAAAAACACTTTTTAAAGGGGCTTGCAAACATTGCCGTAAAAACACACAAAAGCAAGTAAATCTTCAAGTAAAAAAAAAACCCAAAGAAGGTAATGTTGAATGTCCAGTATGGTCTGTCAGTATTTAAACTTAAGGTTGAAATCCTCTCACTAGCTTTCCTCCTACAGATTGGTTTGGATAAATATGTAAAAGAGAAAACACTGCTTTTGCTCTTAGGTATCTTCAGTTTTTAAGGAGCCCAAATTAATCCAATTCTGATAAGCTTAAAGTTATCATCTTTTTTTAAAACTTGAGGAGAAAGGGGTGTACTGAAGACCAGTTTTGAAGCTTTAGGGCTTGCTTTCTTCTCGTGTTTGTTTTCTTTTGGGGTGTTGGTTTTTTTAATGAGAGTTGGTTTGGGTTTTTTTTCATGTGTCTAAGATGCTGAGAGCCAGGCTAGTGGGTCTCTGAGGTATCTGATAGACATTCAAAAGCACTGTAAACTGTATTTATTACCCTGTGTAAGATTCAAGGCTAATGGAATGAATCGATAACACTCTGCATACACACACTGTGTTTACCTAGTTTTGTGTAAGTATGAATGGAAATTTTAGCTATTGTTTATCTAATAATTAATTAACCAGCTATATTAGTTCTGGGTATTGATTTTACACTAGCAGTAAATTTGATAAATCTTTTTACAACTATTTAATTGTTGATTTTTTTGTTTATAGAGAATAAAATTAGAAGTCATGGCTGAGACATTCAGCTGCCAGGAATAAGCACACACCTATACAAACGCAATAATAATTCTTTTCTCCCAAAATTCTTTGCAGACATCAAATTGGAGTCTGATCTATGTACTTCCACATGTCTAAATGTTGAATTCTTTAAAAGTTGAAAATAATAAACCTGTAATAGTACAGGCACATGCCTGAATTTGGAGTAAGGTGACCACTTAGAGGTCCTAATGAGGAATAATGCAGGTGAAAGTTGCAGCCACAATTAGCTGTCCTTTGTCTATTTTAAATTGAGTTGAAGATGCTTGAAGGTGTGAAGAACCTCCACAGGGTAGAGAATGGGGATCTGAACACTAATAGCCTACGCAGGCTTCACCTAAAGTTAGTAAGTCGGAGTCCTGACCTATACTTCTGCAAGTAAGCATTGCTCCTGGAGGGGTGTAAATGGTGAAGAAAAGTGTTTGGAGCAAAGCTGGTTAGGAATGATGTCCTGCTGCTCATTTAGATCATGAACTGTTCGTCAATACTAACAATTAGTGGGCTAAAGATTCCATTGACCACATGACAAGAATCAATATACACAGTACTTGTTAGTTATTTACCACAGAGTGTATTAAAGCCTATAGATTCACTATAAATCCTTTAAAGCTATCCTGCTATGATCCTTGCCACAACATGCATTGACACATGAATAAATCCTTTTGACAAGGGCGATATGTGAAAATCAATACCAGTTTATCAGCTATTTCCATGTAGTCTTTTCTACAAAGGTTTAAAGATCTTTTCCCAAAGCTGTGTAACTGACATGGTGTAGGGACAGATCTTGTATCAAATAGTGACCTTGATTAATGCTGTTCACTCAAAGAATTTTGTAAATCCCATACAAGGGACATAAAACCTGTTTCTGATGAGTTTCACTGTTTGGAAAGTGCTTTTCAGAGCTTTTACTGAAACTATTTTTTTTTGTGTGTGTGTGAAAGTATGCACACAGAATGAGTTAGAGTTTTTTTTCTCAACGAAAAAGAAGTTTCTTCTGCTGATAAAAATTGCCAGGTGTTTCCTTTCACTAAGCTATTTTCTACAACGTAAGGGACATCACCAAAGGCTGTGATGTGTACTTATTCTGCTATACAAATTTTATTGCATTATAAAAATAGATTTAAAACATATATGTATAATGCAAAAGTATACAATTTAGGCAGAGTAGACTTTTTTTTTTTAGCTGGTTCTTATTCAGTGCTTCAGGAATTTTGAGCTGATACCATCTGATTTCAAGTGTTGAACAGTCTTTCAAAAATCCAGGCTCCTTAGGCTTCCAGTGGTTGGTTATCTTTCATGTCTAAGTAACAGATCATTTAGATTTTTACAGTGATTCCCTCTATGCACATTTCCCTCCAAATGTGTGCAGTAGTTTTATCTGGGAGTTGTATACGTTATTTGTTTTACCAGCAAGTTCTAATTGTCCTGGAGGATGTAATAACCTTGGGCACTAATGGAAAAAAAGAAATCTCCCTAAAACCAGAAACATATCTGAAGCAAAACTTAAACAGAAAATAATAGCTACATTAATAACATTATTTGTTATTCTTTTTAGATTAAACTTTTTTCCCCCTTTCTTGTACAACAAATGAACAGTTTAAATTCCAAAGTAGGCAAAATATTTAATTAGTTCTGTATCTTGCATTCGGGGGCATGTAAGTCATGCAGCAGCTTAAAAACCATCTCAAACCCCACAGAGAGGAAAGGATAAGGAAGCCTATTACATGGCTCTTTGGGAGTACCTCTGCCAAAGCCAGCTTTGATAGAAGCAAATCCAACTCCCGCTTTAGTCAACGGGAGCTGGCATTGCTAATGGTAGGGTTTGATTCTGCTCCTTTCATATATTTTTTCCTGTGAAAGCTGAACATATTGCATGTTACAACTTGGTGCAAATGTTTCCTTTAAAATTTTCTACAGATACTGACCTTAAAGGAAAAAATAAGAAAGCTTTGGCATACCTTGTGATGGTTTTAAATGAACTGATGCAAAAGATAACTGTAATATTAATGATAGAAGATTCTGGTCTCTCAGTCTCCCCTGCCCCATGCTAGACAACATTTTACTATAAAAATCTTACCTAAATCCTCTACTCTAAATTCTCAATTATTCTATGTGTGTGATATAATATTATACATTGCGTTATCTCCCCTCTATTTTCCTTACTTCTCCTTCATTTCTCCTTTATGTTGTTCCCTCTGATGAATCTCTAAGTTCTGATAAATGTAATGTATTAAATGGCAGTAAAATACAGAGAAAAATGAGTATTGCTTAACTACCTTGTTTACGGTGATAAAGATATTTAGATGGCATCCCCTCTCTGGTTTAGATACATGAACTACCCTTAAAACCCATTAGTGAATATTTCACTTTTCACAAAGGTTTTGTTACATACCTTCTCTCTGTCTCTCTCTCTCCTTTAAAGAGGAAAACTCTATTTTCACTCAGAGCTGCTCTTTCCCATTAGAGTAGTCTGGATTTCTCAGTGCACAACCAGGATGGGCTCCTGGTATGTGCTGTAGGGACTGCAAGCTGAAAAGGGAGCAAAGCATGAAGAAAAGGGTGGAATAAAATCCACATAAACAACTGAAGAACAGTGATCCCTGAATGAAAAACAAGGTAGACTAGCCTCAAGCTACAGATAACCCAAGCTCCAGATGACCTTGGCAGCATGACAAGGTCTTTATATAAGGGCAGAATCCTCCAGCAATTTCATCAGTTTTGCCCCAGTGTCAACCTTGTATCTATTGTTATTTTGCATCTTCTTTTCTACTTTTTTTTTTTCCCAAGCTCAAATGTATTTATAGCTGGAGTGTATTTATTATGGCTAATAGAAGGAAACTCTCTAAGTGTGCTTGAGCTCCCACAAGTCTCTCAGACTCCAGAGGACTGATGAAATTTAGGACTGTTGGGGTTTTTTTTGTTTCAAAACTCTTGAGCTAGGGAAAATTAGACACCGGTTCTGCACCAGCAGGGTTGAATTTTGGGCATAAGAGAGGTCTTGCTTTTCATTTTGGCGGAGTTGTAGACTGTATCTTTCACCCTTTGTGCTGTGAATGTGCAGTTAAACTAACAGCAGAGGATGGAAAGGCAGCCGTTTCAAGCACGTCAGTTGGCAGCGACAAGACCTTAAGTATGAACAGATTTGTTGAGGCAGCTTTCCCAGCCTATTCAGTAAAGGCAACCAATTCTGAGCCTTGTGTACTATGAGCTGATGGGGTCTATTAAATATCCTCACATAAAACACGCCAGGGGCCAGTGTAAGGGAAAGAAAGGAGTATTCATTTAGAGACCTAAGTTCAAAACTGTCACCAGTTCTGTCTCACCAAGGCTTCTTGTTTGACTATTTGTTTGCAAAGGTTGCATGAATGCATCTTACTATAAAATTGTAAAGTCTGCATGAAATTTTTATCATATAATAATTTTGCAATTTCTTTGGCTGTAACAAATGATCATGCTGCTGCACCCACAGCTGGTATATACAGATGACACTCTGGCCAGCTGAGAGAGGAAGAGTGCTTGGTGGTGTTTTTCTTACAGACACCATGTACCCTATACATCTGTGTTGTTTCTTGAGAAGAACTTTTAAAGGTGACAATATATCAACAAGATTCAAATGTTTATGAACTCAGCTGAACAGGATAAAAATGTGTTACGATGGTCTCTCGATATTTTAGTGGGTTTAAGTATTAATATTACTTAAGAGAGTGAATTGCAAGTTTTAATTGAAGATTGCAAAAGGATCATTTCTGCTATTTGAAGCATTTGTGTATATCTTCATTTAAGACTGATCAAGTGATTTCCAATGTATTTATTTTTAAAAGAATAAGTCCTATAGCTTCAAGAAGCACACTAGTAAAAATACTGTTGGTTAGTAATGTTGCTGAAAATAAAGGGGTCTTCTGGTCTCATAGTTAAAAAAGAGACATCATATGACTAGACGGATAAATTACTACACAGAGTGCTGTTTGCTGTTTTCAAAAGCAGAGAGAAATTTTGTCAGTCTTCTGCTGGTTGCACCCATGTTGATCAGATTTTGCTGCAGAGGAGATGCAGTGGTAGAAATCTGTGCAAAAAAAAACCCTCTAGGAAGTATTGATGCACGTAGTTATGCAGGGAACCACGAGGTCTCTTCAGAACGTGATTATGCCTATAGTTGACAATTTGGGTGAGGAGCAAAGTTAGAAGTTTGAACAAACAAAAAATTGCAAGAAGCAAGAGAGAGGATTTCAGAGGCAGGGATTTCTTTGGTAGTCAGGAAGATGGTTTTATCTTGCCCTCCAGTCTGACCTACTTTCTTTGCTTTTGTTGATTCATTGTTTTACATGCACAGTGATGTAGCATGTGTGTTAAATAAGTAGCAGTGTTTTGGCAAGAAGAGGTTATATTTCAGTAGAAAGTCTATATCAATTGCTTTAGAGAGTTTGTAAATCTACTAGTAGAGGTGTCTGAAGTCTGACAATGCTGCATGGATATTTAACTGAATTGATAAGGTGTAAAAGCATACAAGAGTCTGTTAGATGGGGAGGCAACAAGCACATTTTTACTTTCAGTTGTGTTACAAACCCAAACCACCCTTTTTTCCATTTCTGCCTTGCACAGGGAGATGACGGAATATTTTACTTCTCTCCAAGTATATGATGTTAGTGTGCTAAAATACTCAAAGCTTTTTTCTTCTAGAAATAGTATTTCCTCAGCTTCTAGGATCATAAAGAGAACAGACTTTAAAAAAAAAAAAACAACACCAAACAGCCCCACCAAAAATCTTGGGGAAGCCTAGGCTGTGTAGTCAATCCACCCATTGTATATGTTTTGTTCCTGGGAATTTCTTAATTCCTGGGATTCAGACATCCCTTCTGAGACCGGGGCCTATGCTTGGAGGCAGGCTGGAAGAGGAAGGGCTTGCTTTTAAAGATGTCTCAGCATGTATTTTGGCTGAGGTCCTCTCAGGAGTCCTAAAGAAATTTGGCAGGTGAAATGCAGTGGTGCTTTGCAAAGATGTTTCCTCGTGTTTGAACAGCTCTGACGGTTGGTGCCGAGGAGGGACAACTGCCAATCACTCCTAAACTCTTCCCAGCCCGTTTTGGGAGAAACTGATGTCATGATTCATCTTCGCATGAGGCAGTGCTCATGTTTCCCTGCTGTTTTATGCCTCGGCACAGGAGGAGGTTCTTTGTTTTCTCTCCCCTCGCATTCGCTCCTTGCAGTCCCATGCAGGGCTAAATACAATCTGGCCCATGGTAGAGACTTGGAATCCATTTGCTTGCTCTTCTACAGCTTTCAAGGCTTGCCAGCAATACTGTGGGAAGCCTGGAAAAAATTAAAGCGTTATTCTATCCTGAAACTTGTCTCTGCAAAAATGCTATTCTAGGCTCCCATGTTTATTGTTTCTCCATGATTCTTTGTATGAAATTTGACCAGTTTAAAAAAGGGTACCAAAAAAGAAAAAAAAAAAGAAATAAAATCCCCGATTACCTGCCCAGCAGACTCCTTCTGTAAGCAGCCAACCTGAATTCTTTCTCCTCAATCTGAAAAAATAATAATTCTTCAAATAGGATTTAGTGCTGGTGGTATACCCCATGTCAAACCCATCTGAGAACGGCTCTGCTGTGTTTGAACTTAAAATTCTTTTCAGCTGAAAAAACTGAAGCTACTCAACAGCAAATTCACAGTGCAAGGCTATTTTTAAAGGTTAGTATATTGACTGGTAAACTGAGGACTGTAAACTGGGATTTCCTCCACACAGTAGTTTTGTCACCTGTATTCCAGCGTCATTTATTCAGCCTGCAGAGTAACTTCTCGTGTTCCAAATGCAAAAATCACAGACCAATTCTCCACTGAGCCCTCTTATGGCATCCCATATCACCCCTGTACTTAGTTCAACCTGTGTAAGCCCCTGGAGATTTGAATATTTTATCTCTATAAAGCTCAGTCAAGTTCATCACAAACTTTCCTTTAGAAGCTTTATATACACTTGGGGGAAAAGTAAATGGCACATAGCTTGGCTTTACCTTTTGGCTCGTGGAAAAGAAGTTGTGCTGCATTGAAAAGGGTCCCTGTGCCATAAATATAGGGACGTATATCACATGTCCTGATGTGAAGATGATCTGCAAGAATTCTGGATTAAAAATGGCAGATTCATTAATGGTCAGATCCTGTAAACGGGTGAGTAGCTTTTATCATCTCTGGAAATTGTTCTCTTTCTGTTTACATACAGAAAGCAAACAAGTGAGCTCAATCAAGTCTTCTTGATCTGTGAAAAATAAAGCTCTTCTGGCCTACAGAGTCATAAAGAAGACACTTGAACTGCTCTCCAGGGAGCTAAGAGCTTGGCCATTATTGGGAATGAGCTTGGGAGTGTACTTATCTCCTTAAATATAATTAATAAAGAAGATCAAGCTTAATGGACCAGTACTTACTTAAGCACGGAAAAGTCAGGAAACTCAGAAGTTACATACGCAAATCTATCTTTTGTTCTTTTTACTATTCCTATACAGCATCTCTTGATAGTCATGTATGAGGGGCCAGAGAAAAGGGAGGGATGTTGTACACCGCCTTACAGCTGGCATCCCCTCAGACCTGGCCTCACGCTCTGGCCTTAGAGGAACTGCTGAGTCCAAGTGCCTCGAGTGGTGTGTGTCCTGCTTTGCTTCCGCAGTGCCAGCGCCGAGCATGTGGGCAGCTCGCACTGAAGGCTGAAAGCTGGTGCACGGTGCTCGTCGCCAGGAAGGTGAAGCTGGGCTTCACTGCGCTCAGTGGGGTAAATTACTGCCTCAAGCCTCAGTCTTAGCTGCGAATCCCTTCACTTACCTGCATTTAAAATGGTCTCTGATGGCAGAGAGGCACATTTTAAACACGTCTGTGAGGATACTTGAAAACAAAGAGAATTGCAGGGCATTATTTGTTGCAGTCATTGCCAGGGCCGATGTTCTCATTACTTCTAGTTTTAAAAGTCCTTTTGGCCCATGACAAAAAGGATTTTTTCAATTTGATGACATCTTGCAAAATAAAATAATGCACTCTTAAAATAATGTGCAGAGAAATGATAGCCAAAATCTATCACAGAAGGCTATGCTTTCATTATATCAGAAGCATCAGTAATCACATGTTTTATAATATGTTTTGTGCTCTTTGGTGGTGTAATAGCTGAAGTTTTACTAAGATCGCCTGGTGTTCTCCATAACTCTCCTTTTGCAGTTGCTGATAACTTTGCCAGACTTTAACTATTTGGCATCTCTGTGGGGCAAAGCTTTCCATGCAAGGTTTCTTCTTAGTTGAATCTGTTTGGGAAGATTTCAGCACAAATGATTCAAACGCTTCCAGGCCTTAGGCAAGGGGAAAATATATTTGTTTTGACCACACTGAAAAGTCCTGGCAAACCTTGCTCTGAATAGCTGTAGCTTCCCCTCCCTCCCTCTGTCCCACATCCTATTGTTTTGGAATAAGGATCTGAAATTTGGCAGGAGGGTGATCTTTGTCTTATAACATTTTTATGAAAGGCATCATATTGGCTGAATTATAAATCTTTGAGAAAGTTTAATGAAGGCAGGTGGGAGAGTGGAATCAGCTGAGAAAAGAAATAGTGCTATCTCTGGTTTGTGCCATTAAGAAGTAATGGGGAAAAGCAAGGGCAAAAGGGATATGGACAGAGAAACCGCAAATCAGGGATAAGACACTGATATGAAACCAGAAACCAAAGGGAGTTATGGGATTTGGTATTTCCTACACAAAAAATCAGGCCTTGGAATCAGCCTTTGCAGAAGAAACGATTTGTGGGGAAGAGGGGTCAGATGTTCCTTATCCTGCCACTAGCAGCAGATGGTTTGAAAAAGTGCTAAGTGAGCAAAACTGGGAAAGGACCAAACACTTTTTAGTGATATAACAGCTCATCCCAAATGGGAGGTTGTGCCTGGAGCACTGTGTTCAGGAATTACCAATGCATTCTGTCTCCACTAATACATCTAATGTGTTTTAAAATTTGTTTATGCATGTGACTTCTACAAAGCCTGGCAGCAATGACTTCTGCAGCTTGTGCATTGTATGAAACATTACTTCCTCTTACTGGGTTTAAAACTGTGAGTTAATTTTATTAGGTGTCCCCAGATTTCTTTTTTGTAATTTATTTATTACAATGATGATTATTAGAGTGAATAATCATTGCCTAATCACAGACAAGAAAGTCCAGAACTTTTATGACTTGCAAACCTCTGTTGTATGCATCCCCAGTTGCCTCTTTTCTGAGCTGAAAGCACGCGGTTGGCCTTTTTTATCACTACATATCATTAAACCAATATTTTCATGGAATTATCCATAATGGTTCCGAGATTTTTGTGCCGAGTGATAATAGCTAGGGTCCGTTGTGGTTTAGATCTAATTAGGATTGTTTTCCCTCATATGCATTACTTTGCATTCATCAATACCCTCTGCTGTTTTATTGTTGTTTAGTATTTTAGCCTCCCACAACTCTTTGCATTCAGATCAGCTAGCCAGAGTTACTCTCCATGCCTGGTAAACTTTTTCGTGTTGTTATCCATCTTCTTTCAAAGTCTTACAAGACTATACCTAACATCTCAGTTCCTTGGGAGATGAGCTGGTAGGTTTCCTCTTTTGTGAAAGCTCACCAGTTATTTCTTCCCTTTGTTTGCTATCTTTTAATGTTTTATTAACCAAGTCTTTGTTTTTTCTTCATCAAAACTTAGAATAAGATAAAAACTGTTTGACTTTCATAAAAAACGTCAGTGCCACCAGTTGGAGATGCAGGATTTCAATTTGCCTATGAAACTTTAACAGGCATCTTTTAGCTTTTACTAAATTCTCAAATTAACAGACCACACAGTATCTGATCACCTGATTCCTGCTTTCTTCAGCGCACATCATGGGAGAACGGATCAGTATAACATAGGGCAAGAGGCTGTTGTCTGGAGAACATTTGTTTCAGAACATGGCAACTGTATTGTGAATAAAACAGGGGAAAAATGTCCCCTGGTTAAGGTGATTAAACGTTAAGCTGAACAACTGGTTGCATTTTCACATCTCACTTCAAGGTACTCACATGTGCACATAACACACAGGTACTCATAGGGACCGAGGCCCTTGCCTGGCTATTTACAACGGGCTTCAATAATTTTTCAAGAGATTGGAGCGGTGAACGATGTGGCATCCTCTAAGAATAAATACTGGAGAAAAGAAGACACAAACAGATATATGGACAGATAGATCTATGCACATAGGATCCTTCTTCTAAGTGTAATTCAGATTTACATTATTAGTGTTATTATTAGAAAATATCGTTGTCTCCAAGCAGCAGAAGAACCACTGTCCACTATAGTACAGAACAATTGCTTGCAAATGATTAGGCTTAAATGTTGGCAAAATAGTATCTAAACTCTCAAGACAACTCTGGTGTTTATAAATCAACACCAGCTGTTCCTGTTTATGCAGTACTTTGTAAAAATAAAAGAATAAAATAGAATCTGATATGACAGCTTATATACCAATATTCAGCTTTCTGCAAAAACGAACCAGGCCATTAAAAAATGTGGGGTTTATTTCAGATATTCTAACAGAGCCAACTGGTCTCACGATAATAAATGTAACTGTGTTTCTCCAATGCCCTTAGGTGTATGGCAGGTACTTGGCAAAGAGACTCCTAGAGCTATGCCGCCAGAGAGGTTTTCTTGCTCTCCCCCTGGAAGGAGCGAAGAGGAAGACCTCATAGGCAACACCTGTCAAGCATTTCTGAGCCATGTCAGGCTCAATTTTGCCCAGAGTGCCAAATTCTGATTTCTGTCACACAGATTCTGTCAGAGAAATTGAAGGGATTCTCTGAAGTTGGTGGGGTTTGCTTTAGCGTAATTGCCCTCAGAACACACCCCAGATCTCTCTTTTGAGCTGGGTGTGTAGTACTGTTGGAGTATTACTCCTTGCATAATTAAAAGCTCTTGTGTTGCTTATTTTGGCGGTTATTTCTCATGCGTGGAGTGGCCTAGCTGACACAGTTAGTTAAAACCAACTAAGTGGGAAAAACGTAAGATTTAGTCAACTCACAGCTAGATGCCTGCCCCCCTCGAATGGAATAAAACCTCAGGCTGATTCCATGTAAAGCGTAGGGTGAAAGCCAAGCACCTCGGAGTAGTTTCGAACAAGCCGCTTGCTAAACTCAACACTAAGCTTATGGTGGGGTGGTCTTTAGAAGAGGGGAATTTTTTTTTCTGATTTGTTGTGAAGGATCAGCACCTCTCCAGAGCTGGGACTTACTCAGACACAGCTGCCCACCCAAATCCTTGAGGACAGGAACCTGAAATTTTCTTCTCAAAAAACGGGTTCAGAAATGAGCACTATTTTTCCTCTTAAATGCGTCTGTAATAAGGGCTGCATCTTCACCTCTGATAGTGTTTTAGTTTGTGCTTGGATTGCCACTTACTGAAGCAAATTTTCTGAATGTCTCCACTTAACTGCACGGTGGGTCACGTTGCAAAGCAATCTTGGCATGT